>NC_058089.1:100645128-100996900 GCF_014858855.1 Bufo gargarizans | reverse complement strand
TCGGTCTTCTGGCATAGGCGCAGCTCAGTCCATTCAAGTGAATGGGGCTGAGTTGCAATACTAAGCACAGCCGCTATCCAATTGACGTCACTGTGCTGGTAAGCTGAAAGGAGAGAAGCGCTGCAGCTTTCTCAAACAACCTTGATGAAGGCTGTTTTAGCCCAAACATGCATGTATTTGGACTGCCACAATAGGGATTAAAAAGGCACTTTCTCCATTAATCCTCTGTGGTCCTGCCTCATTCCTTCAATTTTGACTAGTAAGGAACCATTGGACTAGTATTTTACCTTTTATTTTTCTTTTTGAGGGTGCGGTATGCTTTTTTCCTTTTTTTTCTCAACAACCGATCAGAAGGTTGCCAGGAGTCAGACCCCGCTGATCTGATATTGATCCTATCCTGAGGAAACCTCCTTGGATAAACCATCAATATTTGATTGGCGGACATTCAACTTTTGGCATCCCCACAATCAAATGAAGATTGGACCAGGGCGGAGTGATGTAGAAACCGTGGCCCAAGGATCTCTCTGAGGTGTTCTTTAACACTGTTTTATGCAGAGCCTATTAGACCATGCACTGGGCATCATGTAGTACTTCCAAACTAGGGTTCAAGAGGAACCCTACATTCCCTCAGAACGTGTGAAGAGCTATTCATCTACTATTGGTGCATAGCCACTGTGGGGATTCTGCTCTCCGGTAGTTAGGCACTAGCAGGGATGCAGTATAGAGGCACCCCAAGTTACACAGTTCTTGAATCAAACAGCGGTCGTGTTTATTCACACATTGTGTATACAAATGCAGCTAATGTGTTATCCACCAAAACGCAGGTGGCTTGGTGTTTGTTCACACACAAGGAAAGTCCATAAATCAATAAAAGTCAAACTTTCTCCTGGGTGTTACATTCACACCCTGTTAGCAGTTTATCCTCATCAAGTCCATACGGCGGCCTGTGGGTCTTTTAGAGGGGCCTGAGTCCTCCAGCCCGGCTCAAACTTCAAATCCCAGCACAGCCCTCAGTTCACAGCACGCAGACTCCTGAGCTTCACTGTCAGAGGTAGCTAAATCCACCACACCTGGCAGTGCTGGCTGGTTTTTATGCCTGGCAAACCGTCCTGGAACATGGGGAGTGGTCGCCCACCCAGTACTTGACTACTTCCAGTAAGAGCCGTCCCGGATCAACTATGACAGCCATGATAAATTTGAAGGTGTCAATTAGCAATAGCTTCTGCTGACACATAAAATACCGGCTCTTACTTCACAGAGGCCAGGAACCTCGGTGATACATATCTTACATCCACAATGATTCCAGGTACCTTCTTACACCACACAGAGCAGTTAATAACTCAAGCAAAAAGCTGGCCAAAGTCTCAGTTGTTTTTTAACATCATGTCTTATGGCAGCCTAGTATACCCTGCACTGGGCTATGTGTAGTATTTCCAAACAAGGGTTCAAGAGGAAGCCTACATTCCCTCAGAAAATTGTGAAGAGCTATTTCATCTACTATTGGCATACAACCACACAGAGCAGTTAATAATTATATCCAAAAGCAAAAAGAGTTGTCCAAAGTCTTGGGGGTTTCCTATGATTGGAAAACCAATTTGTAAGGTTTTCCCAATTTTCCCTGCTACGTCTGCATGATGCCTCGGATCTCTAGAGTGCTGACTGCTTGGCAAGGACCAACTACTCCAAGATTCGGCCAACAGCTCTACAGTGTACAATCTGTTTATTGTACAAGATGGGTGACCTTCTTTCAAGCATTAAAAGAGTTGTCTAACTAAACTCTTGAGCAGCTTCCTCTTCTTTATATTTGCAATAATATAACCCTCATCCATTGTAAAAATCCTTGCCATATGTTCAAAGTTACATTTATAAAGAATCTTGACTTTTTTTGTAACCCATCAATGTGATCAAAGAAGGTTGAAGGATTTAGCTTCACTCGGCAAACTATATTTCTAATAAGATTAGTGCAGAATTAATGTGGTGCCATCTTTGACTCCATGTATTGTCCCACTTTAAAGAATTGAAATTTGATATACTGTAGAGCTGGAAGGAATATTATTTTTTCAGCTTTCATATCTATCGCCAAACAGTATATCTGACATCATGTACATACAGCAATTCCTTGAAGAACTGTGGATAATGAATTCCCCTGACATACTTCTAGACAATGTAGATAAACGGAGAAGTTGAGAGAAAATTCTCTTTTTTTTCCCGTGAATTTCATCCTATAAACAGAATGAGTATATATTGTGCTTTGCCAGCATATTCAATCCATATTTGCAGCCAAGGAGGTCTTTTTGAAGGGCTGACGTGTAAAGTAAGCTCTTCATAGACAGAAAAATCTGTAGAGCTTACTATGCTTCCACCAGTTTTCTGTTAGAAAATATAGATTTTGCTAATAAAACATTATCACTCCTCCAAGGTAAGCAGGAACTATTTTTGGAACACCTTAACTTTCTCAAGAAGAGAGTCAGGAACTTAGGACACAAATCTACTATAAACTTATACATTGTGTTATGACTACGACAGGATCTGCTGGGGTGGTTCTCGGCTGCTATTGGTGCTCTTTGGAGTGATTGATATGCCCCTTAGGCATAATATAGTGTATCTTTTTTTCCCCCTGGAGTATTGCATCAGGTTACAGACCAGAGCTTCACCACCTAGATATATATTTTTCAAAAGTGGACCACTAATAGGCTGAGCTCCAGAGGCTTGGTCTTACTGCAGCCATCATTTTCTTTTTCCAATCTTCCCCTTCTCTGTCATAAACTTCTCTGCCATGGCGCCCATTTAACTTTAAGCAACTAGTCACTTAACACAGACTTTTTGCTAGGAATACAATGCGTACCATCCACAGACTTTATATGAGGTTGCCAGACAAGTCTCTGATCACTTACAAGGGCTCTACTGGTAAAGACATTTCTGCCATATCCATAAGACATGCCATAAAAGTTTAGTCAGTAAGAGTAATATCTCTCTCCTGGGTCCCTCACCACTGAATTCCGATAAATTTAAGAAGAGTCTTTTTAGAATGACTGAAACAGCCTGTTGTTTCCGCATTTACTATGGACAATGGAGGTGGAAACAGCAGTAGCCTCCTTGTACCTTCGCTTTAGTGACCTATGAATACTCCATAAATGTATTTCACTGGAATAGCACTTTAAATCTTAAAGGCATATTCCAGGATTTTATCATTGATGGTCTATTTTTAGGATAGGCCATCAATATCTGATTGGTGGAGGTCCGACAACCCACTTCCCCCTCCAGTCAGAAGTTTCAGAATAGCTATGGCGCTGGAATTTGGTGCCTACACTACACATATTGCACTGGTTACTGCATCACGGCACTGCAGTTACAATCTCAGTAGCAAACCATAATACACTCACCCATTTCTCGGAAGCACTAGTCCAGTTATTATTATTATTATTATTTAGCGCTACTATATTCTGAAGCGCTTTACAGACATTATCATCCAACTGTCCCCAATGGGGCTCACAATCTAAGGTCCCTATCAGTATGTCTTTGGAGTGTGGGAGGAAACCGGAGGAAACCCACACAAACACGAGAACATACAAACTCCATGCAGATGTTGCCCTTGGTCGGATTCGAACCTAGGACCCCAGCAGCGATTCGAACCTAGGACCTACAAACAGCAGCGGTAATGTTCGGTATATGGTATATGTGTGGTCTACAGATGAGGTCAGTGATTGTCTGCAGCAGTCACGTGCCATATCCCAGCACGACACATTATGACTTTCACAGTAATGTGCAGTTATATGGAACATCACCTCTGCAACCAGGCACAGTGCCGTGCCTGAATTTGGCATGTGTCCGCCATAGACCGCACATATACCATATACTGGCACATCACCAATGCTGTTTGAAAACAAACGGCTACAGGAGTACCAACAGGTGAGTTTATCATGGTTACATTTTTTTTTTATTTTAAGCAAGGAGTTGTAGGAGTTTTCTGAGATAACCCCTTTAAGTAGAGTTTGAAACATTAAAGTAATAACAAGAATAACCATATAGTAATTAAAAAATAACAAAACAAAGTCTTCCTAGTTCAACTATCTCTTATAGTATTGTAAGAAGGTAGCTGGAATCATCATGGATGGAAGGTATGTGTCACCGAGGTTCCTGGCCTTGGTGAAGTAAGAGCCGGTATTTTATGTGTCAGCAGCAGCTATTGGTATTTGACACCTAAAGATTTAGCATGGCTGTTATAGCTGATCTGGGACGGCTCTTACTGGGAGTAGTCAAAGTGCCGGGTGGGTGACTACTCCCTATGTTCCAGGACGGGTTTTGCGAGGCTGAAAACCAGCCAGCACTGCCAGGTGTGGTGAATTTACCTCCCTCTGACAGTGGAGCTCAGGAGTCTGTGTGCTGTGAACTGAGGGCTGTGCTGGGATTTGAGGTTAGAGGACTCAGGCCCCTCTAAAGGCGAACAGGCCACCTATGGACTTGATGAGGCTGAACTGCTAACAGGGTGTAAATTAACACCCAGGAGAAAAAATACTTTTATTGTTTATGGACTTTCTATCAAGCCTTGCCCTGTAAATGTGCGGAGGTCTGTTAGGCTGGCTGCACATGTCTGACTTCTCTGTTTGTTTTGATTTGGGTTTCATTGTTAGTGAGGCTATTTATCCCTCCTTCCCCCAGTGGCCTGTGCATATTATAGTTCTTTCCTGGGAGCTCTTGATTTTTGGTGGATCGTCTGCTCCAGCTCTGCTCAAGATAAGTCCTCTCCTTTATTTCCCTTTGTGATTTTTATCTAGGCCTCTAGGGAGACGCTTGCTTCCTCCTGGTTTGAAGAAGCAGGTTGCCTCTTCCCTTTTCCCTGCTGCTTAGGGTTTGCCCAGGGTGTTTAGGTTTAGGCATGAGGGCATGTGCATATTCACCATTAGGGTATGAGCATGGGCACAGCAATTTAGGGAAAGCTTTTAGGGATCGCAAGGAGGTGACCCTTTTCTCCCTAGCTTTTGGGTCTAGTCGTTTGTTCTGTTTGTTTTCCCATGTTTGGTTATTTCCCCGCTTACCTACTTATCGTGACACTTTCCTTGTGTGTGAACAAACACCAAGCCACCTGCGTTTTGTGATACACCTTATCTGCATTTTGTTATACACCAATGTGTGAATAAACACTGCTTTTTGATTCAAGAACTGTGTACTTTGCCTCTATACTGCATCTGCTAGTCCTAACTATCAGAGAAACCCCACAGTATATAAAAAGTTCAATAACGCATATCAGTATTAAACAGTCATAACATTCTTTCGACACTTACTTCATAATAATTACCCATAGTGTCACAGAAAGGGAAAAAAATGTTAAAAGAAACAACAGAATACAAATCCAAGGGGTAAAACTACTTTGCAGTCTCGTTAAAGGTATAATTTAAAAAGAATCTGGCTCTTCAAAATTTCCAGTGAGCTAATCTAGGAACTGAAAAACGCAACTAGATATAGAGAAAGCCCTGGATTGAGGTTCCTAATAATTCCAAACCAAGAATTCCACAAACCATAAAGACAGGGTAATGGATCCTGGTTCTTCAGGCCCACCAACCCATTGCGTTCTATATATAAGTATTCTCAGTACTGAGACGCAAAGTAAAAAGGAAAGTGATCAAAAGTGTAACAGGAGTCGCCACCAACAAATATGTTCTTCTGGTGAAGAGTCCTGGAATAACATCTAACCAAGTGACCATCTGATCAACTGAGAACTATAGTTAAAGAAACACTTAAATGCAAAATGAAGGGTTATGTTGAGTGACGCTCTTAGAATTTATTACACATCTTCTACTAATAATAATCTTCATGTACAGGGTATAAGTAATCTGACTTCCTAGAAAAGAAAAAAAAAAAAAAAGACTTTCCGAATTGTTTGGAAATATTTACCGAGGCCACAAAATAACAGCTTATAATTCTACAAGCCCGTTCCAGTTTCAAAATTATTCACAATTATACTGGAGGAGCTCTTGAGTCTCCATCACTTTGGTGGAATATTGGCAATGCAGTTTTGGCTCATAAGAACCTAATGGAAAAGAAGAATACAAGGATACTTTTATTATCAATGCGAAAACTGAGGGAATCGGTATACGAAGAGACCTGATCAAGTGGTGACATCATAAACTATCAACAACGTCATCACAGTGGAAGTGTTTTGATCCAGACTCCAGAGGACAACCTTTTTGTCTACTGTAAAGCCATCATCATATAGAAATGTACTTTTTTTTAGTTGTTTTTACATTTGGGTTAGGGTTAATAAATCTGTGTAATAAAGATGTATTGCTTTAGATGTACAGTATAGGCTTTGTCCCTTGGCCTAACATGCAAATGTATGGTGGAATCAGAAGAGATGGCTGTTAGGTGAACAAACGTTCCACCGACAGATATCTCATATAATGACCTACTCACCATGGGGGCAACACTCCATCTCTTCCATACATAAAACCATGACAGCTGCCACTAACCACAAAAGAAGTAAATAGAAAAATGTCACCTACCACAGAGTGTAGAACGCCTACTGAGAATTATAACCTGAGAAACCATGTATTAAAGTAAGAATAAAAGTCAAAATATCACCGATACTGAAGAAATAGGCAGAAAGGGTTTTTGGAGTGGAGCCCCACATGTATCACCACCTAACAGTGGCTTCCTCAGGGGTCATAGGGGGAGTCCATTGCATTGGACTTCTTCTGGATAAGGTAGCATCGACCTGAGCAAAGTTGATCTTCTTGAAGTAATGATTTTGGATTGCAATAAAATGCTCCACGGTTGACTACTAGTACACAGAATAGGGGCTGTCTCATCAAGACGTCATCCAGTGGGGTGAAAGCAGGGTTGCCAACCATCCAGAAATTCCTGGACAGTCCTTAAACAGCTTTTTCCCTCAGGCAGTTGCCTTGCTTAATGCAGAACCACGCTAAAGCTGCTATGACTTGAAAGCGTTACAGCATAGAACTAAACACTAACACTAATCCCTGTTATTGCCACTAAAACTTGCATACTGTCCTTGTCCTGCACTATCCATACAGTCTGTCATTGTACTGTTTTGTTTGCGTCTGTCAAGCAATTGTCAAGTCAAATTCCTTGTAAGTGCAAACTTATTTGGCCAAATAAATTGATTCTGATTGTAAAAATTGGTGACTTTTTTCCTGTGTCCATGAAAAAAAATAGATGTGTCTGTTGATTTTTTCGAGGCAGTTGTATTTGACTAGGTTATTTTGATGTTAATTTTCATCATTTTACAGCTCAAAGTAAATGCTGGAGTCCTTATCAGTATATTGAGCTGTAGACGTGTATTACTTATAATTTTCATAATTCATTATGGTTTTCCAATTTGTCCGTAAAAAAAATGTTGGCTATCCGTAATTTGGGGATAATTTGTCCAGAAAAAAGAAAAATTCTGGTTTGTAACCCTGGGTGAAAGTGGGAGACCCCACTCTATTAGGCAGAATGGAGATCCCCTAACAGAGCTGATTGTATTTTGGCGGACCGAGCTCGCCAAGTATTATACATAGCCCTGTATTTGCCATGCAGCAGCTAGGATCTCCCCACAGGTATCATGTGAGAAAATAGTTTTGGCTATTTTGGCACAGTATGGCTTGGTTTACATCATGGTTATGGCCATGTTTAATGCCAGGATGTATACATTAAACAGATCCCTTTGAAAGATGTCACAAAGGATCATCCATCACTCATAGGGCACCACTGTTAAACAGCATATATGGCTATGCTATTCCATAGCTTTCTTTCGGCCATATACATCAGCCAGACAGAGGCCAAAAAGACACTCTTTTGCTCTCCATTGGGACAATCTAATCCTATTGTTATAGATGACAAGAGCTTTCAGTGGCAGTTTTGGCCACTATACAAACCACACGATAGCATGGAGCCCCAGGGATAAGGGCAGCTGGGTCCCTCAGGCAGCGGCAGCTATTTCAACTGTATCAGCATCCTCAAGACATGAATACAATGGTGGTGGCATTATACTGTATATGGGTACCTGTAGTGGGCACATGTAGGGGGCATTATACTGTATAATAGGCACATGTAGGGGGCATTATACTGTATGAGGGGCAGATGTAGGGGGCATTATACTGTAAGAGGGCACATGTAGGGGGCATTATACTGTAAAAGTGCACATGTAGGGGCATTATACTGTATGAGGGAAGATTTAGGGGGCATTATACTGTAAGAGGGCAGATGTAGGGGCATTATACTGTATGAGGGGCACATGTAGTGGGCATTATACTGTATGAGGGGCATATGTAGGGGACATTATACTGTATGAGGGGCATATGTAGGGGACATTATACTGTATGAGGGGCACATGTAGGGGGCATTATACCGTAAGAGGGGCAAGTGTAGGGGGCATTATACTGTATAAGGGGCACATGTAGGGGCATTATACTGTACGAGGGGCACATGTAGAGGGCATTATACTGTATGAGGGCACATGTAGGGTGTATTATACTGTAAGAGGGGTAAGTGTAGGGGGCATTATATTGTATGAGGGGCACATTTAGGAGGCATTATACTGTAAGAGGGCACATGTAGGGGGCATTATACTGTATGAGGGGCACATGTAGGGGGCATTATACTGTATGAGGGCACATGTAGGGGGGTATTATACTGTTTGAGGGCACATATGGGGGTATTATACTGTATGAGGGGCACATGTAGTGGGCATTATACTGTATGAGGGGCATATGTAGGGGACATTATACTGTATGAGGGGGGCATTATACTGTATGAGGGCACATGTAGGGGGGAATTATACTGTTTGAGGGCACATGTAGAGGGGGTATTATACTGTTTGAGGGCACATGTAGGGGGCATTATACTGTATGAGGGCACATGTAGGGGGGTATTATACTGTTTGAGGGCACATGTAGGGGGGTATTATACTGTTTGAGGGCACATGTAGGGGGCATTATACTGTATGAGGGCAGATGTATGGGGCATTATACTGTGTAAGGGGCACATCAGGGGGCATTATAATGTATGAGGGGCACATAAAGGGCATTTATTATACTGTGTTGGAGGCAGATAAGGAAGCATTTTACTGTGTGGGGGCACATAGGGAGTCACCATCTTAGCAGAGTGATGGGGCACAGCTTAGCGGTACTATGGGGTGTAGCTTGCCTGTGCTAAAGGGTGGAGCGTTTATAACTTTGCTTTGGGCCACAGAATCTACCTCTGCCTGATCTACACGCTAAAAGTCCATTGCAAACAGCAGTTCTGTTGTCTGATGTCAGAAGAAGACACACAAGTTTTAGATTATTACTTGTCAGAGCTTTGTTTCCACCAAGATAAGTGGCACAATATGTGTCAAGTAACTGCTTATCCTTCTCTATCATCTATATAAAGTCTACGGCCAGTTTGATGGCAAGTGTACACAATCTATTGGCCTCATGCAACAGTGTTATATATTCTAAGAGGACACAATACCGGATCATGTGCAGCGAAGCGGACCTGGTACCCAGGGTCCCTGTTGGTAATTGTGGCGGTACCCAGGTGCAGGAATGGCCGAGTGGTATAGGGTGGCCTAAAAATGTCCCTTTAAGTGTACTTGTGTCACGATGCTCCTACCTGGATACGCTGGGCCCCAGGCCTTGGCTCCAAAGCAGACAATAGGGGGTAGTAATGGAGAGATGAAAGACATAACTTGTGAGTCCAGACCTTGTTATGAAGTTGAATAGCAGATTTAGGCTACTTTCACACTTGCGTTCGGGGCTCCGCTTGTGAGTTCCGTTTGAAGGCTCTCACAAGCGGCCCCGAACGGATCCGTACTGCCCTAATGCATTCTGAGTGGATGCGGATCCGCTCAGAATGCATCAGTCTGGCACCGTCTGTCCTCCGCTCCGCTCAGCAGGCGGACACCTGAATGCTGCTTGCAGCGTTCGGGTGTCCGCCTGGCTGTGCGGAGGCAAACGGATCCGTCCAGAGTTACAATAGAAGTCAATGGGGGCGGATCCGTTCGAAGGTGACACAATATGGTGCATTTTTCAAACGGATCCGTCCCCCATTGACTTTCAATGTAAAGTCTGGACGGATCCGTCTGAATACAAATTGTACTTAGACTTTTTTAGTAAAATATAATGCAGACGGTTCCGTCTGAACGGATACCATCGTTTGCATTATAGGAGCGGATCTGTCTGTACAAATACCAGATGGATCCGCTCCGAACGCAAGTGTGAAAGTAGCCTTACTTTGCATAAACATTCTCCAAAACTGTTTACAGACTTTATCTTGTCTCCAGCAAGCTTTGGCATTAAACTCTGGAAGGCTAACTCAACTCTACTACATCTGTTGCTCTCCGACTCTGCTGTACAGACAAGCTGACTGAAAAACTCAGCTTCTGCTGTATGCTGCAACTTCTTCTCTGTAGTCTGACTCTAGATGATGCCAAGGAACTCTCTTCCTGGCTCCTGAGTCTCCTAGCTGTGGCCTCCACATCCAGCAGAGCTGAAGGTGCTCTGGCTGGCTAAGCTTTGATTGGCCTGGGCACGTCCAGCAGAGACGTGCCCAGCTGCACACCCTTCCCCTAGCTGGGGGTAAGCTAGACTGCTCCTAGAAACTAGTCCCCACCCTTACTGCAGGAAGTGGGACTCTCCCACTCCTCCACAGAGGGGGGTCAGAATGGAATAGAAAGCTCCATTCTGTATAACTATAGCTCTGCCGTGTTTGCTGCCACCTGCTCGTGAACCAGGCACATTACACGTGAACATAAACAGTTGCATAACAAAATAGCAAATGCACAATGTTTGGACCTGAAATAAATACACATGATGACATGAGGTTAACCAATAAAGACAGTAGTGAGGTGCAAAGGTGGTAATGCCACTCTGGGCCGTTACATATGCATATCATATCAGCTTATTGCACAGTGTCATACTGCTATGCAGTGCTCCACTGCAAAGGGTTAATTTGTTGCTGTATTTTATGCACTGTGTGTTCCAAAGACTGTATATGGAGGGAGTGGGAGGTTCCTAGTACTGTTTCTAGGCAAGGGCTGGCACCACCAAGTACATTACCATAACGCTGTGTCCTGGCCCTTTCGTGGGACCCCTGCCTTGCACCTTGAAACTCCTCTCCATCAAGGGCACCCCACCTAAGACAAGAGAGGAGCCCCAATTCCAAGAAGTGCCCCGAATGGAAGAAATGATGCATCCTTCCCATCACTGCACAGCCCCATAGTGAGGACCACCACCACTGTGAATTACTACTACCTCCATCATTCCTACCCCACTCTTATTCACCCCGCTTTCCCTTGCATCTAGAGACACAGGTCTGGTAAGATTCTGCAAGAACATGACGTGAGATCGTTCCTCATCCTTATTTCATATTTTCCTCCATTTTTCCTCTCCCCTGTTTGTTGTGGCTGGATCACAAAAGCTTTATAATTGCACCAATTCCCCTGAAATTGGTAGTTTCTAAAATTAATGACCGATTTCACAAAGCATTAACGATGGCAGGCCACAGTTCATTAACTACTTGTAACAACCGGCTTCTAGGGCTTGTTGCTTAATTCGACACTCGCCTTGAGTATATGTAATTTCTGAGGGAAAAACAACCGCGGTATATAACTTATAACAACTCTGTACGGCTTTATGTAAGAGGCATAAAAGCTGATCTAGCACGGAAATCACCAGCTCATGTTTATTGCTCGGAAAGGATGTCAGCTATAGAATGTGTATTAGGCCTAAGTTAACTCCCGAATTGCTAAAATAATATCAAGACATTAAGATCCAACATGAAATATCTTGAAAATAAACAAATTTTATACCTACCGTAACTATAGATGAGCGAAGTTCTCAAAAGTTAAATTTGGGATTTCACAAATAAATTTGCTTTGTGACGAATTACTTTGTGACGAAGCGCATTTCTTTGTGAGTAGCGGGCGCAACCATGGGGAAAAGCGATGGTGCCGCCCACGTCAATGAACCACTCAGATGCCGCGTTCATCGCTGATCTGAGATGACCATTGGGGGCTGTAAGGGGTTAATCTGTTCATACCCACCTCATCCATTTGCGTGCGAAGAGTCCGCCACGGCCATCTTGATTGAAGATCCTGCGCAAAATAATCATGCGGTGCGTGATGACAGCATCACACTGGTCGGCGTGGTGGTGTCATACGTCACCGCGCATGAGATTTTGAGCAGGGTCTTCATTCAAGAGGGCCGCGTCTAATTCTTTTTTTAACTGCCATTTTAGGGAAAATTGATTTATTGCCACGAAGAACGAGGAAATTCATCTTCGCGGAAACTCGACTTTTTCCTGAAATTCGGATCGAACAGAGTTTTTGTAGTTCCGGCACCAGAGCTACTGCAGAGCAGCTCATCAGTGGCAGTGCAGGGTGTGAAACCCCTGCCACTCAGATAATGATGGCATGTCCTGAGGATAGGCTATCAAATGTGAAGCGTTGGATATTAAGGGATTATTTCCAAGTGGATATTTATGGCATATCAACCGAAATATGCCATAGATGTCTAATAGGTGTGGGTTCCACCTATCAGAGAATAGGGACCCGTCTCGCTGTCCCCGTGAATGGAGAGGTGGTTGCATGTGTGCAGCTCTCTCCATTTACTTCTATGGAAATTCCAAAAATAACTGAGCATACTTACTCGGCTAATTTTTGGAACTCCCATAGGCAGGAATTGAGAGAGCTGAAGATCGCTACTCATAGGGGCATGTACTGTGGATATGCAGAAAAGTTTTTTTTTTGAGAGTAGAATACTGTGATGACCTATTCTCAGCTTAGGTCATCAGTATCTGATTGGTAGGGGTCTAACACCCTGCACCCCCACCGATCAGCCTGAAGAGGCTGCAGTACTTGGCTGTACAGCGTCGTTTTTTGTATAGTGGTTGTACTTGGTATTATAGCGTAGGCACATTCACTTGAATGAAGCTGAGATGCACATAGCCCAAGTGACCGATGAATGTGACGTCACTAATAGTGTTGCACACGAATATTCAAATCGCAAATTTTAATCGCGAATATCGCCACTTCGAGAATTCGCAATGATTTAGAATATGGTGCTATACATTCGTATTCGCAATCAAGAAAATAATGGCGAATTCTCAAATTTGCTAATTTATGACGAATATTCGCCCAAATATTTACGAAATATTGCAAATTTGAATATTGCCCCTGCCGCTCATCACTAGTCAGTAATCTAGAAAGAGGCTGCAGCAGCTCTTCCTACTTTTCAAAAAGCTGGTAGTCAGACCCTAACTCATTAGATATTGATGACCTATCCTGAGAATAAGGCATCAATATTTTACTCCCAGAAAACCCCTTTAAGTGTTCAGATGGAACCACATATACAATAGTAAAGTCATGGTGATCCAGGGCAGTAAAGGGGATAAAGTCCCTGGTGGACTAGGGCAGTGAAGCTGTTATTTGATGTATGATGTATGTTGTAAACATTTGGATCCTTTCCCCTGCTTGCTTATGAGTTCCAACCCATCTGGACAATTTATTTTGGTGTGACACATGAGGACATGAGGACACATTACTGCATCAAGTGGCTCCTTCTCTGGAGAACTTGTCTTAGATGGTCACCCATTCTTTTGATTTCTCGCGGTCTATATGTTGGAAAGACCTTATCTGAAAAGCAACCTAGAAAGCCATCTATGAGTCAAGGGCCAAATGATGCACCAGATTCTCCAATAAGATTTCCAGATGATGAGTCACGAGGCAATCAAGGTGGCAGATGCTGTTAAAAATGGTGGCTTGTTGTGTGCCCCAATTAATATCTCTGCATGGAAAGTCATTAAATGATCTCCCCCTGTCTAATAAATGTATTGTTTCCTTCAGAATGACATCAATTACTTTACGTGTGCGGCATCTCTCCGGCACTAAATGCTTGGGAAACACTTGTAATATAATTATTATATGAGCCACCTTCAGAGAGATGCAGCCGCAGTCACCGTAGCCATGTTATTTTCAGTAATGCGATCATGTCCAAATAGCTCGCACAGAGCGTAGGCAATGATAAATGGATTAACGGACAGTTATTGACCCAAGAGATTTCCCCCTGGACCGGTACAAATTGGTGTTCCGTTTATCTGTTTCAATGTCCAGATGCAGTAATTTAAAGAGAAAATGGATGCGGAATCTGCTTATTTTTTTTACCTCTCATCAGCAAGAATAGCATCCAAAAAGTCTGGGCGCAGAGTACAGAGTAGTCTGTATTGGGGCCATGTTGCTACATTTTTGCACCTTTATGTTTCATTGTATCAATATAGTATTTGCATGAACCTAAATTGTGCACGAGATATGTAGCATGCCTGCATGTGCTTGTAACGGGAAGTCAGTATATCAGACCAGGGACGTAGTTTTAGGGATGCCGATTTAGTGGATATGAAGGAGCTCCTTTGTGGCCTCAGAGAAGATGTTACTCATCCATCCAGTGTCCGTTCAGTCTCTTCTACATCTCCGGTGCACACCAGTTTCTGGCCCGGCTCTGCTGCATTGCAGCACTGGGTTGCCAAGGTAGGCTACACCTAAAAATTATGTCATGTGGGCAGTTAAAGCCAATACACGGTTTACAGACTTTGCCTCATTATAGGTTTGCTTTGAGTCTCTCTCTAAGTCTAGCTGATGGCCTCATTATTGTTAGTGATCCTTGTGGTATGGCCCTATGGTGCAGCTGACCACATGGAGCCAAGCAACGTCTATCTGCGGCAGCCAATGGTTGCATAATTTTGCCAAGGGTCGGCTCGGCATTACTTGGCCAAATGTATCCAGCTGCACCATCGTGCTGTACCCTTGAACTTTGACCCAACTTGCTTAGGACCATCCCATTCTCTTTACCCCTAGTTCTTCTGGTCCTGTTGTTGTCACGGACATGCCCGCGGCAGGTGGCAGGAGATCGGTGAGACTGGCAACACGTGGTTTAATCTGACATGTTTTCAGTTTGGATCAAATGACGTCTGTGTTGTTTCTGGTGCTTGCCACACCTTCTTTGTCCAGGTGTGGCTATTAGGGTCATTTAACCTTCTCTATTTATAGTTGCTTCTCCCACAATGCTGTGCGGTTTGTAGCTTCTGTTTGGACCTTTAGATAGATTGTGGTTGGATCTCGGCTGAGTTCCTGGTGCTTCCATTGCTCCTTTGAAGTTAAGTCTTTCCATTCCCTTTTGTATTTTGTTTGGGTTCTGTGTGTTGCATTTCGCTATTGTTTGTATTAGGCCTGAAGGAGACTCCTGTTCGTCCTTCTTTTTGGAGGAACAGGGAGTCTCGTCCCTGCCATTAGTACCAGGGTCCTATAGCTTGATAGGACTCTAGGTATTCCTGCGTATGAACTCACCTAACTTTGGGGTTTGTTCATACTGGTAGTCAGTCAGGATTTTGGTTAGGGTTTTCACTAGGAGGTGTCCATTTTCCTTCCCTAGTTCTCAGGCCTGATTCCCTGTTCACCCCTTCCCTCCTATGCTTGGTGTGGTGTTTCCCTCCCACACCAAAGCGTGACAGTTGTCTGTTACCGGACTACATTTGCTACTGCTACATAGCCCCTGCCAATCCAAGACTACTCTAGGTAAGAATGACCTAGAGATTCAGTACAGGAAAGTCCAACCCTCCTTGCCAGGTCCGTGGGTGAAGAACACATAATACCTTAGAACCTATGCTGCAGTTTAGCCTGCAAAAATCAGTTTGTGGCTGTGAGGATCCATCTTCGCACCCTGTGGCATAACAAAAGACCAGTAATTTTGCTGCAAGATATTTCCCCTGTTGCTGAAATGTAGTATTTTATGGCTACCATACAGGTGGTTCAGGGTCTAAGCAGAGTGGAAGCCACTCTTACGGAGTGGCTCTTTGCTTTGGCTCTATAGGTCCCAGGTTATGGTGTGCATATGTCCTAAAAAGTCATATGGACGGGGGCTCTTTTCATGGGACAACCCTTTTAATTTTATAATGGCCCCCATGAAGGTGTAGAGACAGTATCCTGATGAATATGACCTACACTAAGTGCTCATTTAACTACTTACGGTAAGCAGGGCGCAGGCTCCGTGTATTGATAATATTGCGTTGCTTGACTATAAAGCAATGATGCACTGAACGTTTGGAACACAGCTACTTTGTCTTCACACCTCGGCTGTAATTGCTAACACTCACAGTCAAATGAAATATCTGTGTGACAGACTGCTGTTCTTGCTCTGTGTACCGAGAGACATCAACCACTTGGCTGCTTTAGAAGTCCTAAAGAGCCTCTCTCAGGCTGTTCTGAGCTACTACAAGGGTGGCTTTTAATGAAAGCATAAATAAGTGTATGCATCGCAGGATCCTGCTTAATCCTTAAGGTACAAGGCTTCGCATTGATTAGTGCTGGGACTCTTTGACCTTACATGCTGTCCAAATACAGCTCAGTAAGTTGAGAAGCAAATCGCTTAATAAGTGAGTGGCAGAGGAGAGAGGCACAGAGAAAATGCCTAAGCAGGTGTGTGAACGAAGCCTTGAATATTTTCATTCAAACAGGATTTCCAGGAGTAAAATTTTGATGACCTGTCCCTTAGGTTTGGTCATCAATATTTGATCGGTGATGGTCCAACTCCCTGCAGCCCTGCCGATCAGCTGTTTGAAGAGGCCGCAACTCTCCAGTGATCACTGCAACCTCCTCCTGGGTAAGTGAGGTCATGTCCATCAGTCACATGTCCTATGTACAGTTTAGTCCCATTCAAGTGAATGGGCCTGAGCTGCAATACCAAAGATAGCCACTATACAATGCTCACACTTTGTTTTGTATGCTGTGAGGAGGTTGCAGCCCTAACTGGAGCGCTGCAGCCTCTTCAAACATCTGATTGGCAGGGGATGCTAAGAGGTGGACCTCCACTAATCAGACATTGATAATCTATTGGACACTCACTGATCAGGCCCTTCCTTATTTAAGGATAGGTAATCAATATTGTACTCCAGGAAAACTAGGGTCATCACAAGGCGTTCCCCAAGATATTACAAACAAGTATCAGATATGGCTACCTCAGCCATTCTTCAACAGCTACACAATTATCACTGAACACGATTCTGATGTTACTCATTAGTTGGTGACCCAAAGCAAACATTCCATGATGTGATTGTCACGCTCTAGTGTGGGAGGGAAACCCCACACCGAACATAGGAGGGAAAGGGGAAAGGAAATAAGGCCTGAAAACTAGGGAAGGAAGATGGACACCTCCTAGTGAAAAGCCTAATCAAAGTCCTGACTGACTACTAGTATGAACAGACCCCAGAGGTAGGTGAGTTCATACACAGGAATACCTAAAGTCCTATCTAACCCTAAAGGACCCTGGTACTAATAACAGGAATCAGACATACTGATCCTCCAAAAGGAAGAAAGAACGGGAGTCTCCCTAAGGCCTAATACAAAACAACAAGGAAATGCAACACACAGAAAAGCCAAAATACAAAGGAAAAGATAACACTTAACTTCCAAGAAGCTATGACAGCACCAGGAACCTAGCTGAGATCCACACACCAGCTATCCACAGGTCCAACAGAAGCTATAAACTGCACAGCATTGTGGGAGAAACAACTATAAATAGGGAAAGTTAAATGACCACAATAGCAACACCTGGAGATTAAGGGTGTGGCCAGTACCAGAAACAACACAGACACCTATTGATCCACAAGGTAAACGTGTCAAATCAAACCACATGTTGCCAGTCTCAAAGATCTCCTGCCACCCACTGTCGCGTGGACGCCCGTATGTCTTGGTACGTCCGTGACAGTGATATGACAACAGGCATCAGATATTGTCTTAATCCACACATCAATGACTTGCAATAGTTTCTCCAAATGAAGTTCTGGTGCAGAGCAAGACGGATCCGTCCTGAGACACAATGTAAGTCAATGGGGACGGACCCGTTTTCTCTGACACAATAGAAAAGGGATCCGTCTCCCATTGACTTTCAATGGCGTTCATGACGGATCCGTCTTGGCTATTTTAAAGATAATACAACCGAAAAAGTTCATAACGGATGCAGATGGTTGTAGTATCATGACAGATCCAGCAAAAACCCTTCTGAGAAAGTAGCCTTATCCTTTTATTCATCCGGGAGATAAGCCACCACAAGAAATGTCTGGCAGCAGCTTTCTCCACACTTCTTATAGAATACACATACACGTTCTGCTGAGCTAAATATGTATGTGTATGGGGAAGCCGGGAAGGATTCGGGACAGATAGTTGTCAACCTCGGCCAACAGCTATTGAATATGTATGGGCAACTTAAGGATCAAGTCTTGGCTCTGCTGTGCCTTCAATGGATTCATCAGTGATATACAGCCATGCACACCGACTAGTGTTATTTTTCATATCTACTATGCATCTTATCTTCTATCTAACCTTTCTCCTTCATTTTATTCCCTATTGCCCTGGTAACCTTTATTATCTTAATATACTTAACTAGTAGCAAGTAGTGAAACATACATAAGGCATGGTAGCAAAGAACTTAATGCCTTAGAGAAAAGAAGGTCCTTTAGATAAATTAGCATTGTAAAGTCCAAATGCTCAATCCTAAGAAAATGGTCTACAGAAGTATAGATATTGGCTCATGTTCACGATAATACGTCATGACTAGAGATGCAAAGTAAGTAGGTATATAGGGCCCATAAGGACATCATCTTGTGGGGTAGCCCTACCAATGAAGATTATGCAAATGCAGTGTCTTAAGGATACATCATAGTAAACATATCCAATAACTTCTCAATCATAAGTCAGATAAGTCCTTATTAGGTCCTTATTCTTCTCATCCACCATCACTCAAACGTTACAGCATTTCCTACTAATTTATTAATGACAGGGATTCAAATCATTATTAGTCACGTGGTCTTAAAAAAATGCAAAATCTAATTTCATTAATCTCAAATGTACTAATGGCTCATCACAAAGCAAAAGGTCTCTAACTGGGATTGGACTGTCACACCAGAGTACTAGAGGATACTCCAAATTACTGTTGACATGCACATATCCTGTATACACAGAGACTGGGCTCTCAGAGTCATTTCCTCTGGTGGACCCAAGGAACTTTGGTCCTATGCTGCCTCTAACAGTGGTGGTGTACCTTTCAGAGCAGGCCCTTGTTATTGTGCCCTGTCACCACCATTAAAGTTTCTCCGAGGACTTTATCATGGTCCCATTTACTTGGAAAAATCAGGAAGTATATCTCTGTTATTCTAGACCTTTAAAACCTTGAGGTCTATATAAGCACTTCAGAGTACCTGCCTTCATATTGATCCTTGGCAAGGCAGGTCAGCACCAGGAGAAGGTAGAATTTTTATTAAACAAGGGCTCCACCACTTTATTTGTATATAACCGAGGCATAAAGTGCAACAGCTTGAGTTATGTTAAAGTCAACTGGCCACGCAGAAGAGTCATGGTGAAGCTATGGCACAGGTGTCAGAGGCGGCACTCAGAGACCTCCCTGTGGACACCTATGGCATGGAAAAAGTCTAAGGCGAACCAATAGGCCTTAGACTTTTCCTGACATTCATCAGCACAAAATTGAATGCAGGCAGGTTATTATAGGTAGATGATAAAGTACATGAAAGATATACTATGTATGTAATATTCAGGTTAAATTGCCGTGTTGCAGCTTTGCAATAAATAAGTGGGTTTTGGGTTACAGTTTTGGCACTCGGTCTCTAAAAGGTTCGCCATCAGTGATGTAGGGTATATACCCAACATTACTTCTAATATAGCATTGTGGAGGTACAAAATTTACAGATACTGCCCTAATGCTGTTATGTTCTACTGCTTCTCTACCTTATAGCTAAGACTTACCTCACCTATAATTGTAAATGACCCTTGATCTCTGCTGAGTTTATGTAGAACCTGTATTAGCAATTTAGATTGAACAGAATTTTAATCACAAAAATGTCTTGAATACAATCAAAATAATTATTTTACTTAAAGGGGTTGTCTCACTTCAGTAAGTGGCATTTATCATGTAGAGAAAGTTGATACGAGCAATTTAGGCTACTTTCACACTGGCGTTTTGGCTTTCCGTTTGTGAGATCCGTTCAGGGCTCTCACAAGCCGTCCAAAACGGATCAGTTTTGCCCTAATGCATTCTGAATGGAAAAGGATCCGCTCAGAATGCATCAGTTTGCCGCAGTTACGTCTCCATTCCGCTTTGGAGGTGGACACCAAACGCTGCCTGCAGCGTTTTGGTGTCCGTCTGACGAAACTGAGCCAAACGGATGTAAGTCAATGGGGATGGATCAGTTTTCACTGACACAATCTGGCACAATAGAAAACGGATCTGTCCCCCATTGACTTTTAATGGTGTTCAAGACGGATCCGTTTTGGCAGTGTTAAAGATAATACAAACTGATCCGTTCTGAACGGATGCATGCGGTTGTATTATCGGTGCGGATCCGTCTATGCAGATCCCTGACGGACCAAACGTGAGTGTGAAAGTAGCCTTACTAATATACTGTTATTATCCATTAGAGATGAGCGAATCAACTTTGGATGACAAATCCGAAGTCGATTCGCATAAAACTTTGTTCTAATACTGTACGGAGCAGGAGCTCCGTACAGTATTAGAATGTATTGGATCCGATGAGCCGAAGTTACTGCATCGCGAAGTCTCGCGAGATTTCGCACAATAACTTCATAAATTAATTTGTACTGTAAAAAACAATTTCCCGAACTCGGGTCCAGTTCCAAGTGATACCTTGGAAAGGAGAAGTTTATTGGGGAAAACAATTGAAAGGAGGCTCTAGGATCCTATTGGTCCTGAATACAAGGTGAGATACAGCCTCTAGCATGGATACAAGATGAGATGTGGTTGAGAAAGGAGGAATACGGGTTCTGTATCTTATCCTGTGACACATTTGCCCACCAGATGTCGCAGCTGGGCCTGTAGATCCTGCACACTCATAGGCTGCCGAAACTGGTGTCCCAGCCAGTCCAACAAATACTCAATTGGCAATAAATCTAGTGATTGGGCAGGCCTACAAAGTGTAATCTGGAGCCATTCCTGGGAAACCCTTGCTGTGTGTGGGGGAGCATTATCCTGCAGAAAAATACCAAATGGAAGCCCTGCCATAAGATACAACACATGTGGCCGCAGCATGTCCTGCACATATCGCTGAGCTGTTAGTGTCCCTCGTATCACTACAAGGGGTGACTGACTGTCATATACGATGGCTCTACAGATCATCACACCAGCAGTTGGGGCAGTGTGTGGCTCTACAACAAAGGCAGGATTGAAGTGTTCACCACTAGGACTCCATTCTCGAACCCTACCATCCTCGGATGCCAAACAGAACCTGGGTTCGTCACTAAAGATGATATGGCTCCAGTCCGTAGCAGTCCAGGCATCTTAGAAGAAGTTGGCAGAATGTCAATGGAAAGAGAAGTAATGGGCACCACTACACCAAATTTTCCTCTGCTAAGTACCTGGAAATGGTCCGGGCAGAGGGGCGTGTAATGCACATAACTGCATGCCGAATTTTGCATCAATCCAACATTTCTACCTGGTAGGGTACATAATTTAAAAGTTTAAACCACCTCTTAAAACCCCTATAAACCTAATTCTTTTAACCACGTATCCTTGCTTAAAACTCCATCAAGTCGTTTACTCCTCTACTCTACGTGGCTCTCATTATCATCGTAAGGGTTTGCTGTAACATTGATGTTTATATCATCTATGATTGGAATTACCCTTCAAAGGGTTTGTCCCAGAAAGGTTTTCTGGAGGATAAAGGATAAGTGTATGGTGGAGTTACAACTACCCAGGCTCCCTATGTTCGACCATTTAAGCTAGTGGTGGTCACGGGATGAGTATTTGTCATGGACAACACAATATTTGATGGAGCGGTTTGTTAAAACAAATCAGAACGTGAAAGTTGATCAAAAGCTATGTCCTTGACGTGGCTACAAGCTCAGTAATGTGTAGCGTGAAAACTGCCTCCTTGCCCCTCACAGCAAGGGAAATCAGAGTGTGCTCTGCAGTGTTGGAGATTCAACTATTCTGTTTTATGTGGAAGTTCACAGCAGACCCAGCGGAACAGCTTTCTCATTTCACTGCCGACCTCTTCTCTTCACTTTGACCTGTCTCTTTATTCCCCAGCCACCCTGCATTTATCTCTGCAAAAAAAGGGCAAGAGCCTGATATTTCTTGGTCCGCTTTGATGGGTTCCTCCTTCCAGAAACGTAATATACCAGGGGATGTGATGTACTGAAATTTGACAGTCATCTTGGTTGAATATTGCTTGGTAGAACATTTATATGAAAAGTTAAGGATTACGTTCGAACAGGGCTGGTTACGTTCTTTATTCATGGAAAATGTATGTCTATCTACGAGGCATGTTCTACTCTGGTGCAGTGTTTCGAGCTATCAGAGGAAACGTGTTCTTTTACTGAGGCATCAGTTTAATAATTTAACCACTTTTACCCATGCTGGAGACATATAGCAATACGGGTGTCCTTCCCACCAAGCTTCGAACCACAGGCTGTACTAGTCTATATTAAGAGTTAACCTATTGCCAATGCAGTTTTGAGGAAGCCATCTTGTGTCAAGATATAATATTCAGCTAAATGAATAAAATAGCAATACCTACAAGGACAAATAACAAAGTAAAGGTAAAATAGACTGTATAAAACTACACAGAAACCCAAGCAACCCCGTTAAAAGTAATTTATCAGGATCCAGGGGTGTCATAGAATACCTGGTAGGAACTCCCTGTGTCATCTGACGGCTACTCCTAAGGGCATGATCTAAGTGACCTCACTGATCTTCACCCTTAAACCCTATATAGGGATCTGGATTCTGCTCCAGGGGAACTGTAACGGTCAGCAGAGGAAGAGACCGTAGAGCAGGACTCAAGTACAGTGCAGCAGACAAGGAGGCTGAAGTAGAAACCGGCTTTATTAAAAGAGAACTCTAACTGCCGGAGAAGCAGATTTACAATATGAACAGCTTGAGAATTCACAATAAAGATAATGGAAATTTGCATAAAGAACACAAATGAATCACAAACACAAGTACAGACAATAGCAGGCTACTCTCTTCTAGGTAGTCCTATCTGTCCCCGCTACCCGGGGTGCACCTCTACGGTGCACTAAACTAAATCCTATTCCACTATGTCCTAGCTCAGGTTAGCATCAGTGCACTCACAGTTCGGTGTCCGGCACATGCAGGCAGATACAGTCTGGGTCCCGATCTGGTTGCTTGCTTGCTTCAGCGTGGCTCAGCTCTGGCCTCTCTTTGTAGTCTCTGTAACTCTGGTTAGAGATAATCAGCAGCTCTGGACGTGTAATCAGGCAGGGCCTGGAATTCACTCACAGTTCCTCTGGTAAGTGCCTCACACTACAGCAGACAGCACACAGATACTGTGTCACAGCAGGCAGGGAGAAATCGCTCTAATCTTCCCTGTGGATCTCCCTCTCAGTGCACAGCGTCCTTCTTCCTGTGTACCCAGCCACCTTCAGCCCAGGCTCTCTGCTCAGCCCGGGAAAAACACTTAACTCCTTGTCCTCTGGAAACAACTCCTCTCACTGTCCTACTCAGCCACAGTGGCCTCTGGTGGCTGGAGGGAAACATGACAGTCTGCTATATATATATGTGTTGGAAATGTTGCTGGACGATCAGGGCTGCCTCTTACAGAACCACTAGGCCGCTACCTCTTGAAGTAGTCTCACTAGTTAGGTGACAGCTGTCCCAGGCGGGTCAAGAAATACCAGTGCTTGGCACTGGGAGGACTGACAATTTCACAGTAAGTGGATAATCCATGGTCGGGTCTATTTATCAGTCCAAGGTTGGGGCAGGCAGTGTATCGGGACCATCGGAGGACAGTGCAGTGAAGTGAGACGCCATTCCCTCTCTCTGCAATGCCAGTAATGGTGGCGAATGTAGGATTTATAAGGAAAACCATAAGTTAGGGGAGAAGGAATCAAGATAGCTGGCAACCTACAAATTACACATCTAATAAAACAGGTATACACTAGAATCTCTATCTTATACTTTAAAGGGAGTCTGTCACCACATTTGAGCATATTAGACTGATCAAATAGCGTTATATGTGCCACCGAGAACTTAAAAACGGTACCTTTGTTGTATCTAATGGAGTTTTCTTTCAGCCAAAAATGAACTTTTAAGATTCTGTAAATGCGCCCTCTCAAGTGCCCAGGGCAGCGTCTCAATCGTCCGAGCCCCAGGCAGCACCTCCTCAACGGCTCATAACCCCACCCTCCGTGTGCCTCTGCCCGCCCGTTTACTCTCCTCCTCTCTCCTTTTCCACTGCGGCTGCGCGGTCAAATTCGTAGCGGGCGCAGTGGAAAAGGAGAGAGGAGGAGAGTAAACGGGCGGGCAGAGGCACACGGAGGGTGGGGTTATGAGCCGTTAAGAAGGTGCTGCCTGGGGCTCGGACGATTGAGACGCCGCCCTGGGCACTTGAGAGGGCGCATTTACAGAATCTTAAAAGTTCATTTTTGGCTGAAAGAAAACTCCATTAGATACAACAAAGGTACAGTTTTTTAATTCTCGGTGGCACATATAACGCTATTTGATCAGTCTAATATGCTCAAATGTGGTGACAGACTCCCTTTAATAATGGCCTATTCCCAACTATATAATGTACTACACAGACCAAAAAAATCCTGGAGCTTCTTTAAATAGGCTGGCCGTAGGCTGAGAAGATTAGGAGACGCACATGCTTGCACAATTCACTGCAAAAAACGCACCAAAATGATACGCAACTGACAATACTAGCTAAATCCTCAGGCCGATGTTAAAAGCTGAGAACTTTGCCATCATCTTCCAGTCAGGAACATATCGGAGCCCCTCATGCACCACGTCACGGTGTCTCATCAAGCATGGGGTCCTACCGCTAACCTGCCCGTGGTGTGTGAACAGGGTCTGAACAGTGCAATTAACTCACAGCCAGACTCTCACATGCCTCCATAGTGGTATCGCAAATGCATTGTGAGGTAAAATAAAGCTGTGAGCTGCACCCACAACAGACCATGTGACACAGAAGCTACCAGGTGCAAAAGAATGTTACCACCAAAATAAAGTGGCACATTCTATACACATAAGGACAAAAACTCACTGAAAAAAGTGGCCTAAACGGGTGAAAATGCTCCAAACCCAGACACTGTAGCGTGTCTATAACCGGGGGAGCAATTGCTCCGCATGCGGTCCGCAGATAACGGCAATCCCCAGCAAAAAATGGGTGGAGGATGCCGGGGCGGACCGCATGCACCACAAGAACATCTTCCACAAAATTATACAATGTGCAGATGAAAAAATATATACACAATTCACTGAAAAAATGCACCAAAATGATACGCAACTGACAATACTAGCTAATTCCTCAGGCCGATGTTAAAAGCTGAGAACTTTGCCAATATCTTCCAGCTCATGCTTGTCCTTTAAGAGACAAAGGGATTGCCCACTCCCTACAGGCAGACAGAGACGCTGCAGGAAAAAGAACAAGGGTGGAGTGAATGGATCAATGCTACTCTAGCTCTGTGCCCACTAGGAAAGAGCAATGGGACACTAAAGGGCACGGACCATCAGATCACTGGACCCGTGGGAGAGAAGGGTGCGGGTGGTCAGGTGAACGTTCCGGGAGCAGGGAGATGCCAAATGAGCATGGACTGCCAGTGTCACAAGTGACAAACGAGGTCTCTTTGCCAGGGCAACAGGATTATAAATGGTACTTGGTAGGTGGACGTGCCAGTTACAGGTATTGCACTAGGGCCTGGGAACTTCAAGTTGCATCCCTACCAGGATCTATTACGACTCAATACACAACAGATTCATCATGGCTTCTATTATGAAAGCCAAGCAACTAATGTAAACAGCCACTATCAAAGTACTAATTGAACAATACCTGTCACGTTTATCATTTTGGTGGGTGACCTGTTATAATCTTCTGGGTTCATTTGCATGCACTTCACAGCCCCACAATATTATATGAGCAATATACAATTTGATCGCTTACCATAAAAAACATCAGAAAGGTTAAGCAGGTGTATGGCCAACATGGGACCTTTCTCAGAGTTACTGTATTTACTCACACCCCTATCTGTAGGAGTGGGTGTGCCCTCTTATATGTGCACACCCACTCCTACATTTCTCTGTTTAATATTGTCTTAAAGATTTTCTCATTTATAGGGATCTGTCTTAGTAAGGGATGGCGATTAGGTAAATCACAATCGCACAGATCTATTGTATGATAAATGTATTCCTAATTACAATTGGCAGATTAGATGGACTACTACGGTCTTGATCAACTATCAATAGTCTTGGTTTGTATGGATCTATGGGCAGATATCAAGTCTTGCAGACTCAACACAAAAAGCGACAAAGGAAATTTTAAAGGAATGCTAAATAATAGCTTCAAGGATCTGTGCATGAAGAGGGTCAGCGATGACATATGTCACTGGGCTCAGCAGTCTTAAAAGTTCAAAAACCTTTTGTATCCAGCACTAAACAAGGCATCCAAGTTATAAAAGCACTTGTGGTGCAGGCATGGCACCAAAATAACACATAAACATTCAAGTCCTGGCCCATCTGGGCGCTAACTAAACAGTGGTTTCTACTTCACCTACAGTAGGTACAAATCCCATGTAGATCAGACTTTTCACAGGAAACAGGTCTACCAGCTGCAAGGCTCTGACCCAGACTGAGGCACTGAGGCCTCAATGTATTACCCAATAACCATCTCATTGACTACACCTGAGAACACCTTAGGCTAGGGGGAATTTTCATACTGGAGTGAGGTGGAGTGTTAGGTCCCTCCACCAATTCTACCTATGGTACCATTCCAACAAAAATCCAGCCCATAAATGAGGTCTGAATAATCAGGTTACAGCAAACTATACTTTGCTGGAACCATACAGCCACCTGGATTCCTTTTATTTCACCAATCTGAGCAAATTGGGCGAGATATAAACCCCCACCACATTACCAAAGACAATATTGTTTTATTGGCCACAGAAATACTTCCTTGCTATAATATTTTCTTCCCGATCCTGTTTTGTGCCGTATAGCATAGAAATAGTGCAAAAAATAGTATCCAGTAGGTGTCCCAACTGGAAGCCATTTATCTTCCACTCGTCCTTACAGACTTCAGAGAAGATAAATATCTAGCTGTGGGAGGCCTGCAGCAACAGAAACCCTTCCACAGTACTTTAGACAGCCCATTTCAGTCATGATAGAGGGGATTAGCGTAAAATGTAATGTGTCCAATTAGGAGAAGACTCTTACATATGTATTGTGTGAACTATCACCTACATTTTGCACTTCCATCTTATTAGAAGTCCTAGGTCAGGGCCCTCATGATAGGATGCTGCTTGGGTTGTCTTGGAAGGTAGGACAGATATATTAGACAGGAATGCTGTGTTGGTCATCCCTTATGCCAGCACCAAAATTGGTAAACAAGGATAGTCATGTATAATCCACTTTCTGGGAAGGATCCACCATCTCCAGTACCAGGAATAATTATGGTGGTAGCACATAATCAATATGCTCCTTGATGAATGGCAAATGGTTGTCTTGAGAAGGAGCATTGAGTTCAGGAAGTTTAAGCAACCAGTTTCTGCTAGGAGGTTGAAAGGAGTCCCTAAATTCCAAAATGTTATCATGTAAATAAAATATGAAACCATAAAGCTACTTACAGCAACTTACAGATCGTGGGAGAGTACCTGAATTGAGATAAGAGACTGCAGTCAAACATAGTCTCTGGCACCTGATGGTAGGTCTTATCTAAGGGGGGAAAGCTGAAAAGCATTTCTGCCATGGTCAGGGTCTTTAGATAGTAGACTTGTGCAGCAAATCAAAATTGTGCTGTGGTTGAAGAATCTAACTACACCTCTGACTGAAGAAGCACAATAGTCCCCCGCCACGTAAGAGAACAAAAAACATGATAGTTTAGAGTTGTACCAAAGTGAACGCGGCAAGGATTTGCTTTTGAGGACGTCTAGATACCGCTGAGACAGACCTCACATAAAATATTAAAATAAGACATATTAACATTGCAAATAAAACCTCAGGTGCGCAGTACAGGAGCTGTGAAGTTCACCTCGAAAGCCGAGGGGCGTTGGTGTGACACAAAACAGACGGATCATCCAGATCCCACAGATGGCAGGGAAATCCGGAACCTGAAAAAAAAGGCAATTTTCTTCAGTAAATGCAGAACATCCTAAATACCAATTGATTGCTAACGGAGCACTTAAAGAGTTTATTAAGTACATAGAATATAAATCTATTTGGCATGTAATTAATTCAAAATTACATGAGCAATAAATGAGTAATTAAATTTGCAAGTAACGCTTAAGTCTTTAGTTGGCATTTACAAAGAAAGCCCAAGTAAGTTTATTAACTAGCAATTTATTGCTAAAAATACTGCCATTTCATGAGCGTGTTGATTAAAATCTAACTTACTTTAGCTAAATTGTTATAGGCCAATTAAAAGTCTTACAGTCCTTTCAAGCAAATTAAGGACAAGGAGGATTTTCTTTAAAGCTGATAATTTTGAGTAAGTGAGGTCGGTTCACACTGTAAGAGGGCCATTTTCCTCTATGCGCCGCCTATTTGCATATGTGTGCTTTAGAGTGGACTTTAAACGACAGGTCCTCTTTAATACTGTATTGTCCAAACGATTCATTTCATATTGTGGTTTTCGAGAATGTAAAAGATTTGGCTAACAGCAGGAATTATGCAAAAATAAAAAAATACTCACCTGTTAGATACCTTTTTCCGCTCCAGCGGTGGTACTCTGGTTTGTTTGCTGCAGCAATGACAGGACTGTCTAGCCATGTGACCTCTACAGACAATCGCTGGCCTTAGCAGTGTAAATGTCTGAGATCAGTGATTGGCTGCAGCGGTCACGTAAGTGAACGGGCATGTCATCACTGCATCACACCAGTGGGAACCACCAGAGCAGCAGTGCTGAAGTGAACAGGAATTTAACATTGCTCAGTTATTAATTTAAGCTTACTCATTCTTTGAAAACCTCATGTAAGGCAGGAAATGTACATGTAGCTTCTGAGACAGTTTGTGGTGCAGTTCTTGATGCAGCTTTTGAGCCAAAGCCAGAAGTAGATCCAACAAGAAGAAGAATAGTTCTTCCTTAAAGGAGTTATCGGTTATCCCCCTCTTTCCATCCCTTCTCACTCCCTCACTCTTTTCCTCTCCATCTCTCCCTACCTTCCTCTCTCTCCCCATGTCCTTCTCTTTTTCTTATTCTCTCTCTTGCTTTCCTTCTCTCTCTTCCTCTCTATTCCCTCTCACTCCCTCTGTACCTTGCTCTCTCTCCCTTTTCTTTCTCTCTCTTGCTCCCCCTCCCTCTTTCTCTCAATCACTCTCTCTTGTTTTCCTTCCCTCTACCTCTCTGTTCCCTCTCTTTCCTTCTCCCTGCCTACCCTTCTCTCTCTCTCTCGCTCTCTTTCTCTCGCTTTCTCTCTCTTGCTTTCTTTTCCTTCCCTCTCCCCCCTCTTTATTCCCCCTTTCCTCTCATCTGTTTTCCTCTGTCCCTCCTTACCTCTCTTTTTCTTTCTCTCATTCTCTTGCTTTCCCACCCTTTCTCTTTCTTTCTCTTACTCCCTCTCTCTCTAGCTTTCCTTCCTTCTCCCCCTCTTTCCCTCTCTACCTTTCTCTCTCTCTTTCTCTTGATCTCTCTCTTGCTCACCCTCACTCACTCTCTCTCCCTCTTTTTCTCTCTCTCTCCCTCTCATGCTTTCCGTATTTCTCTCTCCGAAAATTCACCAGAATTTTTTACCAAATTTGAGTCAAATCCGATTCCTGTAGACTTGATTTGCTGATCTTTAGCAATGAGTACGATATTTACACATATACCCCCTGTGCATACACATTTGTCTGTACTTGGGTCGAAACACTACTTTATATGCTGCAGGAATAAAGCCTTTTTCCCGGTTCGGATGCTGTCACGCCCTCTACCATTTAACACAGTAGATTTTACATCTGGATTTTGTAGGTGGAAAATCTGCAGTGGATGAGATTCCACCAAATCTTCTCATCCACACACAAATCGACCTGCGGTGTAGATTTTACATTTACAGCATGGCAATTTATGTTGAGAATTTTGAAAGACTGGCAGATCAGCTCCAAAATCTGGGATAAAATCCTCATGTAAAATTGTAGCAGACTATGCAAATTACAGTCAGGTCCATACATTTTGGGACATTGACACAATTCTAACATTTTTGGCTCTATACACCACCACAATGGATTTGAAATGAAACGAACAAGATGTGCTTTATCTGCAGACTGTCAGCTTTAATTTGAGGGTATTTACATCCAAATCAGGTGAACGGTGCAGGAATTACAACAGTTTGCATATGTGCCTCCCACTTGTTAAGGGACCAAAATTAATGGGACAATTGGCTTCTCAGCTGTTCCATGGCCAGGTGTGTGTTATTCCCTCATTATCCCAATTACAATGAGCAGATAAAAGGTCCAGAGTTAATTTCCAGTCTGCTATTAGCATTTGGAATCTGTTGATGTCAACTCTCAAGATGAGATCCAAAGAGCTGTCACTATCAGTGAAGCAAGCCATCATTAGGCTGAAAAAAAAAAAAAAAAAACATCAGAGAGATAGCAAAAACATTAGACATGGCCAAAACAACTGTTTGGAACATTGTTAAAAAGAAGGAACGCATCGGTGAGCTCAGCAACACCAAAAGACCCGGAAGACCACAGAAAACAACTGTGATGGATGACCGAAGAATTCTTTCCCTGGTTAAGAAAACACCCTTCTCAACAGTTGGCCAGATCAAGAACACTCTCCAGGAGGTAGGTGTATGTGTGTCAAAGTCAACAATCAAGAGAAGACTTCACCAGAGTGAATACAGATGGTTCACCACAAGATGTAAACCATTGGTGAGCCTCAAAAACAGGCAGGCCAGATTAGAGTTTGCCACACAACATCTAAAAAAGCCTTCACAGTTCTGGAACAACATCCTATGAACAGATGAGACCAAGATCACCTTGTACCAGAGTGATGGAAGAGAAGAGTATGGAGAAGGAAAGGAACTGGTCATAATCCTAAGCATACCACCTCATCAGTGAAGCATGGTGGTGGCAGTGTCATGGCGTGGGCATGTATGGCTGCCAATGGAACTGGTTCTCTTGTATTTATTGATGATGTGACTGCTGACAAAAGCAGCAGGATGAATTCTGAAGTGTTTTGGGCAATATTATCTGCTCATATTCAGCCAAATGCTTCAGAACTCATTGGACGGCGCTTCACAGTGCAGATGGACAATGACCCAAAGCATACTGCAAAAGCAACCAAAGAGTTTTTTAAAGGAAAGAAGTGGAATGTTATGCAATGGCCAAGTCAATCACCTGACCTGAATCGGATTGAGCTGCATTTCACTTGCTGAAGACAAAACTGAAGGGAAAATTCCCCAAGAACAAGCAGGAACTGAAGACAGTTGCAGTAGAGGCCTGGAAGAGCATCACCAGGGATGAAACCCAGCGTCTGGTGATGTCTATGCGTTCCAGACTTCAGGCTGTAATTGACTGCAAATGATATGCAACCAAGTATTAAAAAGTGAAAGTTGGATTTATGATTATTATTCTGTCCCATTACTTTTGGTCCCTTAACAAGTGGGAGGCACATATGCAAACTGCTGTAATTCCTGCACCGTTCACCTGATTTGGATGTAAATACCCTCAAATTAAAGCTGACAGTCTGCAGGTAAAGCACATCTTGTTCGTTTCATTTCAAATCCATTGCGGTGGTGTATAGAGCCAAAAATGTTAGAATTGTGTCGATGTCCCAATATTTATAGACCTGACTGTATGTGGATGTACGTCTTGGACGGGACAGCCCTATATCTAATGTAAGGAATATAAGGATGTACAGTAGAAAATAGATAACATTTGTTGGATAAGCTAATTCTCCCCCAGCACCTACAGAACACGGACTGACTGCAACTCTTATATTGAACACTTTTAGATGTAACATTAACCACAAGATGCAGACTCATAATAATATTGGTAATATTAATACTGCAATATCCAAAAGTACCATAGCAGCAAATGAATGAGAATACATTTATGAAGTACAAGATACGATCTGTAGAGCAAAAAAATCCCCCAATATCAAACTTTAGCCAAGTTCTCCTATGTAAAATGTGATGCTGGCATTGTACAAGTTGCCCAGGCTCTGCTCTTATAAACTGATGACATTGGTTATACAGTATATTAAAGAGCACATGTAAGCAAAATCAACTCTATGCTGCCTGGAACAGTTGATCCTGCTGATTCAAATGATACCTGTCTTGTGAAAGTCAGTTTTGGCATTCTGAGAACAAAGACTTTTATTCTTTATGCAAATGAGGACTTCAGTGCACCAAAGATCTCCCCACTCATTGCTCCATATTGCTCTGCTCGATTTATTTCAAGCTGGAAGCTCAGGGGCGTATCCTTTCTTCCTTTCTTAGGGGGCATGTCTTTTCTGTTGCACCTCTCTTCTTATCATAACTGGGGGGGGGGTCCATTTTTCTGTAGCTGTTTTCCTATCACAACCCAGGGGGGTGTTTTTTTCCCAGGGGCCATGTCTTTTCTGCTGCTGTTCTCCCTGGAACGGTCACAGCTTCTAACAGTAAATCTGGCTGGTGGCAATTGAAGGACGGAACTGAGCATGTGTGACCACTGACCACCTGAACAACATCAATAAGGTGGACAGGTTAATAAGGAAAAAAATAATGCATATAGACTTTATTCAATTACATGCAAATACAAATGTATTTATACCCAGTTGCTGGCTTGAAGAATATTTTTTGCAATAGAACCCCTTTAAGTTTAGAGAATCTATGAGAACTTAGTCCACCAGAGCACCAGATGATACTGCAGTAGGCCTGAAGACCACCCATTTCCCACTAGGGCCTATTTCTTCAAGAGTAAACTAAACTTTTGTATAAATTTTTGTTAACCTGTCCCTAATACCCTAATAAAAGTTTTTGTACTATACTTTATTAATATTTTTAGTATTTTACTATACTTTCCCCTCCCTAAAGCGCATGTTTCTCTGTGCCCTTAATATCAACTTTTCTGTACACCGCTGCCTTCTCAGCAGTTTACGCAGTACGGAGTTGACATTTTTATCAATGGGGCCGCAGCGCAGTGAGTACGGGCAGGAGTGCACATTGCTGCTCCTGCCCAAGGGTGTACCTAGCCTTTCTGCTGCCTGAGGTGAAAACTGAAATGGCACCCCTCCTTTCCTAATGCCAATTTCTTCACCTAACTCCTTCCCTTCAGCCCATGGCTCTTCCGCTGCCCCTCTCTTGCCCCTACCTGGTGCTGCCTGAAGCGATCGCCTCACCTGGCCTCATTGGTGGTGCACCCCTGCCCTGGAGGTTTACTAAATGCTGACATAGCACATTTGTACTCTGTACCCATGTACTATGCCAGGATTAGCTGAGCGGAGCGGGCTCCTGTCTGTGCCTGCTTCGCTAAGCTAAAAGTCCTGCATGTCAACTCTTAGCTTACCGAAGGAGGCACAGGCAGGAGCCTCTCCGCTCAGCTAATCCTGGCATAGTACATGGGTACAGAGTACAAATGTGCTATGCCAGCATTTAGTAAACCTCCGGGGGGAACGGGCAGGAGCAGCAATGTGTGCTTGTGCCCATACTCACTGCGCTTCTGCCCTATTCATAAAAATGTTGACTCAGCGGTCAAGTCAGCGGTGTACAGAGAAGTAGATTTTAAGCGAAACGTGAGCTTTAGGGAGGGAAAAGTGTATTACAAATAAAAAAAAACATTAATAAACTATTTTATATAAACTGTTATTAGGGCATCAGGGACAGGTTAACAAAAATTTACACAAAAGTTTAGTTTACTCTGTAAGAAGTGTTTCACAAGTAACCTACTAGACCTTACTAGCAGTGGTCATAGTTTTAGGTGGTCATGTTATCATTGCCGCCAATGGGAGTACTTGAACAGCACTGGGACGATGGGAAATTTAACGGCTGAGTATTGGAAGTTATATTATATCATGCAATTTCCCCACTTTGGCTGGACTGTGTCTGACCCTTTAATGTTCATGGCAGGCTTGCCAACATTACAAAGAGAGGTGGTTCTGGGAGTCTGACTCTTATTATACTGCTGGAGGAGAAGGAGGCCATGTCACTCCAGTGAGTGCAATATCCTGTTTATTGTTTATGCGGGCAAAGCACCATGCAAGTGGTTGTCGCTGCGCCTGGCACCGGTACACCGCCCTACCTGGCTAACCAATAGGCCATTAATATTACAGTTTTGGAAAACCTCTTGGGGCTGTGAGATATACATCACAATATCCCAAAAAGTGGTGTCAAGTGACAAACTCGGCTCTGTCACATCTACACTCATAGACACGGGTTAATGCCCTCCCCACACGTATCCACCAGTAGGCTGTTCCCCATGAAAGTGCTTAGACTTTAAGAAAAGCAATATCTGGAGTCCCTCTGGGATTGATTGGGGAGGAGTGGATTTTGCTGAGCTGCACAGAACAAAGACAGATCCCACCGATCCGTCTGTAGGACTGACGGCTTTGCCCTGTCGACAGGACAACCAGATACAGTATACACGAGGCAGACGATTGCCCTGGGGATGTCATCCATGGAGTCAATCCCAGTAAGAGGTGATTTGGCAAATACTTGCAGAATCATTTGTATAAAGAATGGGAGCAGCTCGGTCTTTACAACCAAGGCTAGATTAAAGGATTCTGTATCAGCAAAGATGTTCATTTGTGGCAATAATGTTGATGCAGAGCAACTAATGCAAATGTCTCCGTGTCAGGGGGTCTCCCAGGAGCCTGGTGCATTCATAACTAGCTCTGCTGCTTATTCCTCCTAATGGAGAGGACTGGGACCAGACGAGAAGTTTGCACCTGTTTGTAAGACAATGCAATGTAGATGTAGCCCGCATTACCTTAACCCCGTCAGTGCAACAAATTGCACCCAGGCTGAAGAAATATACAGACGAGACTATTATTTCTTCTTACAGGGAGACCATGACATGGCTCATTTATCAGTCTGATACATAACTCCATTGCTTCATTAGAGGGTTTCATATATATCATTACATCTGGATATAAACCCCCAAATCCTCAGCCTAATATTAACTGTCTGAGCCAGGGTGGCTGGTGTTATTCTCTAGCATTAGTATCAGACATTTCCTGACACATCTCTGACAGCAAAAATACAGTATAAGAGGGTGTATGAGATCAGAAAATATGGCTGCCGTCTTGTAGAGAGGTCTCTGCTATTGGCCATGGCTTGTATCTGGTCAAAGTGAATGAGATCGAGCGGTGATGTCACACGTAGCCCAGGGACCCATGGGGGCAACTTTTTTTTTGTTGTTGCAGAAAGTAACCATATTTTTTCATCTCATACAGTCTCTTTAAAGTTTAATACTGTATAGCCTATGTGAGTCCTGTTTGGATTGGCTATAGCTTCCGGACAGGAACTGCGAATGTCCAATATTTCCTGGGTGTCCTCCTATTTTTGGATATTTCCTATTGCCAGTAGGGACTATTCCTTGAAAGGTGATTCATTGTCTGAGACAGAAGATTGTCTGAGCTGAATCACCACGCAACAAAAAAATACTTTTCGTCTGTTACTGGGCAAAAACCATTTGTCCTATTCTAAATCGAGTGTGCGGCTTACAAATCCGAAGTCAGAATTGTTGTAACACGTCATGAAATTTTGCAATGCATAAGTATGCCTAAATGAATTAAGCACTTGGAAAGCATTGAATAATTTTGAGCAGAACGAGTTTTACTCCAAGAATTACCTGATCTACATAAAAGTTTGCGTAGTAAACAGTGTATGAAAATGTAATGGAATAACAAAATTTCAAAAAGTCTTGTTTTTCAGATTAAAAGTCTTACTAGAGCAAGGCCCAGTACTGCTAAAAGTGCTTCAGGCCTCTGCTTTTGCGTTTGTGAACGGTCATATTTTCCCGTTGCAAAAACCAGCAGTAGTCCCCCATCATGTTGGGATTCCAGCGGCCTTGATACCTGTTGTCCATTGTAGAAATATCTTTATGGAACCGCTCTCCATGTTCGTCACTTACGTGTCCCAAATTGGGTGGGAAAAAGTCAAGATGGGAATGTAAGAAATGCACTTTCAATGACATTCGGAAGCCAAGTGGTTCATATGCTGTAAGCACGTTGTCTACTAGTTAAGCATTGTTTGCAGCTCGTCTGTTCCCAAGGAAGTTCTGCACTACTAGCACAAATGCATCCCAAGCTGCAAGACGCACTTGTCAGATTCTTGTGTTGATCATAAGTAGTAGAAATTGTCCAGATCGTTAACACATTTGCGTTTATCCATCTTAAGTTTCAAAACTGATAGCACTATAACAGATCACTTTATCAAAATCTGTCCAGCTTGCCTTATATACTTACTGCTGACATCAGCCTGAGTTCGTCCGAACAGGTCTGGACATGTCCATTGAAATACCTCCAATATAATGCATTAATATTATAACTGAATAGGCTTTGCATCTATAACTTAAAATCTAGACGTGTCAGGCAAATTCCGGTTCATATTTGGAATCAGCGCGCTCATTTTAGTATAAATCAAATGTTTTTCTCTCAGTAGCAAAGTCATACCCCTAATAAAAAATTACGGCAGTAGCGTAACAATAGTGGTCATAGTCGTGACTGGGCTCCATAGTCCCTGCCTCCTGCTGTGAGAAATGTATATGAGATATTGAAAAAATACTGATCAATAGAAACCTCGTCCTCCACCATCCACCCATAACAGTCCCCTCCCAGTACACCAGGACCCGCCACCAAACTAGTTCTGCCATGTGAACACAGTGGTGACTCAGTAGGAATCTGATAGGGCAACATCAGAGGGGCAGCAAACTGTCTCCAGGTGGGGGCAGGATCATGGGAGGATCACAATGACAAAAGGAGGATATGGTGGGTGCACATTCACTGAAAATGGAGCAGGACCCAAAGAGCCAGGATGCCATTCTACATTAAGATGAGAAAACAACCACAGCAGCCATTTTACTAAGTACAGTCTAGGGGATGTTTGTGGTAAATGGAGGGGGGGATGGGATATTTATAGGCTAAATATGGGCCCCCATACTTTCTATTTACACCATATCCTGTCTGTTCACTGGACAGATTGCGCTGGAAATTTCCAGATATTGCCTCAACCCCATGATTAGAAGTTCAGTATGATTGGCAGGGGTTAGGTTACAAACTTAACCAACCAGGAACCACCGCACTGTTATTCCAGGAGAGTTGCATACCAACCAGCCAAGACCCGTCAATGGTATCTCCTTGTGAACTGACCTCCTTGTGGGAGGTTATTCTCCCCCGCCTCCTGAGGGTGTTAATAGGATCCTTTGAGGAAGGTAACCTTCCAGAATCAATGACAGAGGTTGTAATAACATTAATATTGAAAAAGGGTAAGGACCCCCTAGATATGGGGTCATATAGGCCGATTTCTTTATTGAATACAGATGTTAAACTTCTCTCAAGAATTCTGGCTACAAGGCTATCCAAGGTTATTGCATCAATTATACACCCTGATCAGAACAGGTTTATTCCTAATAAGGGTACTCACTATAATTTGCATCGTTTGTTTGCTAATATACAGTCCTCCAGGGGTGTCTCTCGTTCCATTCTGTCTTTAGACGCCTCTAAGGCGTTTGATAGGGTGGAGTGGGGATTCATTTGGAAGGTTTTGGGAAGGATGGGATTTGGTACCAAATTTATAAATATGATTAAGCTTTTGTATAAGTCCCCTATTGCAAGATTGAATATTAATTTAATTTAGAGTTTCTCTCTGAGTAGAGGTACCCGTCAGGGCTGTCCACTCTCCCCATTGTTATTCAATATTTATATTGAGCCCCTCACTACCAGAATTAGGCAGGACTCCGGGATCGAGGGGCTTGGGATATCAGGAGTAGAGGACCGCATTTTTTTATATGCGGATGATGTGCTGTTTTTTTTTATAAATCATACTAATACCTCACTTCCCGAACTTATTCAAATAGTTAACTCCTTTGGTGTAGTCTCGGGCTTTGATATTAACTGGTCAAAAACAACGCTTATGCCTATAGATAGACCTGAATATCCTATTGAGGGGCCCGTGAGTATGCTAAGGATTTCTGACTCATTTGAATATTTGGGTATGATGATATCCCCCCAAAGTTGAAGATTTTGTACATCTAAATCTGATTCCATTGATAAGCAAACTGAGGTAAAAAATTACAGTATGGCTTCAACTTCCTCTATCTCGAGCTGACAGAATATCCCTAGTAAAGATGGTGATATTACCCCAACTCCTCTATGTCCTTAGGAATTCCCCAATATGAATATTGAGTAAATTGAGAGAATTATTAATGATTTACTCTGGGGGAGAAAGCGAGTGAGGTTTAAACTGGAATACCTTTATAAGTTGATGGAATAGGGAGGGTTGAACCTTCCATATTTTAAGGGCTATTTTATAGTTTCACAGCTATGGTTTTATAAACATTGGGAGAAAAGCCCTCTCTGTAGGAATATGCTGAGTAGATCTGCATATGACAATATTTTTACGCTATTAGAGTTCGGGTCACTATTCAGAGTCCAACAGGATTATAGGGAATCTAGGAAGCTACTTACTAAGACGTGGGGCACTATTAGAGGTTGGTTTGGAATAAGGGGATCTCTTTGGCATAATTACTATTTACAGGAGATAGATGAATAGATGGAGATAACTATTGGCAAAAAAATGTTATTTTGTATATAGCACAGGTGGTGAGTAATGGAGCTATGCTTTCATTTTTGGAGTTGACACAAAAAGAGCATATAATGAATTTACGTTCAGCACTTACTGGTGTAAAAGGGAATTTATTACCCAAAATCTGAAAGTAGTGATTCCATACACGACGGAATGTTGGATACTGGGGGATCTCTCTCTTGTTATAAGTATAAAAAGATTATCTTGATTAAATTAATGTTCTTGGCAAGACTTTTAATTACACGAGTCTGGTTCTCACAAATATACCTTGTGTGCATACATGGAAAATCTGGTCAATAAGATCGAGAAATATTAAAATATCCTATATTAACAAAGAAATATTGAGGAGAAATGGAAAAAGGTATGGGGGATTTGGATGTCTTAAGCTTCTCTGCCTTTACCCCATCGCCATCCCTACTCCATCCTTGTTGACGGAGGGGATAGGAGATGCATTGCAAGGAGAGGGAGGGTAATGGGGGGGAAGTTTTGGGGTAGGGATTAAAGTTGAAAAAAGAAGAAAACTGATAATGTTGAATATTGATTTGTGTGGAAAGTGATTCTTTGTTTATTCTTCTAGAAAAAATAAAAAATAAAATTGTATCCCCTTGTGAACTGACATTGACTTGTCACTGGGTTAACCCCTTGTCTTCTGCTTTGGCCCCCACTGATTTTCCAGGCTGAAACTCTGAACTTGCACCTGTTTTGTGCCGCCTGACTCTACAGTAACTTGGGTACCTAGCAGCCAAATCCAACCTGCCTTGCAACTGGGTCTGGTAAACACCTAGAGCAGGCATGCTCAACCTGCGGCCCTCCAGCTGTTGCAAAACTCCCAGCATGCCCGAACAGCCTACAGCTATCAGCCTACAGCAGGGCATTGTGGGAGTTGTAGGTTTACAACAGCTGGAGGGCCGCAGTTTGAGGATGCCTGACCTAGAGGGAAACCTTTTTATTACAACTAGGGGGTAGCTTTAGATCTGGTAACTGGAGCAGTTAAGGAAGATGGGTAACAGATTGAGTTTGCTGGTGGTGACCCTGGGCAGTGATGTCTGTATTTGTACTCACTTCTGTCTCTTACTACCAAATGAGGTAGAAGTGAAGCCCCGTTTTCCTTCAGCTAAGGGCCTCTTCCACCATTGTATGTGATTATAAAAAAAAGAAAAAGAAGATAATTACTACACACACCTTTGAGTAAATCTGCTCTATGTACTTAAAAGTGGTAGCCAACTGGCATAAAGGACATAACTTGGAAAACATGCAGCATCTGCAGCCGACTTCATCACCAATTTGACAGTCTGCAACAGATATTTTCCATTGTAAATTAGTCTCATGCTGATGCTCCCGTAGGGTGACCATTAGTGATGAGCGGCAGGTGCCATATTCGATTTCGACGAAATTTGCGAATATTCGATAGAATATTCGTTTTATATTCGTCGAAATCGAATATTCGTCATTATTCTTGTTATCGCGATTAATATGCGATTTAAATAATCGAATTTCGATTTTAACTTAAAGGCTACTCTCCTATTGAAATCGCAATTCGATTTTTTCAAGTTATAATAATCGAATTTCGATTTTAACTTAGCACTGCTATATGCCATATTAGTTAGCCTAATATGGCATATAGCAGTGCTAAGTTAAAATCGAAATTCGATTATTATAACTTGAAAAAATCGAATTGCGATTTCAACGTAATTCTCAAATCCGACAGTACATTCTAGTATATGGAGTCGTTCCCATGGTGATGGGGACGCTCCATAAGCATGGAATATGGCTTCAATGGCTTGGTAGAATTAGCGAATTGACGAATATATTCGTTATATTCCACAAAACGAATATAACGAATGTATTCGTCATATTCCACAAAACGAATATAACGAATGTATTCGTCATATATCACAAAACGAAGATAACGAAGTATTCTGCATCTTCATTTTAGCTACATATTCATCAATTTCGCTAATTCTAGCAATGATATAGGAAAGTTGACTATAGAGACAGCTAAGTATAATTCGCTATGCGATTATATGACTGCTTTTTTTTATAAATAGTATAATTATAATAATTATCAGGTATTATAATTATTCTATTTATTTAAAAAAAAAGCAAAGTAATATAATCGCATAGCGAATTAAACTTAGCTGTCCAGTCAGTGCCCGTTGCCGCTTCTGCCGACTTCCATGCTCATGGAGCGTCCCCATCACCATGGGAACGTCTCCATATACTAGAATGTGCTGTCGGATTTGAGAATTACGTTGAAATCGCAATTCGATTTTTTCAAGTTATAATAATCGAATTTCGATTTTAACTTAGCACTGCTATATGCCATATTAGTTAGCCTAATATGGCATATAGCAGTGCTAAGTTAAAATCGAAATTCGATTATTATAACTTGACATAATCGAATTGCGATTCCAACTTGGACCTGGTTTACTATATGGTTGGCTTCAATGGCTTGGTAGAATTAGCGAATTGACGAATATATTCGTTATATTCCACAAAACGAATATAACGAATGTATTCGTCATATTCCACAAAACGAAGATAACGAAGTATTCTGCATCTTCGTTTTAGCTACCTATTCCTCAATTTCGCTAATTCTAGCAATGATATAGGAAAGTTGACTATAGAGACAGCTAAGTATAATTCGCTATGCGATTATATTACTGCTTTTTTTTAAATAAATAGAATAATTATAATACCTGATAATTATTATAATTATACTATTTATAAAAAAAAGCTGTCATATAATCGCATAGCGAATTATACTTAGCTGTCTCTATAGTCAACTTTCCTATATCATTGCTAGAATTAGCGAAATTGATGAATAGGTAGCTAAAATGAAGATGCAGAATACTTCGTTATCTTCGTTTTGTGGAATATGACGAATACATTCGTTATATTCGTTTTGTGGAATATGACGAATACATTCGTTATATTCGTTTTGTGGAATATAACGAATATATTCGTCAATTCGCTAATTCTACCAAGCCATTGAAGCCATATTCCATGCTTATGGAGCGTCCCCATCACCATGGGAACGACTCCATATACTAGAATGTACTGTCGGATTTGAGAATTACGTTGAAATCGCAATTCGATTTTTTCAAGTTATAATAATCGAATTTCGATTTAACTTAGCACTGCTATATGCCATATTAGGCTAACTAATATGGCATATAGCAGTGCTAAGTTAAAATCGAAATTCGATTATTATAACTTGAAAAAATCGAATTGCGATTTCAACGTAATTCTCAAATCCGACAGTACATTCTAGTATATGGAGATGTTCCCATGGTGATGGGGACGCTCCATGAGCATGGAAGTCGGCAGAAGCGGCAACGGGCACTGACTGGAGCAGCCAGGAAGCCAGGAATCCAAAGGACAGGTAAGAACAACTTTAGGGAAGTGGGAAAGAAAAAAATATAACAATAAAAAAAAAAAAAAAAAAAGAATATTCGAAATATCGAATTTATATCACTATATTCGAAATATTCGCGAATTAGCGAAGTGCCGATATTCGCGAAAAAAATTCGATATTCGAATATTCGCGCTCAACACTAGTGACCATAGGCATTAAATAACTGTTGGTTGGATGCCTATTCAACCAACAGTTATTTCTCTCACCTCCCCAATAAAGGATTAGCTCTCCCAAACATGAACGTTAATATCAATGGAAAGAGGGTAATAATGCCATCTACTCTGCCGGTCTCGTAGATAAAAAGTATTGGCGTGGCCCTCATAGACATTAGATAATTAGCCAATCGCACTAAATTTGATAGGTTCAGCTGAGTTCTGTCTAATATGTCAAATTTTTTCATATAGCAGCCCAAAATTTTCCATTGCATCACTCTGTCACCATCTACCAGAAATGGAATTTCTCATTCTTTCGCCATAAAATTCTAAGGTTTCTTTTCAGGCATCAACTATGGCCTTGCAAAGTTTGTTTCTAGAGATACTATCCCATTACAGCCTTTATAGGCAATAATTTGGCTGTTCTGTACTGTGGTTCTCAGAATAGATCATTTTATGACAGTCCTTGCCAGAGCACATGAATGACAAGGCGATCATGAGTGGAACATTCTATTACATGGACGATGGCACCAGAAAAAGGCCACGTAAGCATGCATGTTCTCTACGGGCGCAATTCTCCTAAACATATTTTATGAGAAAGTGGGAGAGGTTTGTGAGAGCATAAGACATAAAAAGTCATGTAATAAAACAATATACAGATCTTTAAAGTCAGTTATATCATTAGGTGAAAGATCGTTAGAGCTAAGCACTACCTGACAACCAGAAGAAATCACCCGAAATAGGAGAGATCTGTCCAGTTCTTTGAATCTCCAGGCACATACAGTTATGAGATAAACAAAGTACACCCTCTTTGAATTCTATGGTGTTACATATCAGGACATAATAAAAAAAAAACATCTGGTGGTCCTAAGAAGGTCTTATTAGGCTAATACATCCTCAGATAAACAGCAGTGCACAACAGATTACACCGTGTTATTATTTATTATCCAAAAATTGAACCACAATCTTCACAAGGTGAAAATCGAATAAACTTTATTGACAATGTAAGAAAATTACATACATAATGATAAAAGGCAGCACAAAAGTGAGATACAAAGATGAGGAACAAGGCCCAAGAGGGGGCCGAGAGGTCAGCACACCAAGAGACCAGGGAAAAGAATGATGCAGAATGAAAAAAATAAAAAGAACCACCAAGACCGCTATAAACAGTAAGGCCCAAGCTATGCAGCAGCAAAGGCAAAATATAAGGGCAAAAAACTTGGTGATTAGAAAAAGATATTCATACCCTGGATGGTGTGTTGATCTCTCAGCCGCCTCCTAACCCAACGCCGTTTCGCCAGTCACCTGGCTTCTTCCGGGGATTTATTTCTGTCCGGTATTAATTGGGTGGCGTGTTATTATTTAGCAAAAACAAGGCCAAAATGCAGAAGCTTAGATCTGACAGAACCAATTGTTGGTGCCCATCACTCTGGGAAGGGTTATAACGAGAAAGATTATTCACAAGTAGAAAACATTCAATTGACAGTCTTCCCAGGAGTGGATGTCCCTGCAACTTGACCCTAAAGTCAGTCTGTACAATGCTCATAGAGCTACATCTAGGACTCTACAGACCTCCGTTAGCATTTTAAATGTTCAAGCTCATGACAGGACAATTAGGACAAGCACGACTTGTTTGGAAGGGTTTCTAAAAAGAACATGGTAACATGGCTTAAAGGGGCTATTCCACTTCAGCAAATAGCATTTATCGTGCAGAAAAAAGTGAATACAAGGGACTTACTAATGTATTGTGATTGTCCATATTGCCTCCTTTGCTGGCTGGATTCATTTTTTTTAGCACATTATACACGGCTCGTTTCCATGGTTATGACCACCCTGCAATCCATCAGTGGTGGTCGTGCTTACACAGCATAGGAAAAAGTGCTAGACTATTTGGTGGATGGGACTGTGGGAGCACACATAGGCTAGTGCCAGGCAATATGGGCAATCCCAATACATTAGTAAGTGCCTTGTATTCATTTCCTCTACATAATAAATGCTATTTGCTGAAGTGAGACAACCCCTTTAAGTTTGCAAAGTTGCATCTTAACAAACCACCAGACTTTTTAACCAATGGGAGAAATGTATCAAAAGTGGTGCAAATGAAAACTGGCTTAGTTGCCCATAGCAACCAGATTCCACCTTACAGACAATGGCTGTTGAACCACTGTGTCAACTAACCGGTTTGACGTTGGGCTACACCTAAGGGTGTTATCCTGGAGGTCTTCTGGTTTCTGCTACAGGGGAGCCACCTTTTCAAACGTCCTGGCCTCGGTTACTAGGTATAAATCGGTGGTTATGTGCTTTGTATCTCTCCTCAGTTTAGTATTGCGTGAGTTTATGTTCCTTGAGTTTAGGAAGGCCTCACTTGCAGGCCAACCCGTTCTGTTCCTCGCTGGTATACTGATGCACTCACCTCCACCTGGAAAATAACATCTTCAAAAACAAGAGGACTTCTGACTTTGAGGTCCAGGATCTTTAGATGTGGTTGTGTTACTGACTTCCTGACAGGAATACAAAACGATGGGTATAGATTGGTTGTATGAGGATGAATGGGGTTGTCCAATCCTGGAAACTGTCCATGGACAAGAGGGGCACTGTTTTTGGCAGTTAGCTGCCATGTTTTTGTAATCACATAGCTCTCCTTTAAAGGAGTTTTCCGGCTACACAAAAAAAAAAAAAAAATAACACCAACATTGAACCTTACTGCATTATATAAATCAGATAATGAAGTTCTTAGTGCCTTTTGGCTACATAGTTGCTATGGGCAACTCAGCCAGTTCTACTTTATACCAGTTTGATAAATCTCCCCCATAGAATTTTACTTAAGAAATTATTTAATAGATCTTAATCATGATTTAAACCTCTGGACAACCGGCAGAATAGTTACCATTACACTAAGACCTACTCTGCTGGAATGGCTTAATTTTGGTGCCTTAAAGGGGTTGTCCAGGTTCAGAGCTGAACCCGGACATACCCTTATTTTCACCCCGGCAGCCCCCCTGAGCCTAGCATCGGAGCATCTCATGCTCCGATGCGCTCCAGTGCCCTGCGCTAGATCGCGCAGGGCACGGGCTCTTGTGTTTTCAATAACACACTGCCGGGCGGTAACTTCCGCCCAGCGGTGTGTTCGGTGACGTCACCGGCTCTGAGGGGCGGGCTTTAGCTCTGCTCTAGCCGTTTTACTGGCTAGGGCAGAGCCAAATCCCGCCCATCAGTGCCGGTGACGTCACCGGGGTTCCTGTCAGCCCCATAGAGAGCCCCGGTACGTCACCGGAACTCAGAAAAATGCCTTTGCCCTGAGCGATTTAGCGCAGGGCAAAGGAGAGCATCGGAGCATGAACTGCTCCGATGCTCATGTGAGGGGGGCTGCCGGGGTGAAAATGGAGGGTTGTCCAGGTTCAGCTCTGAACCTGGACAACCCCTTTAAAAGCTATTTTCTTCACTAAATAAATAGTATATTACTGAAATGAAGGGAAAAAATTGTACCATTTACCATTCACTCACCATAAATAATGTGTGCACTATATAGTATAGCTTATTATGAATACTGGGATACTGAATAGTGTTTTGTAATATTTCATACTATGTTACAAAAACTTTAATGGTCTTGCTTCAATTTTTTTTATTTTTTTGTAATAATACATTTTCAGAAAATTATAACTTTTACTCTAAAAGAAAAAAAGCTAGTAAGAAAGTAAAAGGTTATGGCAGAAAAATTTAAATTTTACTATAAAGATTGTTTTGCAGGTCAGTTTTTAACCCCAGATCTTCTGTACAGCAAACGGCTGCCTTACCCACTCCTCCATAGAAAAGCTCAGAAGTAGAAATGGGATTTTCTTATTCCTTATAGTACATAGCAAACAGTATTTGGTGTCCCTGTCATCATAATAACCCATACAGTATAGTGAACATATTATTTATGGTGATTGGTAAACAGAGTAAATAAAAATGGGGAGAGAACAAGATTTGCCTGCATGGGTTCCAGAAATTACTAATGGCAGGCCCAGAACCCAAGCCTGCTGGACGCCCTGCTGGAAAAACCCTGCCCTTAGACACAGCATCATTGCTGATATCACATCTACAGGACAGGATCCAGGAAAATTAACAAAACACTGCCCTGAGAGGTAAGGTTGATGATGCTGTGTCTACAGGGGAGAGCCTTACACGCCTTGCCATGCCTCAGATGTAGACGTAATGTCATCAGCATAGGAAACAAACAAAGTGGAGAATGTCCCGTCATCAGGAAAATGGGGCATTGCAGATAGACAATCACTATTAGTAAGTTATAAGATGTTGCCAGGGGTGCACCTAGCCTTTCTGCTGAGGCAAAAACTGAAATGGCGCCCCTCCCTGCCCAAAGCCAATTTTTGAACCTAACCCCTTTCCTCCAGCCCTACTGTTAGACATACTCGGAAAACATTATGTACAGAGCTACAAAACATACAGGGTAATAAAGCACCCATGCTTCCCAATAACTGTACCTCAGAAACAGATAATCCCCCTTCTGCTGCCCCCCTCTTGCCCCTACCTGGTGCTGCCTGAGGCAATCGCCTCACCTCATTGCTGGTGTTCCAGTTAGTTGATGCTGAAAATTGCCCCTTAAACTTGATGGACTTAGAAGAACTTTTAGAAGGATATCTCCAGACTTGTCCAGTACTTCAAACCATTTTTCAGTGCATTAGTTAATACAGGGAGGTACAATGTTCTTCAGCCAGATGCATACATGTATGTTTTTTTTTTTTTTTTCATAAAGCTCTGGAAATTGCACCAGGACCCTAGGGACCGAATCTGTGATATTTTCAGGTTAGAACCGGAGATACAATGTACTGTTTGTAACAATTATAATAATACACCTGTACTGCCATTGTCAATGTGGAGCAGCCACATGGGGTCTCATTAGTATTGTATTAGGACTGCATGGGGAAAGGGATAATAGCCCATAATGAAAAATGCCAAATTTTCTATATAATAAAAATGAACTTGATTAATGAAAATCACTTTCAGGGAAAGAGTTACTGCGTTGTTAGATATAAAAAATGATGTATTAATCCGACACTCTTACAGATGGTCCCAACCTCCTGACAACTGCTATTCATTTGAGATGCTATTAGCATGCATAATTATGCTAATTAAGTTGTAATTAAGCACTGATTCTTCAGAGAGCTTCTATTTTTTTTTTTCTTGCGCTATCATTTAATACAACTTGCCAATATATTTATATTTTATATGAAGGGAGTCCCAAGCTTCTTCATAAAAGTATACAAGGGCTAGTAAACAAGGGTGCATAGAACTTACTGTTTTCTGGGAGGATTCCTAAATTTACTAAACTCTGCTTATTATCCGGTGGAAAGAAAGGCGTCCCCAACACAGCATGGAAAAAGCAACTCCGAAGTTAACTATGCATGTGTTTCATTCAATTACTAGGTGGCGACATTGAAAGCAATGCAACATGGAAAGTGCTAATGGTGCCTGGGATTCCCTTGGAAATCAGTATTTTATCTAAAGGTAGGAGAAAACACTTGACAAAATGAAACCTACTTCAATTGTTACGTTCCTTTCCTATTCAGACAACTTGCACACCACAGTATACGGATCAGACCCATACTGTGATAGCCGCCAAGTGAGCCATAGACATAAAGAATTCCCTGGTAATAGGGCAAGCATTCCAATATTGTGTAGAACACTCACTGGGAAAGAAGACATGAGACATTATTTCTTAGATATGGGCAATTTTTCACCATCAAAAATCATTTTTTATCATGTAAACTACTATGGAGGGAATTTACCACGTCCTGCATGCAAGACTTCTGGCGTCAAAAAGTTTAAAAATAGGGTTTTTGTGACTTTTTGAGCTTATTTTGTGCAAAAATGTGGGTCTTTTTTTTGCATATTTCCACCACTCACTCCAGTTTTGAAAAGTAGGTGGGAAAGTGATTGTGGTCAGCTATGTTAAAGAGGTTTCCCAAGCGTTTTAAACTGATGACTAGATTAGCAAAAGTAAAAGGAAGAAAAAACCACTATGGTTTACTAGAAAAGTAAGTTATATAGTAAGGCTACTTTCACACTAGCGTTATTCTTTTCCGGCACTGAGTTCCGTCCTAGGGGGCTCAATACTGGAAAAGAACTGATCAGTTTGCATGCTGCGGTTTTATCTCCGTCCAAAATTCCGGAACACTTGCCAGAATGTCGCATTTTTTCCCACTGACATGCAATAATGCCGAGTGTTCTGCCAAAACGGATCCGGCATCGGGATCTATGCATGCTCAGACCGCAAAAAATTTGAAAAAACTAATGCCGGATCCGTTTTTCCGGATGACACCGGAGAGACGGATATGGCATTTCAATGCATTTGTCATACGAATCAGGATCCTGATCCGTCTGACAAATGCCATCAGTTCGCATGCATTTTGACGGATCGGGCAGGCAGTTCCGGCGACGGAACTGCCTGCCGGAATCCTCTGCCGCAAGTGTGAAAGTACCCTAAAAGAAAAGAAGACTGCATATAGGAGGTAAAAAGACTCTAGGGGGGTCATTTATCAAACTGGTGTAAAGTAGAACTGTCTTAGTTGCCCATAATAGTCAATCAGATTCCTCCTTTCATTTTCCAAAGGAGCTGTCCAAAATGAAAGGTGGAATCTGATTGGTTGCTTTGGGCAACTAAGCCAGTTCTACTTTACACCAGTTTAATAAATAACCCACTATTAGTATAGCTGATAGAGAGCTGTATAAAGATGGACAGAAGGAGGCCAAGCATAATATCAAGGCTTCCAAGGACTACTAAAATAAGAAATGGGGAAAATAGCTACCGTATGTTGATGGGGATAAGGCCTCATGCACACGACCGTTGTGTGCATCCGCGTCCGTTCCGTCATTTTTCACAGTTTAGCGGAGGTCCCATTAATTTCTATGGAGCTGTGAAAAAAAACTGATAGTCCTCCGTTTTTTCGCTGCGTCCGTGATCCGTGATTCCAGTCCGTCAAAACAATATAACCTGTCCTATTCTTGTCAGTGGAAAACGAAGGACGAACCCATTCAAGTCAATGGGTCCGTAAAAAAAAAACGGATGCACAACTGGTATGTCATCGTGTCCGTGTCCCTGTCCGTTTTTTTTTCTACAAGACCTTGGTGCAATAAAATTACACTTTTCATTAACCTTCCTTTTTTTTTCCCCCTGTCAGACAAAAAAAAGGAAGACACAAGGAAACACAACTGAAGCTTGTGTGCATGAGGCCTAAGGCTAACACTGACCATCTGAATAGTTACTTTTGTTCAGTATTTTCAGTCAGATGCTTTCAGAATTGTAACTTATATGGGCATGGCAGTAGTTGTAGGAACGAAGGTCCGATATTTTTGGAGGCTGATGTTATAGGTGAATTGGGATGCTTAAAGTCAATCACGTTCATGGGTCCAGGTGGCATCCACCCCAGGGTCCTTAAGGAATTCCAGTCTGTTATTGCCGCTCCTCTAATGGATTTGTTTAACCAGTCCCTCTTGACAGGTGATGTTTCAGAAGATTGGAGAATGGCCAATGTTGTGTCCATCCACAAGAAGGGTAGCAGAGAGGAAGCTGGAAACTACAGACCAGTGAGCCTAACATCTGCAGTAGTAAAAATGATGGAAACCTTAAAAAAAAAGTTGATAATTGTCCACCTAAAAACCAACAACTTATTGGACCCAAAACAGCATGGCTTTACTGAGGGCCAATCATGTTAAACTAATCTTAGTGATTTCTTTGACTATGTCACAAAAGTGTTGAATGAAGAAGGTGCCGTGGATAATGCCCACTTAGATTTTAGCAAAGCCTTTGCTACAGTGCCGCATAATAAGTTGATAGATAAATTACTGAAGATTGGACTAAATTTCTAGATAATTAAGTGCATCCGCAGTTGCCTGTTTGATATATATCAGAGCATTATTGTTAATGGGGTACATTCTAAGGAGAGACAAGCGGTGTACCTCAAGGGTCCATCCTTGATCCTATTCTTTTTAATATCTTTGTAGGTAATATAGGAAAAGATTTTGTAGGTAAGGCTTGTGTTTGGCAATGACACAAAAGTGTGTAATAGGGTTGATATTCCAGAAGGGGTTTGTAAAATGGAAAAAGATTTAGTTTCACTAGATAAATGGTCCAAACAATAGAAACTGCAGTTCAATGTTTCCAAATGTAAAATTCTGCATTTGGGGAGAAGGAACCCTCAGTCTGAGTATCATATTGGCAGCTCTGTGTTAGCGAGGACTTCAGAAGAGAAGGATTTAGGCGTCCTGATATTAGACAGCTTCAAAATGAGTGCCCAGTTTTGATGGGTGACAGGAAGGGCAAGTAGGATACTTGGCTGTATAGCCAGAGGTATAACCAGTAGGAAGAGAGAGATTGTGATCCTACTGTACAAAGCGCTACTCAGATCACATCTGGAATACTGTGTCCAGTTATGGAGACCCCACCTACAAAAATAGATAGATAGAATAGAACAGGTGCAGAGATGGGCTACAACATGGTGGAGGGTGTTAAAGTGTAACTGTCATTTATTTATATTTTTTTGGGGCAGTGATACTGACCATTTTTTTAATATGCTTTAATTACTGAAATTGTACATTTCTATTATAAAAATAGCTCTGAAGTGGCCCATTTTGAGCCTTAGCAAAGCTCCTCTGTCTTCTGTTTACATAACTGTGGAGACTTGCTCAACACTGACTGTGTTATGTAAACAGAAGACAGAGGAGCGTTTCTAAGGCTCAAAATGGGCCACTTTAGAGCATTTTTTTTATAATAGAAATGTAAGATTTCAGTAATTAAAGTATATTACAAAAATAGTCAGTATCACTGCCCCTACACATTCCAAAAATAAAAAAAAGAATGGCAGTTACACTTTAAGCATAAAACATACCAGGATAGGCTTAAAGGGGGTCATTTATTAAGGCTGACATTTTAGACTCTACTCTTAATAACCCCTAAAGCTGGCAGTGGCTCCGCCTTAATTATGAATGGGGGCCGGCCTCTATATAACTTTGGTGAATCGTACATTTAGACCACTTTCTATGCCTAAAACAGGCGTGATCTCCTTCCTCGCCACGCCCATTTTTTTAGAGCGGGGATAAATCACAGATTGCACTAGAAATGCGCCTAATATAATAATAATAATATAATAAAAAATATAATATATAATCTGTATAGCCTTGAGGAAAGAAGAGAAAGGGGGGACATGATTGAAACCTTTAACTATGTTAAAGATTTAAATAAGGTTCAGGAGGGAAGTGTTCTCAACAAAAAGCTAAATACAAGAAGAAGGGACTCAATCTGAAATTAGCTGGGGATAAGATCAGGAGCAATGTCAGGAAACATTATTTTACTGAAAGAGCGATTGGAGCTTGGAACAAACTTCCAGCTGATGTGGTTGGGAAATCTACAGTAAGTGAATATAAACATGTCTGAGAAAAACACATGTCTATCCTAAGATAAAAAAAATAATAATAATAATATAAGGGCAGACTAGATGGACCAGGTGGTCTTTTTCTGCCATCAATCTTCTATGTTGCTATGACCTATCCCCAAGATAGTTCATGGGTTTCCAACTCCCTGGACCCCTGCCTATTAGATGTTTGAGGTAGCATTCACCCCTTGGCCACATAAGAAGATTCCAGCTTTATGTTACATGTGCCTACATGCATTTTTCTCATAAGAATTGCACCAAATTACTGAGAAGTATGTGCAATACTTCCACTGCCGCTACACCTGTTTCTCGGTCATAGATTGCATCCATTCTTAAAACCCTCAGCAAATTTTATCTCACAATACAACTCCCTGATGAGATTGTTGTCAGCAGAACATGTCAGGGAACAGGACTAGGATAGGTTGAATTTTTGATCTGCGAATTTTTGCAGTATGGGGTTCTTCCATAGGGTCAACACTCTCGGGTAAATATCCCTAGCTCTCTTTTCTGGGTCTTAGATTCAGGGATGATATTGGTAGGGATGGAGAGGCATCATCTGATACCCTCTTATATTAGTTACCTCCATCTGTGTGGCATCTGCTGATAGTGACTCCGAACATCACTACTACATAGGTATGTGGCAATTTTGACTCATTGAATTAATCAACTGCAGCATAGTATTTTATTTGCACTTACATTGTTTATATTACTCTCCATATCCAGTAACTATCTCTATAGAAGCTTTAGTGGACAAGAATTCAAAGAGCTTCACAAACAGTTAGCAGTGGGCCGCCACGACATGACTACAATAACATAACTGTTTTTACAGCAGTGTTTCTGCATTGGGCCCCTGCAGCCTTAGAGCCCCATAGCATCAAATTGTGATTATGCCCATTCAGGGAAACCTAATTGTATTCGCAAAATGCTTATTTTCTATTACGATTAGAGATTAGCAATTATCTTAAAATTCGATTCTGGTCTGATTCCGCCAAATCAAAAGTGCTCCGATTCCTTAGAAAAGTCTATCTCTCTCCCTCTCTCTCTCTCCTTATCTTGCTCTTTCTCTCTGTGATTTTCTGATTTTGAATCACACAAAATTCAGGTTTGTCAAAATCAAAACTTGTTTAAAAAATCGGGTTAAACTTTCCATTTTTAGAACTGATTCATTCATCTCTAATTACGAGGCAATGTGTCTTCATGTTTACTCATATAGTAAGGATGTGTACTGACTATACTAACGTAGCATCCAGAGATCTTCCTCAAGACTGTCAATCTCAGGATATCATATTAAATGCAAAGGGGACAGAAGCAATAAATCATTGAGTGGCTGATGGATCGATTGACTATTCACTGTAACAAGATGCCCTTGTAATAATGTAACAATTTTACATACTCATCACTCTTTTATCCACATTATCATTTTACCCCCATCCAATATAAGTATCTGTTTAAGACATCATCAAGCTGACCATTCTCATTAGATATATATTAGAACCGTCTAATGTGTTTGGGGGCCTCCGGCTTTTCCCCGATGGCAGATGTCTGGGAGAAAAGGGTCAAGTATGATGGGTTTGAACATGCCCAATACTTTTGTTCTATGTCCCATAAGCCACCCACCACAAATGTCTGGCAGCGGCTTTCGCCCCTCTTCCATTCTTAACATGTGCATGCTTGGCTGAGCCCAGGGAGTATGTGAATGGGTGGGATCAGGAAAGATAGTTATCTGACATTTGACCACCAGCTATCCTATCAGCACAGTTGACTTTAGTCATCGTAACATGAAATCAACAGGAAATACTCCCGACAAGGATTTGGGGTACTTGATTGTAGATAAATCTATTATATTGCCCTAGATTTTGCTCCATCCATCTTCCCATGAACTCTGACCAGCTTCCCTGTCCCTGCTGAAGAAATGCATTCCCACATCATGATGCTGCCACCACCATGTTTCACAGTAGGGATGGTGTGTTAAGGGTAATGTGCAGTGTTTGTTTTCTGCCACACAGAGCGTTTTGCATTTAGGACAATATACAGTTTGGTCTCCTCTGACCAGAGCACCTTCTTCCACGTTTGCTGTGTCCTCTACATGGCTTGTGGCAAACTGCAAACTGGACTTCGTATGGCTTGCTTCAAAAATGTCTTTCTTCTTACCACTCTTCCATAAAGGCCAGGTTTGTGGAGAACATAACTAATAGTTGTGGACAGATTCCAACACCTGAGCTGTGGATCTCTGCAGCTCCTCCATAGTGACCATGGGCCTCTTGGCTGCTTCTCTAATTAGTGCTATACTTTTCTGGGCTGTCAGTTTAGGTAGACAGTCATGTCTTGGTAGGTTTGCAGTTGTGCCATACTCCTTCCATTTTCAGAGGATGGATTGAACAGTGCACCATGAGATGTTCAGAACTTGGAATATTTTTTTATATAACCTGCTTTACACTTCTCCAAAACTTTATCCCTTACCTGTTTGATGTGTTCCTTAGTTTTCATGATGCTGTTTTATCACTAATGTTTTCTAACAAACCTTCACAGAACAGCTGTAGTTATACTGAGAATACATTAGACACAGATGGACTCTGCTTACAAATCAATTGGCCACACTGGATTTTAATTAGTGGTATCAGAGTACAGGGTGTTGGATACAAATACATGCCATACTTTTCAGATTTTTTCTATAAAACATTTTGAAAACCATGTATCATTTTCTTTTCATTTCACACATACTTGCTCCTTTGTGTTGATCTATTACATACAATCCCAATAAAATACATTTATGTTTGTGGGTGTAACGTAAAAAAAATTGGAAAAGTTCAAGGGGTATAAATTCTTTTTCAAGGCACTGTAGAATTTTTTTTATTTCATGACACAAGATTTAAAGACTGGGAGGATAAAGTAAAAAAATGTACCTTGTTTTGTACAAAAGTTTATAAGGGCAAAGAGAGTATTATATACTTGTGTGGTTTTCCTATTTCCCAGATGTGGGACTCCTATATCATTAATGGCATTTCCTAGTGATAGGCCATCAATATCCCAGATGGGCCAACCCTTGTAAAGTTGTCCACCACTACCAGAAATGGAGTCCTATAAAGATAGGCTGCACCTCAATTCAGCATCTATCCAATGAACTGAGCGCTTCCTAAGAGCAGCAGTGGAACATGGGGGTGTCTCATCCAGTAAGTGTTCTTCTATGGGAAGAAAGCAAACATATTGTTGGGTCAATCTAGTGGATTGGATCTCCACTAATCAGGACTTAACAATATATTTTTGAAAAAACTTTAGCTTTTTGGTGGTGCTGTAGAAACCCATGAAGGGCAGAGCATCTGGTGGTGTTCTTCATATCTACACTTTATCAAGTTAAATTTAGTTTTTTTGCATGGTTGTTACCTATTACTTCAGTTTAAATCATATTCATATTACCTGGGCTGTCAGGGCACTAATACTGTGTCTGGGAACTAGGAATGCTTTCTAGTCACTAAGAATTGTTGGCTCAGGACTTAAATTGCAGCCTTCACTATTGAAATTGTCCATTTGTATTGCGTGGTTTGCTACCGTACAACAGATAAATGAGTCCATTCAGTAAAACCTAAACTGAGCATCCGTTTTAATGTCTCCTCATATTTTCCACTTCCTCAGTTCCATACAAATCGCATTTTAATGTTTCGGTTAATTACGTTTTCCAACCCCTAGCTTAAAATTTCCGTCAAAAAACTGAGAAGCAGAGCAGTAAACTCCCAGATTCTATTACCAACATATGCTGAGATTATACACGCTACCCAACGTGTCCAATCCAAAAACCAAAGAGCTGTTTTCTCCCCAGCGATAGATATTTATCACTGAACGCAATTCTGCATCTACTGTATCTGGCACAAACATTCAGGGCTGATACATAAGCAAATGCCAAGGGACATGGAAGAATGAAAAATACTTCGCCACAGACAAGCATTTCCTACACTGTGCTTGCATTTTCTTTTACATTGCCGAAGCCGGTAAATTGGGGTGACATTTAACAATAACTTGCTTACTGAGGCAGAGGTTGAATAAAATAAAAATTAAAGTAACTAATTAGAAAACTATTTATTTTGGGAATTCTAATTTTGGATAGGTTCATAGTGGAAGTACCGTTAGGAACAATGGACCCAACAGGAATCGAATGAATCCTGTTATAGTCAATGGAGTCTGTTGAGTTGACAGATTCAACACTTATGTTTTTTTACAGTTTTTCAGTCCTTAAATATGGTGAAGATGTGAACCTAGCCTAAATCTTTCCCCCCCACACCCCGACTGGATCAATTCTTCGGAGTCTATAAAAAGTTTGGGTCGCCTCTATAACTTAGTTTAACTATTGATAGTAATGGTGATTTTCCTATAGCTTCCTTCTTTTGACGATGTGCATGGAGGTAAGTAGATGTGGTATGATGACATAGTTCAGCGTAACTATGCGAACCTCTGTGAAAATGGCAACAGTCCTTGTTAATGTTATCCGTGAAGCCATGGCTATGGGTATCAAAATCAGTGTAGTGCAGTATTTTGCAATGTAGGAGCAAAGTAATTCATTGACCAGTGTATTAAGGCTAGTCTAGGCTAAATGCATCTATAATATGAACATAAAGGGTTAAAACAGTAGATACTGGTACTGTCAATTTGGTTCAAGGGCTGGGGCGGGGTTGAACATGGCTACTGCCTACTTTATAATGATGTCTGATGAATAAAATAGTATTGTCACGAGAACTCATTATGCTCATTAAGCTAAATCTTGGAGAACCCAATTCAACGCCATGCACTCAACCGATACAGGGACTAGGCAACGTGTAGCTAACTGAAGTGGCATTGCATAGTGGTCACCCAAGTTTAAAGAGGTTTTCTAAGATCAGTAAAACTTTGGCCAAGATGGGGGGATACCATAACCTACTCACTGCCCAGTACCCACTTGATAAGTCCAGCAGAGTACCATCGCCCACTCCACTGGTCATCATTGGCCATTGTGGCCATCTACCCTCTCAGCAGAAGCAGCTAATCACTAACCTCAGTGGTAGGCGGCACAAGACAACCGAGGCCAGTGATAAAATTTAGTGTGACGGTACTATACGCCAGTGATGGCTGAAGCTGTCATGACGGTAGAGGGGCACACAATAAAGACTCAGCTGAACCAATGGAGTCTAAGGGCATTTATCAGTTGGGAAATAGGTATTTTATTATTTTATGGCATTTCACTCCCTTGACCATATATTTACTTATCTCAACGCCTTTAACCATTTATGGACGTGTTTTAGATATCAACATTTAAAGTGAACCATGATACAAACACCTATAGATTACCCTGTCCAGGGGCCATCATCTGATAAGGTTTACAGGCAGTGTCGAACTGGGGCACTTAGGGCCTACAAGTGTAACTGATTCTGGGGGCCCACCTTAGGGCTCCTGCACACTAACTTATTTTTTTTCCATGTCTGTACCGTTTACTTCACTTCAATGGGGCTGCAAAAATAAAATAAAAAAAAGACTCAGTTTGCATTCCGTGTCTGTATGTCCGCATGGCCGTTCTGCAAAATGATAGAACATGTCCTATTATTGTCCACATTACAGACAAGGATAGGACGGTTCTATTAGAGGCCGGCCGTTCTGTTCCGCATAATGTGGAATGCACACACCCGCTATCCGTGTTTTGCGGATCCGCAAATTGCAGACTGCAAAACATCCAACGGTCGTGTTCATGAGCCCTTACAGTGAGAACAGAAATATTACAGATGAAGGATGATGGCCGACATTCACAGCAACATGCACACACAGACATGTGGCAGAATTTACACATATATGGAAATCCTGCACTTAAAGGGGGTTCTGCAGTTTTTTTCAACTGATGATCTATCCTCTGGATAGATAATCAGCGTCTGGTCGGCGGGGGTCTGACACCGCTGCCTTCTCAAACAGCTGATCGGCAGGGGTCCTGGGTGTCGGACCCCCGCCGATCAGATGCTGATGATCTATCCAGAGAATAGATCATCAGTTTAAAAACACTGTAGAACCCTCAGAAAGTCAGTCAGAAACAAGACACATGCAGCGCACACCAATCACTGATTGGACACATGTGGCACACAGGACACGTATACATGGCTCACATGCCACTGATGCATTTGTCACATGCTGCACATAAAGGCATTTGTCACATGCAGCCCAAGCAAAGGTGCCAGAGGAGCAACGTGAGCAAAGGGCACAAATGGAGGGTCACAACTGAAACAGAGGCATTAGGGTCACCTGAGGCAGGGTAATGGTGGGGATCCTGGAGCAGGGGTAATTGGAGAAGAGGCAAAATTAGGGGTGCATCTAGAGTGGGGGCATCTGGAACTGGGGCAGTAATGGGGGTTCACCTAAAGCAGAGGCATTAGGGGGGAAACTGGAGAATAGGCAATATTAGGAGTGCATTTAGAGTGGGGGCATTTATGGGGGTGCACCTAAAGCAGAGGCATTAGGGTCGCCTGAGGCGGGGTAATAGTGGTGATCCTGGAGCAGAGGTATTAGGGGGGCAACTGGAGAAGAGGCAATATTAGTTGTGCATTTAGAGTGGGGGCACTGAGTGGGCATCTGGAGCTGTGGCACTAATGGGGGTGCGACTAAAGCAGAGGCATTGGGGGACCTAGGGCAGAGTCCCCCCAATGCCACTCTGAACTCTGCAGTGAGCAGCACACATACACAGATCTGAGTCTGCTATAAACAAATCCCCTATTTCCCCCTTACAGTCTCCTACAGCTCACTACTGTCACACACCTGAGAAATTAGCCCAGCACCGCAGAGGAGTCCTTCTCTCCAGCAACCACAGTTTTCTGACAGCAGGGAGGGCAGGAGGATGGCCAGACATGTTCTCTCCTCCTTTGCTGCCAGCAGCCCGGGAAGCTTAGAAGATACTGCTGGGCCTCCTGTACAATTTACACCAGTAGGAGGCTGCATCGCTGTGCAATGCTGCCACCTAGTGGCTACAATAATTATCTCTCCTGAGAAACAAGAGAAATAATTACTCCTGCGTCTTATCTCTGGGCGCAGAAGACTGGGGGCCTACGGAGGAATCCCCCTCCTTCACGGTTGATCAGTCCGAGCCTGTTTACGGGGACACAAGATATAGTCAATGCATAAACCAGTCATGTTTACTCAGAACTATAAGGTTTTACAACTTGCGCTATGGCAGACTCATAAATTAATTTTAATCATTATCCTTTTCAGGGAAAAGTAAGTATTCTCTACAGTCCTAGACAAATGAAAAGATGATAAATACAGTGCATTCAGAAAGTCTGACCCTTTCACTTTTTTTTACATTTTATGTTGTGGCTAGGGATGAGCGGATCGACTTCAGATTCGCACAAAACTTTGTTTCAATACTGTACGGAGCGAGCGTTTCAGTGATTTTCTTTGCTGGACATAGGAGGACAAGTCTATTTTATTTTCAGAGGAAAAATGCTCTAATATCATCACATCAGGCCATAAACTGAGTGGAAAACAGCCTGCGAGGCAATTAATTATTATAGAAAGCCTAAATTTTCATGTCCTGTAAACAGCCAGCGGTTTCCTGTATTTGCTGATGCGCCCGGGCTAATCAAGTGTCAGCAATGGAGAGTAATGTGTCATTTGTCTGATAAATGCCTCCCTGTGATGGCCTATCTTATTAGAGCAACTCAGTGAGTGGAAGTGCATTAGGTAAATGACGCCTTCCCTCCTGCGGTACCATGGGCACGGAGCAAACAAGACGCGCTCGCCGCTTCAGATGGTCACTCGTGGTCACTGCATGGACCTGTCTGTGAAGGAGGCGACCGCAGCTGGTGGTATCCATTGGTATCTGAAAAATGAAGAGAAAATAGGCAAATTAGCATTTTCAACCCCATGTTTAAATCTCCAGTTTTAATGCACTGCTGATTATGTATGGTGGATAATAATAATAATAATAATAATTGAAACAATATGAATAAATAATAACCGATTATTATTATTATAAGGCCACTTGCACACAAACGTATTAGTTCCGTTCCGTGCATTGTTGTGGTCCCCAACGTCCATGCGGCAGACCCATTCAACTTGATCCGTACGTTCCGCAAAAAGATAGAACAAGTTCTATTTTTTGGCGGAACGGAAGCACGGAACGGAACCCCACAGATGCCCTCCGTAGTGCTTCCGTGGGGTTCCGTTCCGTGCTTCCGTTCCGCACCACATCTCCGGATGATGCGGAATGCACACGGCTGGTGACCTGTGTATTGCGGAACCGCCGTATGCGGCCCGCAATACGGCCACGGAACGAATGTGTTCGTGTGCAAGAGGCCTTAGGGTGAGCGAATCGAACTTTGGATCCAAAATCCGACATCGATTTGTTGAAAACCTTTGTTTCGATGCTCTATAGAGACCTGTCTCCGTGCGGCCTTAAAATGTATGTGCTTCGGCGAGGTACAATTCGTTAAGTCCGAAATCGCGCAAGACATCGGTGAATAACTTCGGCCTTCGATTCTACGACTTTAAAAACAGCCCGAAGTTATTCACCGAAGTCTCACGCCATTTCGGACTTAACGAATTTTGACTCGCTGAAGCACATACATTTTAATGCTGCACGGAGACAGATCTCGATACGGTATTAAAACAAAGTTATTGAACGGATCAACTTCGGATCTAGGATGTGAAGCTTCATTCGCTCACCCCGAATTATTATTATTATTATTACAGTAATAAATCATAACTGCTTCTATTACTAGAAAATAATAGTATTACGTATTTAGCGGTAATATAAAGAGTAACTGTAAGCAGGGTCAACCCTATTACATCCGACACACTGCCTGGTGGGGTTGATCCTGCTGACTAAAATGATTGTGACAATCGGTCACGAAGTTCCTGAGAAAAAGCATTTTTATTCTTTATGTAGATGAGGTCTTCGGTGCATTGCGGGATGTGGTCAGCAGCGGAAGCTGAAGAGCTGAGGTACATTAAGGGGCCCATCTCATTCATCATTTTCTACGCCACGGTGTGCTGTCCGCATATTTTGGGTCCAATTTTGCGGTGTGGGTGCAGACTCATTCATACAGTCGTGTGAATGAGCCCTAAGGGTACTTTCACACTAGCGTTTTTCTTTTCCGGCATAGGCTACTTTCACACTTGCGGCAGAGGAATCCGGCAGGCAGGTCATACGGACAAACGGATCCGTTTCAATATTTTTTTTCACATTTTTACCGGTCTGCACATGCGCAGACCGGAAGGACGGATCTGGCATTTGGAACGCTGCAGTTTTATCTCCGGCCCAAAAAACGGAACACTTTCCTGAATGCCGGATCCGGCATTTTTTTTTCCATAGGAATGTATTAGGGCCGGATCCGGCATTCAAATTTCCGCATTGTCGGATCAGGTATTCCAGTCTGCGCATACGCAAACCTTTAAAAATGTAGAAAAAATAAATACCGGATCCGTTTTGCCTGATGACACCGAAAAGACGGATCCGGTATTGCAATGCATTTTTCTGACTGATCAGGATCCTGATTAGTCTGAAAAATGCCTGATCAGTCAGAAAAAATGACATGCGTTTGCCTGATCGGGCAGGCAGTTCAGGCAACGGAACTGCCTGCCAGAATCAAACGCGTGCGAAAGTACCCTTAGGCTTATTGCACACGACCGTATGGCTTTTTCAGTGTTTTGCGGTTCGTTTTTCATGGACCGTTGTTCCATTTTTTGGTTTCCGTCGTGTCTCTTTTTCTGTTACGTTATTCTGTTCCGTTTTTCCATATGCCATATACAGTATACAGTAATTATATAGAAAAAATTGGGCTGGGTATAACATTTTCAATAGATGGTTTACGCAAAAACGGAACAGATACGGAAGATATACGGATGCTTTTCCGTATATGAGTTCCATTTTTTTGGGGGACCCATTGACTTAGGCCTCATGCACACAACAGTTGTTTTTTTTGCGTCCGCAAATTGTGCATCCGCTAAAAATAACAGATGCGGCATCCGTTTTTTTTTTTGGAGGTTCAGTTTTTTTCCACAGATCCCTCGTAATAAATGCCTATCCTTGTCCGCAAATGTGAAAAAAGTAGGACATGCACAATTTTTTTTGCTGAAGGGAAACACGGACAACGGACGCGGAACACAAACGGATGAAATATCAGCATTTTTTTGCTGACACATTGAAATGAAAGGGTCCCCATGCTATCGGCAAAAAAACAAAAAACGGAACGGAGGCCGAGAAAAACAACGGTCGTGTGCATGAGGCCTTAAATGGAGCCACGGAACGTGATTTGCGGGCAAAAATAGGACATGTTCTATCTTTCAACGGAACGGAATGCATACGGAGTACATTCCTTTATTTTTTTTTGCGGAACCATTGAAATGAATGGTTCCGTATACGGACCATGTACGGAACGCAAAAAAACGTTCGTGTGCATGAGGCCTTATGGTGTAGATTTCTAGTGTAAATTGTGATAAATATATGGAGCGAAGTAAAACCTCTTCCACTACGCACAGCCCACTTTTAGTGCAGGAACTGTCAAAAAATCTCCAAAACATGTACGTTTTTGCACAAATTGCTATTTTGTAAGCCGGTAGTTGATAGATTCCCCCTATAATTTCAAACCTTGTGCCTCCTATAATCCCGGCCTATTTGTATATGGCAGCAGGGGGGCTTTTTGTCCTCCTCAGGCCCCAGGCCCCCTTATAGAGCTGTGATCATGGAGGAGGGGGTGATAAGAGACACCTCCAGGCAGTAACCCCAGAACACATTTTCGGGACATCCGTGCAGCTAGAATAATTAACCAGTGCAGATGCCGAGCTCGTGTGCTGTCCGGCTCTCCCGAGCAGGTGGTCTTCGGCTGCCAGGCGCTCGCTATTTACCTGCTTTTCAGGAAAAAAAAAAAAACTATCTTTAATCTAATGGGCCTTGAAATTAAGCGCAAACAAATCCAGTGTCTAAACAGAGAAAGAGGTCGTGGGTGACAGACCGACAAACAGAACAGATAACAGGCGACAAAAGCGGACATTGCATCGCAAAAGCATTAGACGGTTAAAGGGGAAGTTCCTAAAAAAAGACTAATAGACCCCCCCCATAAGGGCAGATATTATGCTGACTGGCTTTATTACAACTCTAACATAATTGACAAGTTAATCTCTGCTATATCTGTGTATAGTGCCTGCAAAGTAACTTTATGCGGCACGCTCTGCCCGTCGGTAGCCATCTTTACCTCCGCAGCTAAACAGGGGCACATTGGTACATTGGTCTCTGATGGCTCATCCCCATCTCCATCTGTGATCTAGATACATGCTAAGGACCCATGTACACGATCGTATTCATTTTCATGTCCACAAATCTGCAAAACATGGATGCGGTCTGTGTGCCGTCCGCATTTTATTTGCAGACCCATCGGGTGCGTGGTCCGCATTTTTAGATGATCCCCATACTTTCTGCATTTGTATGTCTGAGGCCTAGTTCACACGAACGTTTTTTTTTGCGAGTGTACGGACCGTTTTTTTGTGGTCCGTATACGGTCCGTATACGGAACCATTCATTTATTATTCCGCAAAAAAAACGGAATGTATTCCGTATGCATTCCGTTTCCATATTTCCGTTTTTCCATTCCGTTGAAAGATAGAACATGTCCTATTATTGCCCACAAATCACGTTCCGTGGCTCCATTCAAGTCAATGGGTCCGCAAAAAAAACGGAACACATACGGAAATGCATCCGTATGTCTTCCGTATCCGTTCCGTTTTTTCTTAAACATCTATTGAAAATGTTATGCCCAGCCCAATTTTTTTCGATGCAATTACTGTATACTGTACATGGCATACGGAAAAAACTGAACTAACAAACGGAAAGGAAACGGAAACACAACGGAACTCAAAAACGGAACAACAGATCCGTGAAAAACGGACCGCAAAAAACGATAAAAGCCATACGTTCGTGTGAACTAGGCCTTAGGCCTCCTGCACACGACCGTTATTTTTTTTCCCGTTTACTGGCCATTTTTTGCGTTCCGTATACGGTCCATATACGGAACCATTCATTTCAATGGTTCCACAAAAAGAACGGAATGTACTCCGTATGCATTCCGTTTCCGTTTTTCCGTTCCGTTTAGGCCTCATGCACACGACCGTTGTTGTGTTCCGTTCCGCAAAATGTGGTTCCGTTGTTCCGTGATCCATGTCCGTTTTTGTTTCCGTGTGTCTTCCTTTATTTTTGGAGGATCACCAGACATGAAGGAAAGTAAAGAAAAAGTCTAAGTCAAGTTTGCCGTGCAAATGATAGGAAAAAACGGACGCGGACAATCTTATGTGCCTCCGTGTTTTTTCACGGTCCCATTGACTTGAATGGGTCCGTGAACCGTTTTCCGTGAAAAAAAAATAGGACAGATTATATTTTTTTGACGGACTGGAACCACGGATCACGGACGCGGATGACAAATGGTGCATTAGCCGAGTTTTCAACAGACCCATTGAAAGTCAATGGGTCCGCAGAAAATCACAAAAAACGGAACAACGGACACGGAATGAAACAACGGTCGTGTGTATGAGGCCTAATGCACAAGACAGTATTTTTTTGCAGTCCGCAAAAAGGGGTTCCGTTGTTCCGTGATCCGTGTCCGTTTTTGTTTCCGTGTGTCTTCCTTTATTTTTGGAGGATCTCCAAACATGAAGGAAAGTTAAAAAAAAAATCGAAGTTTAGTTTGCCATGCAAATGATAGGAAAAAAACGGACGCGCGGACGCGGATGACAATCTTGTGTGCATCTGTGTTTTTTCATGGACCCATTGAGTTGAATGGGTCCACGAACCGTTGTCCGTGAAAAAAATAGGACAGGTCCTAATTTTTTCACGGACTGGAAACACGGATCACGGACGCCGATGACAAACGGTGCATTAGCCGAGTTTTCCACAGACCCATTGAAAGTCAATGGGTCCGCTGAAAATCACGGAAAACGGAACAACGGACACAGGACACAACAACGGTTGTGTGCATGAGGCCTTAAAGATAGAACATGTCCTATTATTCAATGGGTCCGCAAAAAAATGGAACACATACGAAAATGCATCCGTATGTCTTCCGTTTCCGTTCCGTTTTTTGCGGAACCATCTATTGAAAATGTTATGCCCAGCCCAATTTTTTCTATGTAATTACTGTATACTGTATACGCCATACGGAAAAACGAAACAGAAAAACGAAACAGAAATGGAAACACAACGGAAACAAAAAAACGGAACAATGGATCCGTGAAAAACGGACCGCAAAACACTGAAAAAGCCATACGGTCGTGTGCAGGAGGCCTTATACTTGTCCATAAAATGCAAGCTGCAGACCCATTGAAGTCAAAGAATGCGGATGCAGCATGGACCGCGTCTGTAGTTTGCGGATCTGCGATTTATGGCCAGCAAAACGGATGGTTGTGTGCATGGGAGCTAATAGAAATGACAAAGCTGTTTTTAATGGGGCGGTGGCCCACTCATTCTCTGACGTGGGTCCCTATGCAGCGGCACAAGGTGCACATGATATGGCTGGCAATGCTCTGCAGAATTACCGGGCTGCGATGCTCTGCTGAGTGACGCACCCCTTTTGTTTCATTCAAGTTTATTCTGGACAGGGGTCATTTAACCCCTAGTGTATCTGGGATAAATGAATGTGAGCTGAACTCTCAGAGAGGCTATCACCCAGCTTCTAAGGCTGGCCATACACCTCAGACAGCAGATGACCAAAGGAGGGACGACGGTTGTCTCTCCCAAACCCCCACATACATGCATACTCAGCCAGGGCAGTAAGGGGAGGAGAGGAAGCCAAAAGGATTGGGCATGTTGGAATCCAACAGCCCAATCCTCTCTCTCATACATTAGATGATCACCTGTTACCGCATGGAATTGTCCTGTTTTTGTCCCTAAAGCCGGGATGGGACCCTAACGAGAGGAGATGTGGCAATGTGCCTGAAACGCGCTGTGTGCGCCCCCGGCCATACCCGATTCCGCTTACATTACAATGGGGGATATTGTGAGATAAATAGACATCGCCTTCACTCAAGGAGCCTTCCCTGTGATTTGTGCTTGTTCCGTTGTTTAGACAGATGGATTTGGGCTGTTAAATCTCCACTAAAGCTTGATACATTGTATCGGCCTGACACCTAATAATGTTGATAGATCATTTCTGTAGAACCTCTAATTAGATTTTGGCAGGATGTTCCAAGTGAAGGAATATCCCCCTTATCTCCCTCATTGAAATGATGTTTTATCCGGCAACCTTTGGTAATGGAGCCTCTTTTAATTAAGCCGCTCTCTTCAAAAGGATATTAAACTTAATGCCCTTTCTTGGCCCTGCTGCCCTTGCTGCGAGGGCCTCCTCCTTCCCTGTGTTGTGAGATGGATTTATTAGCTCTCCCCGGGGTGTGGGACAAGTCAGCGCTGAGCCGGTACAGAGTGATGGGACCCGACTATTCTGTAACATGGTGAGAAAGGGAGCGTAAAGTAGATGATAGATAGATAGATAGATAGATAGATATGAGATAGATAATATATTACTGCCTGCCATAGACTGAGAGGAGCCTGATATACCATGGACTCCTCTACCCCCGCCCTGTATATGTCCCCATCCCACAACCCTACCCAATTATTTCCCACTTGCTTTGGCAATGCTAAAATGTATTTAGTCCTGCCAATAAAGCTGATTTGATTTGATTTGATAGATAGGTAGATAGATAGATATGAGAGAGAAAGCGGTATATCCTGATTGTCTGTAAGGGTCCATTCACACGTCCGTAGTGTATTGCGGATCCGCAATACACCCGGCCGGCACCTCCCATAGAACTGCCTATTCTTGTCCGCAATTGCGGACAAGAATAGGACATGTACTATTTTTTGTGGAGCCGTGGCCCAGAAGTTCGGGGGCCGAAGCCAGGAAGTTCGGGGCCGCGGCATGAAAAGGCGGATGCGGACAGCACACTGTGTGCTGTCCGCATCTTTTCTGTCCCCATAGAGAATTAATGGGTCTGCACCCGTTCTGCAAAATTGCAGACCCATTTGCGGACGTGTGAATGGACCCTGATAACGCTGCCATAGAGTGCCAAGATAATGTTGTCATACAGCCCAAATAACATCCCAATGTAATCCCCAAATAATATGCATATAATAGTAGTGATGAGCGGCAGGGGCAATATTCGAATTCGCAATATTTTGTAGAATATTCGTCATATATTCACGAATTCGAGATTATATTCTTGATTGCGAAAATCGGCAATGTAATATTTGCGTAATGCGTGCGAAATACAGGTGTGGGTCACTTATGCTACATTTTTCAAGCTGCTAGAAGTTTCCTGAGACTGGAGAAAATGGTTGGCGCGGCAGAACATCACAATAGCTTCATAGGCAGATAGAGCGCAATATATTTAGCAATAGTAAGGGGTGGGCAACTTTCTTATTGGTTGCCAGGGATGTTGCTAAGCTGTGACAAAGCCTTCTCGTTGGCCCACAAGCTAGAAGAAGCGAGGGATGATCACTTGACGTGTACTGTGTTAAAAAAAAAACAAAAAAACTAATATTCGATTTTACGAATATATAGCGCTATATTCTAAATATTCAGTGCCGATATTCGCAATATAAATTCGCTATCTGAATATTTGAGCTCAACTCTATATACTAGTCCATTAACTAGCCAACCTAATACCGCCATATAGTGCCCCTGGGTAAATGAAGAGTTTGCCATTCCTTAAAAGTCAATGTGGTGCTAAAACAAGACACCTATCATAGGAGCAAACATGGCGTCTGCGCCTCCTTACCCTGCTATGTGTAATCTTCTAGTACAGACGTGCGGACGGACAGAGCTACTGCAGCTGATAAAATCCGTACAAACCCTTCCTTATTGCCCTGTTGGGTACACCGCGCTCCTGTCATAGGCAGCTTATCGGCTGTGTTTTTTATGAACCGTCTTATGTCAAATACTCCATGGGTGACCTGGAGATAAGTGGTAATCTTCAGACTCGGAGAGGTGAATGTTTAGCCAGGTAAAGGCTCTCCCGAGTTGTTAGATTATCTATGAGTGCGGTTCAGGTAAACAGAGTTCACTGATATAGTGTTCAGTCACTTCTACCACCACCTGCGTGTTCCAGAGCCCGGCTCACCACTATATTGTGAGGTTCCAGTATTTCTCTAGCCGGTATACATAATGTAAAGATAAGACGGGCCTCCGATTCATTCATTAGAGGTTTTCAGAGACTCTACAACTGATGACCTATTCTCAGGACAGGTCATCAGTATCTGATCTGTGGGGGTCCGACACCCGGGATCCCCGCCGTTTCAGAAGGTAGCGCCACTCGCAGTAGCTACTGATGACACGTTCATCAGTCACATAGCCATAGAAGTGAATGGGGCTGAGCTGCGATACCAAGCACAGCGGCCATACAATGCACAGCACTGTGGTTGGTGACCATGTAGAAGACTGTGGAGCTATTGCCTTCTCAAACGGTGGGGTTCCCGGGTGTCGGACCCCCACAGATCAGATACTGATGGCCTACCTGAAGGATGGGTCATCAGTTGTAAAATCCTATAAGGTCCACCAGGCATGAGACAATTACTCATAAAGGGTTATCTAATGGGTATTCTAGTTAGAGCAAGTTATCTCCTATTCAATCACGAGAATGAGGGTCTTGTACCCCTGTCTTAAAGGGGTTGTCCACCTTTTATCAAGTGACAGTGGGATCAGCAGTTCAGCATGAGCTCCGGACCTGGAAGCAGACAGCTCCTGGATCAGCTTAATAAAAATGGCAGGTCAATAATGTACACTGGAAGCAAAGTACAGCACTCCACCAAGGTCATTCAATAACTCTCAGTTAAATAATTGTTCAGCTAATAGCTATTTCTCCACCTCCCTATCACATTTTTCGCACTTTTTCACCCAAAAAAGTTGGGGAGGCGCTGCCGGCAGTCAACGCTCCCAAGTCTTTCTCCGGGTACCACATGGCACTGTCCTCAGGATGTAGTGCACGTAGGCATCGTCAGGTCACAGTGGAGGGCGGGGCCCGGAAGAAGACCAGGGATCGGGAAGTGCAAGAAGAGCGAGCCATCTGTAGCAGGAGAGGTAAGATCCACTGCCAGACACTTAGCCTCTTACAAAATGATTGGGAGAAAATATTGAGTTTGCCCGATCCTTTTCTCCCTCAACCAGGGGCAGACTGGGAACTTAAAGTGGAAAGAAAAACCTAAAAATGGCCTCATGTTGTAGGCGGGTCCAAACTGACAGAAGACACAATACCAGTAAGCAGGGACAACAGAAGTAAGCGGGGCCTGCAATACTGTAGTGCAGCACAAAATACTGCCTCGGCAGAACCAAATACCACAGTGCAGCACAAAAATACTGCTGCCTTTACCACAGTATGCAACTGGATCACTGTCCTGTGGACGGTGATACAGTTGAGTTCAGGAGGGCACCTGTGGCTGTTACTCAGGTCCATAAGTACCTGATTCTCCTAGCATTAATTAACAGTTAGAGCAGGCATCCTCAAACTGCGGCCCTCCAGCTGTTGCAAAACTACAACTCCCAGCATGCCCGAACAGCCTACAGGTATCCGCCTACAGCAGGGCATTGTGGGAGTTGTAGTTTTACAACAGCTGGAGAACCGCAGTTTGAGGATGCCTGAGTTAGAGCATTAGATCATTATGTACCTGGCTGTAGTCCGTGAGGAGGGCTTGGGTGGCCCGCTGGGCATCAGCCCACTCGTAAATTTGCTTGTAGGCTCTATAGCCAGTCCGCCCCTGCCCCCGACATTATCTGTCGGGGGAGGGTCGGGAACTCCACATAAACTGTAACTGTTCGATTCGCATTCTCTGCAGGTTCGGCCGGCAGTGCACTAATGCATGGGGTCCTATTTTCAACAGTCCCACGACCATTCAACCACACCTTTTTTTTGTGATCAGTAGGGGTCCCAGCGGTCAGGCCCCCCACCGAACTGACAATTATCTCCTATACATATATACAGTATAATCATTTTTATAGATACTAAGTTAATAAAGGGGTTATCCAGGAATTGATAATGATGACCTATCCTCAGGATAGATCATCATTATCATATCAGCAGGGGTCTGATTCCCGGCACCCCCACCAATCAGCTGGTGCAAGCTCTGGTGACCCTTGGTGAGAGCAACCGACTCCCAGCAGCTTTCCAGGCACAGTATCATACATTGTATAGAGGCTGTGCTTGATATTGACTTCAATAGGGCTGAGCTGCATCTAGGCCATGTGACCGATGTACAGTGAGATTTGCGGGGGTCCCAGAGGATAGATCATCAATATTAGTTACCAGATAACCCCTTTAAGTTTTTGGGAAGTTTTCCTTTAAAGGCGTTATCCCATGAATAATGTAAAACATGAAAATCATTTATAGGACATGACAATCTCTTTCTAACAAAGCTAGAACCAGCCCTGTACCTCACATGGGTCCAGAGATCTCCCCATTCACTGCTCTGCCAGATTTATATCAAGCTGGCAGCTCAGGGGGCGTGTCCATGCTCTCCCTATCACAGCTCAGGAGGCGTGGGCATGCTCTCCCTATCACAGCTCAGGGGGACATGTCCATGCTCTCCCTATCACAGCTCAGGAGGCGTGTCCATTCTCTCTCTATCACAGCTCAGGAGGCGTGTCCATGCTCTCCCTATCACAGCTCAGGAAGCGTGCCCATGCTCTCCCTATCACAGCTCAGGGGGCATATCCATGCTCTCCCTATCACAGCTCAAGAGGCATGTCCATGCTCTCCCTATCACAGCTCAGGGGTGTGTTCATGCTCTCCCTATCACAGCTCAGGGGTGTGTCCATGCTCTCCCTATCACAGCTCAGGGGTGTGTCCATGCTCTCCCTATCACAGCTCAGGGGTGTGTCCATGCTCTCCCTATCACAGCTCAGGAGGCAGTTGAAGGATGAAACTGAGCATGTGCGGCCTTCTTAATGAGCCGGTCAAAGAAATAAGAAATTAAGTGGCACTACACAGATAGATTTATTGAATAACTCAGTAGCTATAGTAAATGTTTAATTACATGCAATTACAAAAGTATTCAGATCCAGGTGCTTGTTTGAAAACTGTAGAATATTTTTCGTGGGACAACCCCTTTAAGTTCAAGTTTCAGCAACTGAACGGTTGCCATGGGAAACACCAATCCATTTGTACTACTTTCTCTAGATAATCGGCAGACTATTTCGAGACAGAACATTTCAATCTCAGTCCTGATTTAGAAGGAAGGGTCTGCCTGGTGAAACTCTGCCTTACCCCTACAAGGAACAGAAGCAAATAAGCCGGGGAAAAAGAAATAATAAAAAATTTATTAGACACCGCAGAAAGTGAGCGTCAGGCATACGATCCAATACTGCGAAATGACCTCCCCGAGAAATATGCCATCTAGTAAAAGTCCTAATGATTTATCGCCCCTTCACTTGGCTTCTTAAGCTATCTAATTGTACGTGTTCTTTTTAAAAAAAGATAGCCCATTTAGCGAAAGATTAGTGCATTAAACCGGCGGATTATTTTTTTTACGTTAATGAAGTGCTATGAATTTTGCATGAGGCTTAGCACACAGTGTCAGGAATTATCCCGGCTCCAGCCACAGGAATAATAATACGTATGTTAATACAAAACACATAGTATGTTTTATTTAAACCATGCCATAAACATTTTTGCCCTGGAGGAAGATTTTAAGTAGGTTGCTCCAAAGTATCACTGGCTTGTTAATGGCTGTAACAGATTCTTTCCAGGGAAAAAAAAATCTCAGGTTGAAGACATCATATTAAATCGTGCAATTCACAATGCTGTAATTAAGGGGCAGCCGGCAGATGTGGTATGAAGCCATTTTTATATGGGGCAATAGCAAAGTTGGGGGGAGGGGGAGAAATCTGGTTTCTATGAGAATAAATATATGGCATTATTCCCGCAGTACATTGTGATTCTATTATTAGTAATTTATTACTACCATCAGTTAAAATATAGACAGCCATCTTTTACAAAGCTGTCGAGAATTTCACCCACTTTGGTCCTGGTTGAAGATAAGCGAATCCATTCGTAAGAATCGATTTGTCTCGTCAAGCAGAGTTCTGCACCAATATCTCGTTTCGGTGCAACAATCCACACCCCGCCAGTCAGCAGATGCTAAGTAACACTGGCGCCAGAAGTCGGTGCTGAAACTGTACAGCTCCACCCATTGGAGATCTCCTCCTTCATTGTTCTGCTAGATTTCTATCCATTTGGCAACTCAGGGGGTGTGTCCATTCTACTGCAGCTCTCTCCCTATCACAGCTCAGGGGGCGTGTCCATTCTACTGCAGCTCTCTCTCTATCACAGCTCAGGAGGCAGTTGAAGGATGGAACTGAGCACGTGCGTCCACCTCAGCAAGGTGGACAGAGAATTAAGAAAAAGAACAAACAGCAGGTGGTGCTATAAAGATACATTTTATTGAATAGCTCAGAGGCTTTACAAAATTTTTCATTACATGCAATCACAAAAATATTCAGATCCAGGTGCTAGTTTGAAAAATGTAGAATACGTTTTGTGAAACAATTTCTTTAAGTGGACATTTGAGAATCAAAAATATCTATATTTTCATAGGAATATCTTGCTCTGGTTTATTGGATGTCAGAGTAAAGGAACTTTGCTTGTAACATTTTTTAATTTTTTTCAGTAGACATGATCTTTCATGTATGGGAGATGTTTCTTCACTAAAAGGTTTACCGTATATTTACAATTTAAATATATGCTAGCATAAGGACCCGGCTTCGCACGGATATATTTAATCTATTTCATTTAATGTTTGTGTGTGTCATTAAAAGATATGGACAGTATCCCCCATAAGAGTGACATCTACAGTACCCCGCCCCTTTAACAGTGACCTCCACAGTGCCCGCCCCTTTAACAGTGACCTCCACAGTGCCCTCCCCTTTAACAGCGACTTCGACAGCTGCCCGCCCCCTTAACAGTAACATCCACAGTGCCCTCCTCTTTAACAGTGACCTCTACAGCGGCCGCCACTTTATTAGTGACCTCCACAGTACCCCGTCTCGTTAACAGTGATTTCCACAATAACCCGCCCCCTTAACAGTGACCTCCACAGAGCTCCGTTCCCTTAAAATGTGATCTCCACAAGACCCTGCCCCCTTAACAGTGACCTCTACAGCACCCCGCCCCTTAACACTGACCTCCATAGCAGACTGTCTCCTTAACTGTGACCTCCACTGTTCCCTGCCCCCTTAACAGAGACCTCCACATTCCACAGTGCTCGCCACTTTAACAGTAACCTCATGTAAGGGATCGCTGTACTTGGGGGGTCATTCTCACAAGTATCGTCTTCAGGACACCAGGTTTCAGGTCCAAACAGTGCATTTATTGTGCCTCAGCAAACCAAACATAAATAATACAAAATAAACACCTGCCCGGCTGGGCTCTAACTAAACATGAAGTTCCTGACTCACCTAAATCACAGTTCACACCCTGTGCACCCATGCGGCTTTGTCAGCCAATGTCCCACGGCCTCCTGGCTGTACAGAGTCCAGTACGCCCACTGTCTCCAGTTCAGTGTTTATGGTGGTGGATTGGGGCTTAGTAGTCCGCCTGACTATAGCCCTGCGACCCTCCCAGGCGTCGCTTCGTCACCTAACTCCAGGCTATTTCCCAGCTTTGTGGTCCCTCAGCCTTGCCCAGCTGAGACCACACAGACAGAGCCTCCAGGTTTCTGTCCACAGGTAACACACTCCCCCCTTGCTGACACCCTGGGAGGTGCTTTCTGCCAGCCTGAATACTTCCAGCTGGTCTCGCCTGTGGTGGAATAGGGATGTGGACTGAACTATCCACCCCTTCCTTGCCTCTACCCTGCGTGAGACCTGTCACTGTCTCACACTCCACAGCATCTCGCCCCCTTAACATTGACCTCTACAGCAGCCCACCCCTTTAACAGTGACCTCCACAGCAGCCCGCTCCCTTTACAGTGACCTCCACAGCAGCACGCCCCTTTAACAGTGACCTCCTCAGCGGCCACCCCTTTATTAGTGACCTCCACAGTACCCCATTTTTTAACAGTGATTTCCACAACACCACGTCCCCTTAACAGTGGCCTCTACTTCAATCTGCCCCTTAGCACTGACCTCCATAGCGGACCTTCCCCTTAACTGTAACCTCCACAGCAGCCTGCCCCTAGGGTGGCCAGAGGTCCTCTTTTAGGCCGGACAGTCCGACTTTTAGACTCCGTGTCCTCCGTCCGGCGCAGGTCCTGGAAGGACAGAGGGATGTCCTTTTGAACAGCTCACTCTCAGACAGCAGCACTGTGCTGTCTGAGCATGAGCTGCAGGATGAAAGTCAACCTCCCTCCCACCCCTGCAGCTGACAGAAGTAGATTTTTACCTTCATTTTTTCAATCTCCATCTGCTGCGAAGTGAGAGGGGGTGTGGACCAACCGATTCGGGGGCATGGCTTACTGGGACCTGGGTGCGAGGTTTTTAAGTCCGTCTTTTGAGGGTGGCCTGAATGGCCACCCTACCTGTCCCCTGAACTGTGACCTCCACAGCATTCCGCTCCCTTAACAGTGTCATCCACAATACCCTGCCCCTTTAAAGCGAACCTTTCACCAGGATTTCACATAATAAACTATTACCAGTACCTTATAGATATCCTCATTGTGTTTCAATGCATTCTTGTGCCGCTTTCCTGGGATGGATATTCATTAAAAAAACGAGTTATAAAGTCCTCGTCTCCAGCTCCTGAAGTCATGCTCCTGAAGTCAAGGGGGTAGCCCTTTCCTCACTCCGGGCTGTACCTCCCCTGCCCTAACCCCGCCTCTATGTAGTGTAACTGACACCCGGCTCAGTCGCCGGGACCACGCTTGTACAGGCGGCGCATGCGACGTCGGACTCGAACGCGATCCTGTAACTGAATCGCACATGCGCCGTCCCCGATGCCTGCCTGTCTTCTCTTCCTCACGCGCGATTCAGTTACAGGATCGCATTCGAGTCCGACGGCGCATGCGCCGCCTGTACAAGCGCGGTCCCGGCGACTGAGCCGGGTGTCAGTTACACTACTTAGAGGCGGGGTTAGGGCAGGGGAGGTACAGCCCGGAGTGAGGGAAGGGCTACCCCCTTGACTTCAGGAGCGTGACTTCAGGAGCTTGAGACGAGGACTTTATAACTAGTTTTTTTCATGAATATCCATCCCAGGAAAGTGGCACAAGAATGCATTGAAACACAATGAGGATAATCTATAAGGTACTGCTAATAGTTTATTATGTGAAATCCTGGTGAAAGGTTCGCTTTAAAGCTGACCTACAGAATTGAAGAAAAATGGCTGGGTTTTTATGGAAACCTGGTGTAAAACTGTGTGTATGTGGAGACTAAGGGCCTGTGAGCTTCTATTGGCTGATAAGGGTCATGTGACCAGGCTTCTATTGGCTAATGCATTTTTTGGGAATATCTCAGGAACGGTATGTGCTAGAGAGCTGAGACCCGGTCTAGAAACTTCCCGGACACCTGATGTACCTGTTTGCCAAATTTCGTGATTGTAAATGCGACGGTGGGGATTCCTTTAGCGGACATACATACACACAGCTTTATATATTAGATAACACACATTTTACTAGATGACCGGTCACTGGCTGCACTGAGTTACGCTCCCATCAGCTAAATGAGCTCCTTCTGGTCTACAGGGAAGACTTTCGACATTCCACTAGATTTTGCAAAAAGCATAAAAAATATTTGAATAATGAAGAAATCTTGGGTTACTGGAAGTGTCAGGTACATCCCACCTTAATTCTTAGTGTCACCTGTCATTGCTATCAAATCAATGAGCCCACTTAGAGTCCCTGTAAAAGAACCTAACACATTAGATAACGCACATTCTGAGATCCTGACATAAAGTGTTAAACTGCCCCGTGGCACTGAGACATTTTGGATGACATTAAACTAAAAATAAAAAGTAAATAAAAAAATAAAATAAAAATGCTTTCACATAAAGGAAATGGAAGAATCACAAAGAGTCTGTGTAGAGATGAGCGAATTGGAGTTCATGAAAAGAGAGACTTTTCTCGGCAATCAAATTACTTTCAGTAGCATCCATTTGTATCCACATTGAATCACAAGGGCAGTTTGGACAAACTGGACCCAAATCGAATTTAAAGAAATTGACTCATGTCTAATCCAATGTAAATAATAAATATCTAATATAAATGAATGCATGTCCTATGCAGTGCTCCACCATAAGTCCTAGACTTTATAGAATTAATTAGGGCCTAGACCCCAATCTTATTGTTTAAAATATGGAATGGTAGAATTGTTAACCGGGAAGCATAGGGTTAATTTCACCCGAGGAATTTCTATGACTGCGCATGCCTGTGAGCCAAAAATTGGACATCAGCCAGTTTTCAGTTGTATCTTCCCTTAGACCAAAAAGTTGTATTTGCAAAAGGCTGAACTTTTTTAAATATTTTTTTTTCAGCTTTGTAACCAGGTGTTAAAAGAAAGAGTCTAAAGATTATTTAACCATTTTCCGACCAACCCCTACATTCAGTTTTGAAATGCTTTAAAGGTGTTCTCCAGTTGCATAATGAATTTAACTGCCAGAGTACCCCAACTTTTTCCTTATGACAGATTTTGGGGGGAAAAGGGTCAGGCGTGTTGGATTTCAACATGCCCGATCTTTTATTCTCATGGGAGATAAGAGGTGTTTGGCAACGGCTCATACCCTTCTGCTCATTGAAAACACATGCGCACATTTAACCGTGCATGTGTAGGCGGGGATCGGGAGGAGTAGCTGTCGGCCAAGTGAGTATTTGACCAACAAGTATCAAACGTGTATGGCTGCCTTTAGGCTAGCATAGACAGCAACGCATATTATGAGCACAACAGGATGAGCACCCTGTCAAGGTAGGAAATTTAAACTTAAAGAAGACCTTTCACCACTCCTGACATGCCTGTTAAAATAGCTTCCCCATGTAATAACAATTCTGGAGCATCTATTCTTATGGCTCTGTGTTGTGTCATTCCTCTATTATTTCTACTAGAAGTTATTCATGAATTGCTAGCAGTCTGCAGTAAGGGTACAGGGGGAGGTAACCAGTTGGGGAGTGTACCTGCACAGACTATCCAATCAGTGCTGCCGTTTCAAGACTGTGCAGGTACAACCCCCCCCCCCCCATCTTTTTACCTCCCCTCTATACCCTCACTTCAGACTGCTAGCAATTTCTTCATAACTTCTCATCATATAAATAATAAAGGAATAGATGCTCCAGAATTGGTATTACATGGGAAATGCATGTAGCTATTAAAACAGGCCTGTCAAAAAAGTCCAATGTTTCAGTAGTGCCAAGCATTACTACTATACTATCTAGATATCTATGTAACAGTAGAGATAAGTGAATCGATTCTTTATACAAAAAATTCAATGAGAATTTTTTTTTATTATTCAGATTATTTCGGACTTTCTTTAAAAAAAATTGATTCTAAGGAAGGGGAGAGAGGAAGAGAGAGATTTCCCAGGCATTCAAAGTACTTCCACTTTGGGTGGAATCGATTCATAACCAAATCGAATTTCATGGTCTATTCCAATCAAATTTTAAGAAGTTCACTCATCTTTATGTACCACATATAGAACTTTTCTTCTATGCTAATGTGTTAAAGGAGTTGTTCAGTGACATAAAAAGTTCTTTGGTTTTTAACAAAATGTAAATTGATAAAGCTGATTTCAGACCCTCTTTGTGGTCCTGGAGGTGTAGCTTCTGCTGTCGTTCTTACACAGGCAGTTGGCTTCCTCCACTTTGCTGTGTCGGTGACGTGATAAAGTTTCTGTCTGTCTAGCTTAGTTCCTTAGCTAGGCCATCCCCTTCTCCATCATGGCTGATTCAGAGAGAAAAAAAGCTAGTGAACTGAGCCAACCCCCAAAAGCACATCCCCGACGCAAAGAGGACTCCTGATGAGCGGGAGGTGCCATATTCGATTTCGCGATATTTTGAGAATATTCGATTGAATATTCGTGTTATATTCGTCGAGATCGAATATTTGTAATTATTCCAATTATCGCGAATAATATGTGATTTAATTAATCGCGTATTGCGATTTTTCTTTTGATAGTATAAGGCAACGTTCCTATGACTAATTGACTATGGTTAGGCTAATATGTGTATTTTACGAAATTTCGTAATATTGCTCTAACTTCGTCTTTTAGAATATTACGTATATTCTAAAAGACGAAGTTAGAGCAACATTACGATTTTCGTAAAATACACATATAGATTGTAATTTAGCTAATATAGTGCTATATTCCTTTTTTTCTCAAATTTTTTTTGCCTCTTCTGAACTTAAGTTTTGTAGTATATTCTAGTATATGGAGACGTTCCCATGGTGATGGGGAAGCTCCATGAGCACGGAAGTCGGCAGAAGCGTCAACGGGCACTGACTGGAGCAGCCAGGAATCCAAAGGACAGGTAAGAACAACATTAGGGAAGTGGGAAAGAAAAAAATATAATAATAAAAAAAATAAAAAAAAAGAATATTCGATTTCGCGAATATATAGAACTATATTCTAAATATTCGCAAAATGTCGAAGTTACGATATTCGAGAAAAAATTCGCAATTCGAATATTCGCGCTCAACACTGAAGAGGAGGAGGAAGCCATCTGCCTGTGTCAGAATGACAGTGGAAGCTACACTTCCCGGACCACAAGAGAAGGGCTGATGTTGGCCCAATGGTGCAGTATTCAGAATTAAAGTACATTACTAAATTGTATCACTCCACATTTAAATTCATTAAAAATAGCCGAATGTCTAAACATTAATCTCAGCCTAATATCTACAGCAAAAACAATGAAATATACAAAGCGAGGACAGAGCAATAAAAAGAACAACTCATTTCTATAAAGAAGAATTTATAATCCAATTTTAGATTTTGAATTATGCGGTATTATACAGTTCCATTCTAAAGATTTTCACTGCTTCCTTGACAGAGATTTGCATTTTTATAGGAAACTAAGAAAAAGTGAAGAATCCACCAGCAAAGAGAAGGAAAAAAAAACATAGTCTACAAAACTGCTCCATTTTTCTACACCCACAGTCCATATCGTCCTTGACAACTGACAGTACCGGTAAAGGGCTAAATAAACCAGACTATTTAAAGTGGAATAAATTATAGCCTTGTCACAAGATGTGGGATAATAGTAGAGAACATTATCTAGTCGTACAATACAGAGCTGCAGATTTGGAAAGTGAGAATTTGCAGCACCTTGTAAGACAACCAACTGAACTTAATACTACTATTTTGTCATCTTGTACTAGAATTTTGAGTGTATGGTGCACACAACTATATACAGGAGTTTGCAACCAAGTCTCTCCCAACATATTAAAACTTCCATCAAATGCCAAGAATGATTGATACTAAAAGGGGACCTAGCACCACTATTTATTTGCCACATATTACTTGTGTTACGAAGTGGAAGTGGATCTGTTGTGCCACTGAACAGATGTGCCTTGGGGCTATTCCTAAAGCCATTATTTAAGTGGCCACCCTGGTCTTCACCGTTTAACCCTATATATAGGGATCTGGACTCCACTGAAGAGAAACCACCAGGCCACTAACTCTTGGAGTAGTCTCTGTTCAGTGTCAAGAGACACCGGTGTGGAGCACCGAGGATCAGGCAACCCAGTAGTTAGAAACAAGCCAAGGTCAGGACAGGTAGCATACAAGCAATCTAGTACATTTTACAAAGGTCAGGGTGGACCAACAAAGGGTCAAAACGAGTAATAAGCAGAGGTCAGGCCAGGCACCAAAGGGTCAAATCCAAAAGCAGTCATAGATCAGTACATAGGCAGGTAAACAAGACAATGGTGCCCCTTTGCAGGAAACCAGCTTGCTAGAACCTATTGCTCAGGCACCTGCCCCAGTGGGAGGATGCCTTATATACCCTATGGAAGACTTCCATGGGTTGGGAGCAACAGGTTTGTGCACGCTGGTGTTTTACGAGACTGAGACGAGTGCACACCCTAGGAACACCTGGAGAGGCGGTTGACATGAAGTACAGGCCGCACAGGCCTGGCAGAACCCCAGACACAGTGTTCTGATGGCCATGCCCAGTGAGGAGTAAGAGACACTGACGGGATGGACTTCCAGAGAAGCATCATGAGGTGGGTAATCAATCCAGCAGCTGTTCCCACTGGGAGCAGAGACGCTCCAGCAGGCACTACCAAGATAACAAACTTTATTTCACACAGATATAATATCGCCACATTTTAGTGTCCATATGATCGAAGTTTAGGCCTTGTGCACAAAGCTGCATTGCATTCTGTTTAGGGAACCCGGAGACTCGTGTGGGGTCTTAGTGTACCTTTGCATGCCTCCACTTCTATTCATCCATAGCATGCAGAGATATTTCTCTGGTTTTGTACATATCCGGCAAAAATCATGGCATGTACAATAGATTCCACATGGATGGAGGTATTCTGCCCTAGAAGCATTGCTTCTAGAGGAGAACATGTCTACAGGGACGTCACCCAAGATATTAAGGTATAGTGGCCAACACATGCATGAACCCTAAAGATCTGACAAGAGGACCTCTGATGGAGCTGCTAAATCAGTTTTATATCATCTTAGAACCCTTTGGTGGTTAGTAGACAACAGGGCTGTGAGGAGGGGTAGGTAGAGGAGGTGGTCTTTAATGGGTGAAGGGGGGGGGGCACAATTTATGGATTTAATAAAAAAAATGTCGGTACTGTTATAAATAAAAACTTAAAGGGGTTGTCCATAACTCTGATAATGATTACCTATGCTTAGGATAGGACATCAATATCAGATTGGTACGATTCCTTGCATTCCCAGCTGCAGCCTCTTCATGGTATTCCAAGCATAGCGCCGTGTAGTGACTGTGCTTGTTGTTGCAGCTAAGTCTTATTCACTTGAATGGGACTGAGCTACAGAAAGACCATGTCACAGATGGACATGTAGTCAAGACCTAGAAAGAGGCCACAGCACTAACTTGAGCATCCATTCCTATAGCTGATCGATAGAGGTACCAGGAGTGAGACCCCCCATCGATCAGACATTGATGACCTAATATGAATGATATATTAGGAGCTAGAACCCATGGACACATGTTTAGCTGTACAGCTATCACTTGACCCTTCCTGTCATTTGTTTGGCGCATCACGACAGATTTACTTCAGAGGTAATTAACAAGGGAGAAAATTCTCAAATTGTGGATCTATATTAGATAGGAAGGTCAAGCGTACATACCAAAAACTACCTATGAAAAATGTGACCGTTAAAACTAAATTTTATTTATATCATTAAAATAAGGGAAGGCTGATTAGGCCTGATCACCTAAGGATATATAACAAGGAAAGTGTAATCCTAATAAGCATAAATGTATTTAGATAACAAATGAGTAGCTATGAGGTCAATATAAAAGGAACACTGGGGATCACCAGAAACTGTGGAGGGAGGATGAACAGAGGTGGAGGTGAGGGGAGGGAATATTGTCCCTGACGTTTTTCTAACTAATACCTCTGCCCGGGGACGATTCCTGAAGGTGAAATCTCCCCGTCCTCGTGCCTCCCCTGGCTTACCCTAGTAGGCCCTCAGACAGACTGGGTTTCCCTTGTACCCCAACGCGTTTCTCCCACCTGGGTTCATCAGGAGGTTGCTTAGGGAAATATAAACAGTTATACTGGGCCCCTCAAACAAACAAAAATATACCCAAAAGAATGATATATTACGTTACGTGGCAGAGGCTTGTACCCTGGATGTGCGGAGAAGGCATCACATGTGACTCCTATGATAAGGAGATGATTCATTCACATGTTACCATATTCCTAAATAAAATTTAGTTTTAAAGGTCAAATTTTTCATAGGTAGTTTTTGGTAATTACCAAAGGACATTACTGTCACTAGCTAATTATCTATGTTAATTAGGGGCTGTGTTAATGAGACTTAAGCATGCATGGGATAGGCATAAGGCCATCCTTCATATAAGATGGGCCAGGGGCTATCCATAGTATTCAGTATATTGGGCAGACTTGATGGGCCAAATGGTTCTTATCTGCCGACACATTCTATGTTTCTATGTTTCAGTGGGCTGATTATGGTTAGTTAGTTAGTTGGTTAGATAGTTCTTGATTGAATTAGACTTCATGTCTTGTCCTGTAAAAATCTTATTTATCTAAGACCAAGGGGGCCGCACAATAATAATTGGTATTATGATCCACCCATCCTCTGCATCAAGAAATACTCCTCTTGCTGAATCCTGAAATCTGGCTGGATGAATTTGATTTTAAAGCCATGTACTGTAGCACATTATTTGGTCACACCATGAAATATTTGCAGGAACCACAATAGTGCTTAATCCCTTTAAGGGGTTGTCTCACTTCAGCACGTGGTATCTATCTGGATGACAGATTTAATACCAGGCACTTACTAATGTATTGTGATTTTCCATACTGGCTCTTTTACTGGCTTGCTTGATTTTTCAATCATATTATAGACTGCTCGTTTCCATTGGTCACGGCCACCGCGCAGTGCAGATATATTGTGGACAGGAGCTGCTGTGCATATGTACCTACAGTATGCGCGCTTCTACGGTCAGTTTTTACTATAGTGTGCAAGCATGACCACCACTGATGGATTGCAGGGTGGTCATAACCCCTGGAAACGAACAGTGTATAATGAAATGGAAAAATGAATCCAGCCAGCGAAGGAGGCAATATGGACAATCCCAATACATTAGTAAGTGCCTTGTATTGAATCAAATAGACCTAAAACTAATTTTGGGAAATTCGCTCTCTACAAGAGATCGCAGAAAGAAGAGAAGAGACACACTTCTGATTACTGCTCTCCAGGAAAGGAAGGCTCAAAATATATGAATACCTTGTTTCTTACCCAAGAAAAATGCCAGTGTTAGAGGATCTTCACACACACCTTTTTATTAACATCTTAAAACCCATGTAAAAAAAATACATATAACTGAAGTATTTTTAATTTTTTTTTTTTTTTTTTTACATTTGACATTGATTTCTTCTGCCATTTTTGAAGTCTAATAGAGAAGCCTATGGAAAAATAACAGCATAGAAAATCCCATACATAGAGCACGCTGTGTTTTGACAAAAATCATCTTTGACCCTCAAAGACAAAAACCCAACATATGTAGCCTATATGATATTAATGTACAGTAGACTTTAAGGGCCGTGTGTGGTTCACGAAGCCTAGTCTGTGTGACGGTCACATTTCCAAGACCAACTGAAGCTCGGCTAAACCAAGCTCACTGGAGCATAGTGATCTGTGATGCTGTGAGTTCCATGATCACTATGATGCAGTAAGTTCCAGCATGATCACTATGATGCAGTTCAGTTTGCTAAGAAGCGGTCTGTTTGGGAAATGCGTCCATCACATGGACCTCATTCAGACATCTAAAACCAACCTAAAGCAACAAAGAAACTGTAATGAAACTGAAACTGTACTGAAAAACAGCAATGAAAACACATCACTGTCATCAATATCTTATCTGTGGGGCTACCACTCCCAGTACTCCCACCTATCAGCTGTTTGCTGCTCTGGTTGCCGTTCTGGTGACCAATAAACATGACATCACTGGCCTAGGAAGAGGCCACAGCTCTCACTGGAGCACCACTATCTGATTTAAGGGGGTACCTGGAGTTGGACCCCACTGATCTGATATTGATAACCAATACTGAAGGTGTGTATTACCAGGGTGGGTGTTTCGAGTAACGCAAAAGTTTTCTTTGTTTTCAGACCTGGCCCTCTTGCTCCATTCATCTTGAGATATCTCAAGCCAAGAGGAAAGCTAGAGAAGGACCCATATAAAGAAAAGAATACAGATGAGGAGGGACACATCTGTATGCATGGAATGTGCACCACAGATGCCTCCACCAAGTCACAACATAAATCTGAACCCACTTCATGAGGCAAAGAAAGATGATCCAATCTACAGACGTTACAGGTGGCTTCTAATATACATACGTTGGTTAACGCGTTAAGTAAAAAATGATACAAAAAGGTTAACTAATTCTTTCAATGTATTTCAATGGCTTTTGTCACAAGATGGCAGGAGATAACACTGTGATATGTGTTATCGGAGTTGTCAGAGTCAATTTTAGCTTGGCTAGATAGATAGATTGATAGATAGATAGATAGATAGATAGATAGATATGAATAAATAAATCGATTCTAAAGAAATCAATAGAAATTACGAATTTCTCAAAAACTTTGGTCTCCAACTTTTTGGGGATTCTTCGTCTTTTTATCTATCGTATATATCCCGCTGTCACTTTAAGATTATTATTAATTTTGTCTTGGAATTCTTGACAGGGGTTGGATGCAGTCCGAGGAGATCTTGGAGTGTCATACATGACTTTTTAGGGGAATTTTAATTCCGACCAAATTCATTCAGACCAAATCGAATCTGACTGCTGAGTCCACCTAAAAAAATATCGTGAAACTCTCTCACCTGTAATAGCACATACACAGGACGCTCTGACTTACAGTAACTTCCTCTATTGATGTTAATATCACTTAGTCACAGCGGTGAGAACGGTTCTTGCCTTTCCTAGCATAGCTTTGTTTTGACAGATCCCAACAATTTGCACTCTTTAGAAACCTATGCTACATCTTAAAGACCAGCATACATGGGGAGTGAATAATTGTATTTTATCACTAATTGGGACAACTGTTCAATTGCAATACAATATGCAGATCAGTTGGAATTCAAGCTCGGAGACCTCATTTTTCATAAAGCCTGGATACATCTTCTGCAACCTAATTAGACCCAATCCTCTTTAATTAAATGTATCAGGCGAAAGCCGGAGAGTTCAGACCTAATAAGGATAATGACTTCTTTTTTACATTGTTGTTTTGTTTTCGGTTTATTTAATGCCTTATCTCTGCTAAACCAATTTGTACCATATGCCCGGCTCTTCTATACAAAAACGTAGTCATCCGTTATGTTACGTTTCGGGGAAAAATGCAGGCTTGACAGACGCAGTCATTTTTCTTGGGGTGCTGAATCCCAGGGTGTTCATGAAGCAGCTGCTTTTTAAAATTGACATTACTTAAGAAAACACCAGACAAAACATTCCTCAGAACACGAGAATCCCGCAGAGCTGCAAAGAGACTAACAAATTTTCTCCAAAATGACAGCTGTTTAGATTTGATGTTTTTGTCTTCTTCTCGAAAAAAAAAATTAACAATGGTTTACTTGTAATGTGACCTTAAAATCCTCCAAGAATGCGGATATGGGCATCTCCATGGATCTTCCTGTAAGGGGGTCTTACCATAGGGTCACACTTTCATACATCTACAGCTGTTGACAAGGAAAATGACTGGTTTCTCAATCCGTAGGTTGGACATAGATTTCCATTTAAAGGCAACAACTGAAAGAACACCTTATACAAATTCAGAGCCCCAAACCTGTGTGTATCTGCAAATGTTTCGTTTTTTTTTCTGTGTTATGTACACCAGAAGATGGGGTATACATGGTATGGTTGTCAGGGAAAGGGTTAAGTATCCTGTTTCTCCTCTGTTGGTAGGAGCGAGCTGGTCCTGTTTTCTGCTAGGAGGGGGAGTTCTAGCTAGGACAGTGTGGAGAAAAGAAGCACATCCAATTTCTCCTACTCAAAGGGTCTTAGGGACCAGTCTTGATCCAATTCTGCTGTGAGACTAACACTCCAGAGAGACTGAAAGAATACCAAGATACAGCTTTTCTAGAAGCTACAGCGTTTATAGTCAGTGAAGTGACCAGCAAACTATACCTATCCAGACCCTGCTGCAGGTGAAGGACAATAGTTCAGACACCATCACCTCCAGGCCAGACCAATTCAAAGCCATCAATACACAGTGGACAGGTATCATCTGGGGACAGAAATTGCACTCTGTCCAAACTATTGCTGGATGTACCACAAGTTATCTTATCTGAGTAAAGGGAGACTTTTATACTTTTTCATCTGGCCTGAGTCTTCAAATCACCTTTCCACTGCACTGATCCCCAGGGAGCAATGGCCTGAGGGAGTACCCCATGAGACAACACTTCATCAGGGCTACTACCATTCCCATCCTCTGCACCGACTCCTCAGGGGCTTGCTACAGAAATAGAAATGTGGCCATAGAACCTACAGTGTCCCTGCGGATCTATGTGCCGTCTTATGGTGCGAAAACGCAATGGAATTCTCCCCTAAAAACATGATTTTGGGGCATACCCTTGTAAAAGGTGTGGATGCTGTACAGGGAAGCAGTAGCTTAGTAGCTTCATACAATCTATCAGATTGCTACATAAGAGACTGAGTTCTTGAATGTCATAGCTTACAATTAATGTTAATGGTAAAAGAGACATAAGATGTGTGCTGTATGATGAACAAGGGGCCCAAAACCATTTTTGCATTGGAGTCCTTGTGCGATCAGTGGATCCTCAGGATAGGCTATTACTACCTAATCGTCTGACATACAGCACCCTCGTGGATCACCTTCGTGGCTGGTTACTGCAGCTCTGCTCCCATTGAAGTGAATAGGAGCAGAGCTGTACTGACCAGCACCATCCACTGCACAACAGGCAGGGCTGTGTAGTTCCAGCACTGATTTCAGTCACCGGAGCTACTGCAAATCAGATAATAGGTGGGGTGCAGGGGTACTGGACACCTGCCGATCAAGTGGCCGATCCTGAAGATGCACCATCACTTCTAAAGGGATGGACCGCCCCTTTAAAATTGGCCCAGCAAAGATACTTTCCATAAACCATCTTTTTTTAATGCATGTGAATAATTGTAAAGAGATAGCTCAAATCAATAGTCATTCCAGCAACCTTTTCTTCTACAGGTGCCACCTCTACTGGTGAGCTGTATGGCAAGTGTGCTAGTTCACATCTAGTAGTAAGTATTGTTTCCTTGCTTAAAATGTGAACTTGCAAAATCCTGTTATGGACAGTGACAAAAAATTATATTAAAAAACTGCCATTGCAAACACAAAAAATACCTAAAACAGAAAAAAAATAAACTGAAAATTGTAAAATAAAAATAAATAAAAATATGTAAATAATGTTATGGACAGTGACGAAAAATTAGAAAAAAAAACTGCCATTGCAAACACAAAAAATACCAAAAAACAGAAAAAAATAAACAGAAAATTGTAAAATAAATAAATATGTAAATAATGTATTTTTTCATTGTTCTATAAAGTGCACGTTTTAATTTCTTTATTTGCCAGTATAAAAGGTTAAGAAACACCACAAGTCACACATTTCTTCTCCTTCAGAGCCAAAAGAAAAATGTTCCAGATAAATAATGAAATTTGTTTTAACTGCACACCGCAAAAGGTGGTAGGATGCTTATAAAAATGGAAATGTCAACTTGGGGTCGAAGTTAGGTAAGGATAATTATCTGTAGGTGGAATATTAAGCGCATGTTTAATTGCATAGCATTTAAAATAATTGGTTACTAAAAAAGAAAACTTAGACAGTTTAATATTAATTTCTACCTAAGAAACATTACTGTAAATTTCAGCATGTCCCCCCTGAGTCATTAAGTAGCAAAAAGTATAATTCCATCTGCCAGTGTAAAATCAGAGACTTGTCATGGGCTTATGGCACAGGCTGCATGTCCCCTGCTTGTTTGTCAAGTTGCCGAAATTTACAAGGAAGAAGGCTGTCAGAAGAATAGGCTTGCTTTGTTTGATTTTTCTTTCTTGAATTTACTTACTTATATTTTAAATATGGACTTTTTGAGTTCCCATTGGGCTTTTGCATCGTTATTTGGGCAGTGCTGTGTGTGCAAAATTTTATAAAGTCCTACTGACAAGTCGCAACTAAACAAACAAAAAAAAAAAATATATAAATATATATATATTAGAGATGAGCGAATTTCTTAAAAGTTCAGTTTGGCTGATTCGCCGAATTCCACAAAAAAAATCTGCTTTGTGACGAATTACTTCTACTTTTGGAAGACGCTGCGATAGCGCCGCCCCCGTCATTGTACCCCTCAGATGCCGCGTTCATACATGATCGCGGAATGTGAGTGTAAAATTAACAACAACCAAAAATTGTAATCAAACTTACCGCCTCCATTTGCTCGCGACTGGCCGGCCGCCACCATCTTGCTTGAAGATATCAGCCGAAATCCCGTGCAGCGCGAGATGACGTCATCATGCCGGCTGACATGGTGACGTATGTACCCCAGGGTGTGTACATCAGGAATGGGGGGGGGGGAAGCTAATACAAAAGGCTGATCTTACACACCGAAGAAAACAAATCCACAGATGTGAACTTTATTACAGAGCTAATTAAAAGCCCACACAATGGTTACCTGTAAAATCTTCTTTTTTTTTTAGTTTCTTTTTTATAGATCCTTGGGAGAAATTGTCTACAAGTGAAATGACAAAAATGAAAAAAAAAATAGTTGATTTTATAGGCAGAAAAGTAGTAAACTGAAAGGATCCCAGGTCGTCACATTAAGGAGACTGGTTTAGTAGGACTGTGTCATCTCGGGATACATTGTATCTCTGAAGCGGTATTCCCGCAGTTTACTGTCTTAGCTGTTCGATCGAGACTGAGCATTATGTTGCAGATTTATCATGTTGACTTCAAATGACTAAAGACTAGAGCAGTTTACAAATGTAATGATCCAGATGTAACTCAAGAATAAAACATCTAAAAAAAAAAACATTGCATCACTGGAGTCTAGAAGGTGATCAGGACGGATATGTTCTCTGCCAGGTTAAGGGCTTCTACGCCTGATTCAATAGATGCTTCAAAAGCTCTTGTCACTAGTGTTGAAGTTAACGAAGTGGATTTCAATCCGAATTTCAGGAAAAATGTGACCTTTCACGAAGCCGAATTTCCTCGCGCCTCATGGTAACGAACTTTTCCTGAAAAGGCGGTAAAAAAACAAAAAATACATACTCATTCATTTGCTTGGCAGTCGCGGCTATCTTGATTAAGTAAAACGGGCCAAATCTTGCACGCTGTGTGACGTCACCATTTCATCATGCTAGCGCAGTGACGTTATCACGTCAGAGCGCGAGATGTGGTCCGTTTTATTTAATCAGGATGGCCGCAACGGCCTCTCCGTGAGCGAATGGATGAGGCGAGTATGTATTTTTTTGTTTTTAACCCCTGATTAACCCCTGAAAGGCCTCAATGTGACTGTCAGATGCCGCGATGAGCGTTAAACTCAGCATCTAAGGGGTTCAATGACGGGAGGAGACGCAATCGCAGTTCCCCGTCATTGCGCCCCACTACATACAATGGAATTCGATTTGTGACGAAGTAATTCATAACGCATTTAATTTTTTTGTGAACTTCGGCGAAGAAGCCAAATCTAATTGTTTTAAAACTTCGCTCATCTCTACTTCCCACCATGAATTGCAGTGCAATCTGCAGGCAGCACGATATAGAGCAGGAGGAGCAGAGCAGATTCACATAACTTCAGCGCATCCAGCGGCAGTTCTAAAAGTAAGACGGCTTTCTTTCTGTCTTAGATTTAGACCATTTTCTTCTCCTAAAACAAGCGTTAAAAATGATGAATGAGACGGGCAACCGGCCCCTCCCACGCCCACAAATTTAGACCTGGCGTAAGTGGGCCGAAGTTGCATATAGCGACGCAACGGACCATTGCGCTGCCATCTGTTCCTGGAATACGCCTAATTTAGGCGTATTTTAGAATAGTGGAAACAAAGAAACAGTTTGGGGGGCACTCGGCTATTTAGTACTGCGTGGAATAAGGCGTCATCATTATATACCAAATGTATGAAAATACATAAAATATTTATTATGTTTGAACCTTGTCGCACTCTCGTGTTCTTGCTTGGAGTAGGGTTCCCACCCCAATTATCAGTAAAGCAAAGACTCCAGCATATAATGTAGTAAGATAGTTATTTTATTGTTTTGAGGTTACTGCGGCTTTAAGTAACGGACTTGTGGCCTTCTTCAGGCTTTGCCGCTAGTTAAAAAAGGAGTAGGGTCAAGCACAGTACTGGATGTGGGTATGCCACTGTAGAAATGAGCGCTGATTTCTAGAGTGGCATACCCACATCCTGTACTGCGCTTGACCCTACTCCTTCTTTCACCAGCGGCAAAGCCTGAAGAAGGCCACAAGGCCGAAACGTTACTTAAAGCCGCAGTAACCTCAAAACAATAAAATAACCATCTTAATACATTATACGCTGGAGTCTTTGCTTTACTAAACTATTTATTAGAAACAATATAAAATAATGGGAAACACCAATATAAAATTTTCATATGCAAATATACAAAAATGTGGTGTATAGATGTCGGGCTGGATGTCCTAAGACGAATCTAGTCCAACCCAACATCCAACACTCATTTATGACAGATGCATTTATGATAGATGTCCCACTAAGAGACTAATCGTTCATCCGAACATCTACCACACATATGAAAACATAATCAATATGCATAAATCTCAAACATATATAGTTGGCCAACTAAAAACGATATAAAAAATAGCACACTTGAAAATATAATGGCTCCATTTGTATGTCCCAATTGCTCAATATATAGTCAACATATATAGAATTCAATCGGATATCATTAGCATATCAGATTGTAGTGCGTTCATAGTTAGTATGAGATCTATATGTAACTCCAAAGGATCCTGTTATTTTTTAGCGTTGAAGTAACACTTTGCATTGGTAATTAAATGCTGATGATGCTCTGTATTTGTTGGTATCAATTGGAAGAAAATATAAGAGCAACAAAATCCGTGTCACAATAGTATTTCAGAATAGTAAACGACCCCCCATAGTTCTGAGGGAAAAGGTTCAGCAAAACTTGTAATTATACGTTTTAGTTTGTGCTCTTTTTGAGTTGTTAGGGGCTATCTTATTAGTTACTGACAGCTATCTATGTATAAATACTTTTACATGGAATGCTATCAATCAGTGATAAGACAACCCCTTCCCGGGCCTCTGGAAGTCTCTCCATCCCTCCCCTCTTCTGTCTGTACTGCAGAAAGTGAGAACAGCCAGAGCTTCGTACCCGCTGTCGTAACGTTATACAGGCAGCAGCTTTGTCAGGACAGAGGAGGGAGGGCGAAGGAATACAAACAGCAGCTCAGGCAGAAAGCAGGCTCAGCTTTGCTCATCACCTCTCCTCACTAGTGCTGGGATGTGACAGCTATGCTGGAGAGGTATGTATGTGTCACGGGGGAACAAGTAAACCCTAAATTACACCCACATCTCAGTTTTTGCCTACTTGCAGGACTGCCCTAAGTGACAGACCACAACTGGTCGACAGTCCCTGCTTATTTACGTGCTGGGGCTTACAACGGAAAAGCAGAGGGGAAAAACCCAGTACTCAGAGTCAAACATACCGGATCAAAACCTAAAGAGAACAATGAAGCCAAATCAGAAAGTAGATCACTAAACAATACCAAGCCAAGGTCATACACAAGTGGTCAAGTCCAGGTCCAAATACGTCAGGCAGAAGTGAGTGCAAAAACCAAGCCAGGGTCAAACCAGGAGATGCAGAAAAGACAAATCAGAATCCAAGAATCAGGGTCTGTTAAAATACCCTGCACTTCCTGGTCATGTGATGCACCGCCTGATCACTTGACACGCCCTGTGTCATGTGACTTATGACGTCAGAATAACTGACGCCAGCAGGTACATGGAGAATGACATGTTAAAGTGTAATGTGTGTAGTCTATGTGTGTGATGTTCATGTGTAGTGTCTAGTGATTAGCAAATTTATGGAAAATTCGATTCGGCTGCTTCGCCAAATTTCACAAATAAATTCACTTTGTGACTAACTACTTTGTCACAAAGCACATTTCTTTACATGCAGCGGGCGCAACTACAGGGAACGGCGCCCGCTGTACCCCTCAGATGCTGAGTTCACCGCTGATTGCGGCATCTGAGATGAAAAATTAGGGCTTTCAGTGGTTAATCAGTTAAAAAAATCACCTCATCCATTTGATCGACAAGAGCCCGCCGTGGCCATCTTGCTTGAAGACACCACACAAAATCTCACGTCCCATCATCGCATCACCCCGTGCAGGATTTATCGCTCTGTCTTCACTCAAGATGGCTGCGGTGGGCTCTTCACGTGCAAATGCAAATACGTGAGTATTTTTTTTTTTAGCTCCATGTTTACGGCGAAGAGCGAGGAAATTCGGCTTTGCGGTGAATCCCATTTTTCCTGAAATTCGGTTTGAAGTCGACTTCGGATACTTCAATTCGCTCAACGTTAGTAGTGTGTATGTATAATGTGTGTATGTATGTATGTGTGTATATGTGTGTGTGTGTGTGAAATGTACAAAGTATGTATATAAATATATATGTGTTTGTGTAACGCATGCTTGTGATATATATGCATATGTTTGTAAATGAGGCATGTACAGTTGCAAGAAAAAGTATGTGAACCCTTTGGAATGATATGGATTTCTGCACAAATTGGTCATAACATGTGATCTGATCTTCATCTAAGTCACAACAATAGACAATCACAGTCTGCTTAAACTAACAACACACAAATAATTAAAAGTTACCATGTTTTTATTGAACACGCCATGTAAACATTCACAGTGCAGGTGGAAAAGTATGTGAACCCTTGGATTTAATAACTGGTTGAACCTCCTTTGGCAGCAATAACTTCAACCAAACGTTTCCTGTAGTTGCAGATCAGACGGGCACAACGGTCAGGAGTAATTCTTGACCATTCCTCTTTACAGAACTGTTTCAGTTCAGCAATATTCTTGGGATGTCTGGTGTGAATCGCTTTCTTGAGGTCATGCCACAGCATCTCAATTGGGTTGAGGTCAGGACTCTGACTGGGCCACTCCAGAAGGCGTGTTTTCTTCTGTTTAAGCCATTCTGTTGTTGATTTACTTCTATGCTTTGGGTCGTTGTCCTGTTGCAATTTAAAGGTTGTTTGGGCGGTTGTTTGCTCAGCGGTAACATCAATCAATATATAATATATACGACCGCGGCACTCAAATTAAGTAAATAGTTGTTTTTATTTATTTTTCCATCCAGAAAAATAGGCTAAGGCCAACATTTCGGTCTCATCCCGAGACCTTGTTCACTACCTGAATGTTAGACACGTCTGGTGCGGTGGATGGCCAGTGGCCTTAGCCTATTTTTCTGGATGGAAAAATAAATAAAAACAACTATTTACTTAATTCGAGTGCCGCGGTCCTATATATTATATGTTGTCCTGTTGCAACACTCATCTTCTGAGCTTCAGCTGGTGGACAGATGGCCTTAAGTTCTCCTGCAAAATGTCTTGATAAACTTGGGAATTTATTTTTCTTTTGATGATAGCAATCCGTCCAGGCCGTGACGCAGCAAAGCAGCCCCAAACCATGATGCCCCCACCACCATACTTCACAGTTGGGATGAGGTTTTGATGTTGGTGTGCTGTGCCTCTTTTTCTCCACACATAGTGTTGTGTGTTTCTTCCAAACAACTCAACTTTGGTTTCATCTGTCCACAGAATATTTTGCCAGTACTGCTGTGGAACATCCAGGAGCTTTTGTGCAATGTTTTTTTTGGACAGCAGTGGTATTCTCTGAGGTATCCTCCCATGAAATCCATTCTTGTTTAGTGTTTTACGTATCGTAGATTCGCTAACAGGGATGTTAGCATATGCCAGAGACTTTTGTAGGTCTTTAGCTGACACTCTAGGATTCTTCTTCACCTCATTGAGCAGTCTGCGCTGTGCTCTTGCAGTCATCTTTACAGGACGGCCACTCCTAGGGAGAGTAGCAGCAGTGCTGAACTTTCTCCATTTATAGACAATTTGTCTTACCGTGGACTGATGAACAGCAAGGCTTTTGGAGATACTTTTATAACCCTTTCCAGCTTTATGCAAGTCAACAATTCTTAATCGTAGGTCTTCTGAGAGCTCTTTTGTGCGAGGCATCATTCACATCAGGCAATGCTTCTTGTGAAAAGCAAACCCAGAACTGGTGTGTGTTTTTTATAGGGCACGGCAGCTGTAACCAACACCTCCAATCTCATCTCATTGATTGGACTCCAGTTGGCCGACACCTCACTCCAATTAGCTCTTGGAGATGTCATTAGTCTAGGGGTTCACATACTTTTTCCACCTGCACTGGGAATGTTTACATGGTGTGTTCAATAAAAACATGGTAACATTTAATTATTTCTGTGTTATTAGTTTAAGCAGACTGTGATTGTCTATTGTTGTGACTTAGATGAAGATCAGATCACATTGTATGACCAATTTGTGCAGAAATCAATATTACTCCAAAGGGTTTACATACTTTTTCTTGCTACTGTATATCATGTAGCAGTGCAATATAGTAGTGCAGCATAGCAGTATGATGTATGTGTGCAGTATAGCGTGGGGTAGAGTGGTACTATGTATGTCTGTAGTATAATGTACCAGATATGTGTGTAGTATAGCAGCACTATGTATGTGTGTATGTGTGGTATAGCGTCACTATGTACATGCATGGCATAGTTATACTATTTATGCTTGTGGTATAGCACCATTATGTATCTTCAGTCCAAACTGTAGCTAGCTCTGCATTACCACTTCCAAAATGTATACACAGGCGAGGAAATGCCCAGGTACAGCCTTGCTATGTCATTCCTGCGAGACTACAATTTAAATTTCATTGCAATATTGAACAATCAGTCGCCCAATTTTTCCAATCACTGCATTACTGAAGCATGTGGGATGCAAGGCTATATTCACACAGGACAGATCTGTTTAGCCGCTGGGACACAGCTACGTGCAGGAGATAAGGCCACAGCACATCGGTGGCAGGGGACGTCGGCATCCCTCCAGACTCGGCATACAGTACCTACAAATCACTGTAACCGAGCAGGAGAGTCTGTTAGCTAGCATAGGTATTAATGATACACTGGACAGAAGATAAATGAAGGCACGGCTCAGGGGGTCTGCTGACAGATGAAGGCACGGCTCATGGGGGTCTGCTGACAGATGAAGGCACGGCTCATGGGGGTCTGCTGACAGATGAAGGCACGGCTCATGGGGGTCTGCTGACAGACCCTATTTTTCCAGCCTGCCTCTTTCTCATGGGAGCTGGAAAATATGTAACAACTCGCAAGTCTTAAATCACTGGATTCTCCAATTAACATAATTAACAAAATAATCAGAAATGTCCTCCATACACAGTCGGCCCTTGCCATAACTCACCATTGTGCCATGGTAGCAGATCATTCATACGCTGCAGTGCAGACTGAACATTTTAATGCATTCAAGTCAACAACTACTTACTGGGATGTGTCAGGTAGGCAATTAATCTACGATGGAGATCAGCTCATTATAAATGGGAGAAATGTTATAAAATGTATTGCATCAAGCATGTGCCTAATGGCATTGGATTGTTCACTAGTATATTGTTACTCTTCTCTGTACCGCATGCTGAATATACAGTACAGACCAAAAGTTTGGACACACCTTCTCATTCAAAGAGTTTTCTTTATTTTCATGACTATGAAAATTGTAGATTCACACTGAAGGCATCAAAACTATGAATTAACACATGTGGAATTATATACATAACAAAAAAGTGTGAAACAACTGAAAATATGTCATATTCTAGGTTCTTCAAAGTAGCCACCTTTTGCTTTGATTACTGCTTTGCACACTCTTGGCATTCTCTTGATGAGCTTCAAGAGGTAGTCACCTGAAATGGTTTTCACTTCACAGCTGTGCCCTGTCACGTTTAATAAGTGGGATTTCTTGCCTTATAAATGGGGTTGGGACCATCAGTTGCGTTGTGGAGAAGTCAGGTGGATACACAGCTGATAGTCCTACTGAATAGACTGTTAGAATTTGTATTATGGCAAGAAAAAAGCAGCTAAGTAAAGAAAAACGAGTGGCCATCATTACTTTAAGAAATGAAGGTCAGTCAGTCCGAAAAATTGGGAAAACTTTGAAAGTGTCCCCAAGTGCAGTCACAAAAACCATCAAGCGCTACAAAGAAACTGGCTCACATGCGGACCGCCCCAGGAAAGGAAGTCCAAGAGTCACCTCCGCTGTGGAGGATAAGTTCATCCGAGTCACCAGCCTCAGAAATCGCAGGTTAACAGCAGCTCAGATTAGAGACCAGGTCAATGCCACACAGAGTTCTAGCAGCAGACACATCTCTAGAACAACTGTTAAGAGGAGACTGTGTGAATCAGGCCTTCATGGTAGAATATCTGCTAGGAAACCACTGCTAAGGACAGGCAACAAGCAGAACAGACTTGTTTGGGCTAAAGAACACAAGGAATGGACATTAGACCAGTGGAAATCTGTGCTTTGGTCTGATGAGTCCAAATTTGAGATCTTTGGTTCCAACCACCGTGTCTTTGTGCGACGCAGGAAAGGTGAACGGATGAACTCTACATGCCTGGTTCCCACCGTGAAGCATGGAGGAGGAGGTGTGATGGCACCGGGGTGTTTCGCTGGTGACACTGTTGGGGATTTATTCAAAATTGAAGGCATACTGAACCAGCATGGCTACCACAGCATCTTGCAGCGGCATGCTTTTCCATCCGGTTTGCGTTTAGTTGGACTATCATTTATTTTTCAACAGGACAATGACCCCAAACACAACTCCAGGCTGTGTAAGGGCTATTTGACCATGAAGGAGAGTGATGGGGTGCTGCGCCAGATGGCCTGGCCTCCACAGTCACCGGACCTGAACCCAATCGAGATGGTTTGGGGTGAGCTGGACTGCAGAGTGAAGGCAAAAGGGCCAACAAGTGCTAAGCATCTCTGGGAACTCCTTCAAGACTGTTGGAAGAACATTTCAGGTGACTACCTCTTGAAGCTCATCAAGAGAATGCCAAGAGTGTGCAAAGCAGTAATCAAAGCAAATGGTGGCTACTTTGAAGAACCTAGAATATTACATATTTTTAGTTGTTTCACACTTTTTTGTTATGTATATAATTCCACATGTGTTAATTTATAGTTTTGATGCCTTCAGTGTGAATCTACAATTTTCATAGTCATGAAAATAAAGAAAACTCTTTGAATAAGAACGTGTGTCCAAACTTTTGGTCTGTACTGTACATCCTGGAGGCAGCTGAACTATTATTTAGGCAATAGGCATTATGGGGGTCATTTATCAACCAATATACGCCACTTTTTGGCGTATATTAGGCTCACATTTTGTCGCAAAGGTGGTTTGCGGCAAAATCTATGACTTTTCCCCCTTTTACACCACTCACACCAGTGCTGAGAAAAGGGAGCGTGTAAAAGCGCAGGTCGGCAGGCCCGTCTCATTTTATCATGTTGTATACCAGTTTTTGGTGTAGAACATGGCTTAAATCTACGCCAGCAAGAGAGCTGGCGTAGGTTTAAGCTTGTTGTACGCCGGTGGAACATGCACCTAAATTATATAGAGGCCGGCACATCCACCGCCAGCGCAGAGGATATAAATCGCCAGTCTTATTAAATGTCTATGTATGTCTTTACTATATGACACTGTTCTATATGCACTCTATAGCAGTATTATGTGATCTATGGTACTGTATGATGGTATTTATTATTCAGGTGTTATTATGGTAGTATTATTTACTCCTTTCAAACAATGGATAAGAAGTGCTTTCACATTTCCAGGTGACAGTTCATGTCCGCCACTGTTCCGTACAGGCTTTCTGTGTGTGAATTAAGGCCATTATTCATTGTATTAAAACTCAGTTGCAGTACTGCAAGGGTTATTACCCTCCTTAGCTCTGTGTGCTGCTGCTTGGCTGTTTCCAATTTGCTAATCAGCTTCTGATATATAGCGGTGTGCTGACCTCATTTCCTTGCCTGAGCAATTGGCCTCTACAGATCTTGCTAGGTCTCTCTGGCTTGCTGGAGCTTGTATTCATTGGTCTGCCTGTGTACCGGATTGACCTCTGCCTGATTCCTGGATCCTGACTGTCTGCCACATGACCTGTCCTGTGCCTGTTCACCTTAGTCATCTGGTGCTTCTTTCCCTGACCTTTGGATTGTTTCACGGCCTTGCACATACTCTGCCTGCCCTGACCTCTGCCTGTTTTCTGACTATTAGTTTGCCTGTTCACTCAGTGGCAGGCACCGGTGTCATGGCTCCCCTGCAGAAAAATCAGTGTACTGCCAGGATAATGCCTTCAGGACTAGCCCTAAGTCAAGCCGGTTGGTTGGCACAGTGGTTCCACAACCATTGTCCATAACATATGCATTTTGAAGTGATGCTATGTTAGAGGACCCTCTAGCCATCATATGCAACACATAGTTCTGGGTGCTCAATGAGCACAGGATCTGGCAGACACTTCAGTCTTGGCACACTGTCATTAACTGACAAAAGCTGGTATTTACCATAAGTTATCTGCCGCCTGAAAGGGTGGACAATCCCCTTAAAGGGAACCTGTGACATTGAACATGGTGTCTAATCTTTAGGCAGCATGTCATTGAGCAGGAGGAGCTGACCAGATTGATACACAGTATTGTAGGAAATAATTCTGTATAATTTGTACTTCATTCATTTAAGTTTCTGCTTATTCTGGGCTTTGGGGTCCAGGAGGCAGTCCCATCACTGATGTCAATCACTTCCCTCTATGATTGTGCATACAGGAATAGCTGTGAATCACTGATAGGACTGCCTCCTGGACTTCAAGAATGTGCAGAAATTTAAATGTATAAATTACACAAGTATTGCTCACTATTTTCCCCAAGAAATTATATACCAATCTTCTCAGCTCCTCCTACACTGCAGTATAAGGGTACGGGCAGAAGTGGTGGGTGAGCTGTAGATGTTCAGCACTGGAAAATCTTCAGTGTATCTTGCCAAAATCCTCAAAACCAAATGATTTGGATCTTACTGTGGATTTTTATTGCTTTCCCTAAGGTTTCACCTTTTGCATAGTATAGTGAAATCTGCAGTGGAAATCCACAGAATCAATTGACACAAAAAATTCACACTTCAAGTCATCTACAAATTTCATTGATGAGATTGTTTTAAATGGTGTCCTCTTTTCTTCTTCTGTAAATGTTGTGGATGTTCTGCACACATTTTTATTGCATACTTTCCGTGTATCCAAAGAATAGGCAGCACTCCAAATTGGGTAAAGGTGACGACCCGTTTATTCCCAGGCAACGTTTCAGCCCACACACTGCGGCCTTTGTCCACCTTTTCAGAGGATTTTGCACCCTAACTACTTTTTTTGCACTGTGCTGCTGTTACTATTTGGTTTTTGTATTGCATACTTTCCAACGTTTCAGTTGGAATAATCGCCCCTGGGAATGTCCTGACCCTGCCTGGGAACACCTACTTATGGGCGGGTGTTGAGTTAGCCCCACACATTTTTGGCTCCGGACAGCGTAAATTTCTCAGAACTGTCTCTGAAAATCAGCGACAGTCCCCCCAAATTTAACTTTGTCAATTTCAAAACTCAGCAGTGTTTATGTCATGTATGACCGTACCCATTCATAAATTCATGGCCCATCATATGCTGATTAAGCTGTGGATTCTTCCTTAGATTTTGGCCACATACACATTACCACTTCTCCACTCAGGAGGAGAAGAACAACCAAAATAACACAAGTTCTGGGTTTGGCACATAACTGAATACAATAGGGTCTATTCGGGTGATCACTTTTCTAGCAGGAAAAAAGCTCCTGCATGCAAGACTTTTTTGTCCACTTTTTTTTGTCAGAATCTGCAAGGGGGAACCGAATGAAACCTTCAACGTAGATGTGCACATTCTCACATTTGGGTTATCGATTAGACGGTAGTAATAAAAATCACCAAAAAACAGGTATCAGAATTTGTGGCAGTACAGATTGAAGAACTTTAGCTGAACATCCAGTTGGACCACCTGTAGAGGTGGCCACACTCATGGTTTTGCGGCAGAGAGTCAGAGACATTTCCTAATTAGTAACTACAATGGAAGACTACAGTACTCATTGGAGTTCTCCTTTACGTCATAAGCAATATAATTTTTTTTTTTTTAAATGACCACTTTACCCAAAGGCAAGATATCCTTTTTTTAGGCTACCTCACTTTCCTGAGAAAAAAACTATCTCTTAACCTGTCCTTAACCAACCCTATGATTTGAAAGTAACTGGATTCCATGGATCTTCAGAGGACAATCCGTCCGTGATAATATACTCTTCTCCACCCCCACTACCCTCTGCAGGACTGTGGTCTCATTCAGGGCTGGGCCTCCACAAAGTCCAAATTTAATTAGTACTCTAGCAATGCAAACCAACATATTCCATGTGGTCAGGTAATCTTCAGGTCTAATAATATCTGGTGATAAGTCGGGTAATGTTATTATATTATCTTTCTGACATGCATTTCCTAGGCTAAGATAACACCAGCTGTCATACCGAGCGAGCGGTTCCAGGTAATGAAGAGTGTAAGTCTGACAATGGCAGTGCGAACGATGAGGAGGGCCAGAGAAATAGATCTTCTGCAAAGGCAGGATCAGACGGCAAACTCCAGTGTTTTCCCAGGCATTATTAAGATTCTTTGGCAGCAGCCTGCCACGCTGGAAGCTAAGCTTTATAAATAGCTATTAGACGCTGATTAAAAGCCATCTGTGACCTGGGATTAGCTGACCAGATTGACCATTAGTCTACCAGTAAACGAAGGGTCTTTAACCTATGCTCTTTCATTATGTAATTGACTCATCTAAAACAAAATAAAAGCATACGGCGGCTAAAACAAATAGAGAAAAATGAGATGACTACATTAACTTCATGCAAACACATGCTTAGCAGCAATGAAACCCACTAATAGGTGCTGCCCTAGGACATTCAGCTCCACTGACCAACATAAGCTTTAGGGATGTAGCTTGGGGATTTGTAGATGTTCTGAGATAAGGGATTAGGATCTAAACCTGAGACAGTTTCAGGCCCAGCACAGATCTAGGCCAAAGAAATCTTAGGGTCAGGATCTGTATCTTTATAGTCGAAGGGTAAAACCACCCATAATACATCATTTCTCTTGTTAACTTGTTACTGGGTTGATCAAATCTCTATGACTCCACAGACTTAAAGAAGGTCCATGCATCCCGGGATCTGAGGATCTGTTAAGAACATCCTACTAAGGGCTGGTTCACACAACCGTGGTTTGGTTCCGCACCCAAGCCACATTTTTTGCGGCTCGGGTGCGGACCTATTCACTTTAATGGGGCGAAAAAGATGCGGACAGCACTCTGTGTGCTGTCCGCATCCGTTGCTCCGTTCCGTGGCCCCGCAAAAAATATAGATCATGTCCTATTCTTGTCCATTTAGTGGACAAGAATAGGCATTTCTATATTGGACCGTCCATTCCGTTCTGCAAATTGTGGAAGGCACACGGGCGGCATCCGTGTTTTGCGGATCCACAATTTGCAGACCGCAAAACACGTCACGTTCGTGTGAACAAGCCCTAAACTTGTCTTCCTAAGCCCAGTGCAACTTTGTTCCCTTAAATCCCCAAATTTGTAATAACTTTTCATGTCAAACTAACAAGCTTTATTTCCAAAATGCTAGTCCCTGTACTTATCATATCTTATCTACAACATATAAATGCTTTTGTCTGTGGCCTATCAAGGAATAGTCAATCCTAGTCTACTGATCAACTACCGATCTTCTCAAACACCAAACCACTGTGTCAGTCTCTCCATTGGCTGCCTATTACACAGGGGATACAGTTCTGAATCCTAAGATCTTTGTTGATCGTATGCTTGGAGGAAACAGCCATATAGATGCTCTGAAAAAACATCATTACGAACAGCTAAAGAAGCTGCATAACTATCTAACCAACAAGACCCTTATTGTATTTAGATTTTTTCACTAATCTCCAAGTACCAACGTACATGCAATCTTCACTGTGCTCTCCACTTCATCATACTCTTGTATCAGAACCTTTCTTGTGTCTTCCCTCTTCTCTGGAATTTTCTGGCTATATCTATAAATCTTCGTCCAGCATGAGAAGTTCAACCCAAGCAAATGACTAAGGCTAAGCAGAGTCATAGCTAGGCCTTTGTTAACCTGGGAGCAAATGTTCTCCTTGCATCTAAAGACCATGACAAATGCAAAGTGGTTTATTGGTGCACCTATGGCACCTAGGGCTAGCCCTCCCATAGCTTTAACCATGGGCCTAGATCTCCATTAACTGCTATTCCAACCCCACCTCATGATGACAAGGACAGAGCTGTTTATTACTTCAAAACCTCTTGCCTCTCCACCACCTCACACTCTGGTATCAGAAATTCTCTTGTGTCTTCCCTCTTCTCTGGAATATCCTAGCTCTTGCCATAAACCTCGAGCATGAGAACTTAATCTCAAGCAAATGACTAGAGCTAAGTAGAGTCATTGTTAGGTTTTTGGTGACCTTAGGGTAAACGTTTTCCTGGCATCTAAATACCACAGCAAATCCATAGCTTCAACCCTTGGTCTAGATCTCCATCAACTGCTATTTCAACACTCCCTCCTTATGACAAGAATTGAGTTGTTTATTACTTCCAAATCTCTTACCACCATACTCCTTGTAGGTTGTAATCTAGTACAGGCAGTGTTCATCCATTAACACACTAGGAGGCTAATTAACATGTTGGGCACCAAAAATAGTGGCAGCAAGGTTGGAGTAATGGAGGAACTTTTAAAAGACCGAAAAGTTGGAAAGAACACAGATCCCAGTGCATCCATTAATTAAGCACATGCACAGTAGAAGACAGGAGCACCATCTTGGAAAGGCTACAGATGCCAGCACCTGTTTGCTACCCATGGACACCAGGGGGGCAACTCCAAGCTAAGGTAAGCCTGGAGGCCATATAGCAGGTTCTTATGCTGTTAAGCACTACTGTTCTGCATGAAATTACTGAAATTTAGGTAAAGCAACCAACCGATTTAGGTTTTCTAATGCAGTTTTTGAAGCCAAAATAAGGTAAAAGAAGAGAGCATATTAAGGACAGATACAACTTCTCCTCATTTATGGAATTCACTCCTGGTTTTGGCTTCAAAAACTGCATCAAAGCACCTGAAAGTGTGGATGTACACTTGGAGCCCAGAAGCAACAACTGAATTCATACACCACTAAAGCTGTAAACTACAGATTTGGAAGACTACAGCATGACTTTCTCTAACCTTCCACAATAATAAGCTACCATGGGTGTCAAACTAAATATAGATCAATACAAGAGTCAGAGAAAGTCCTGATCGCTAGAGCATATAATCTCCAGATATCTAAATATTGAGAAAATGCAGACTTCCCGACAAGACGCACACTCTCATCCCCCTCGCTCTGTTCTGTCGCTCCCTCGTTCCTCTACTCCAAGCAACATCTCAATTGAGTGCAGAGTGAAATCAATATCAGATGTGACAAGTGTGTGTGTTTCCCAGACATCTGACTGTTCATTTTTCCTTGCTAGGGCTGGAGCACCTTTCAAAAATTTTAGCCCACCATTTCAGAGTAAGCTCTTCTTGTGGCACGGCTGTCACATTTACCAGAGCTCAAGCCGGATGATGCTATTTTCCCATCGTGGCAGTTGTTGACAGGTTGTTAGGGGAAGACGAGGAATATGTTTGAAAAACTGTCAAGTTCATAAAATAAAAAGTAACAAAAAAGAATGTTAGAAAAAGGGAAAAGAATTGAAAAGTGTATGCGTATTTATATATATAATTACATACACATTTGTAAAGATGTAGCAGTGCTGGATTTATCTGTCGTACACAACGCTAGCCATTGATAATCGCAAAGAAAATATCATTATATGAAAAGACATAACATGATCAGCTCTGCTACATCTGTCTCTGCACCTATATCTATCCGCTCATTTTGATACTCTGTCGTAAAACTGGACCAGGGAGATAATTCACCAAAGTGTTCACGGTGCTGTACACTGTGTGATAGATTTGCATGTTAAACACTATTGCAAATATCCAACAACTGTCTACAGCTATTATGTGGACTTATGTGTTTCCATGGTAACAGACTACAAACAGACCCTGTGTAGTCGGATCAAGGCTTCAGCTAAGGGCTCATAGGTCCTTCTGAAAAGGTTCAACTTGGACTCATCCAGCAACCAGAGAGTAGGAGAAAAGCCGGAGGATTCAGTATACGCACGCTATTACATGATGTGGGGTATGAAGAAGGAGAGCATTAAATAAGTATTAGTACAGTCAGTCCAAGGGGGAGATTTATCAATACTGCTGCTTTCTGCGCCTGCCTTGATATCTCCTGCCCTGCTGGAGGATGTGTCTTATTGATGATTAGATGCAGGCCTCGTCATTATTGGGGGCACGGTTTGCCGAAGGATGCTTAGAGCTGCTGAAGATTTCTGGCTTCATTTGCACCAGAAACCCGATGTACATGAAGATAAATCTGTCTCAGCTGTTGGCCATCTGGATTATGCCTCATTTACTATGTGCGACTTTTGCAAAAGTTGAAAAAGAGTCGCAACCGAGGCCAGGCAACCCCTTGTTTCTGTTAATGAAGCAAATATCAAAAATGTATCTAGAATGGGCATCATGGTGGCTTAGTGGTTAGCTCTGGTGACTTGTCCTACTGTGGTCCTCGGTTTGAATCCGGTCAGGGACAACGTCTGCATGGACTTTGTATGTTCGCTGTGGGTATGTTTGCCTTCCTATGGATGGACTCAGCCTTACAAACTATGATATTGTGGGTTCCTTCCCAAAAATATGCAAAATTGGCTTCCTATGAAATTGACTCTAGAGCAGGGATCAGCAAGCTCTGGCACTGCAGCTGTTCTTAAACTACAACTCCCAGAATCCTCCTTTCCCTTCTAGGGGAGTTACAAGAATAGCTGAGTAAGTGTGCATGCTGGGAGTTGTAGTTTCACAGCAGCGGGAGTGCCGAAGGTTGCTGATCCCTGACCTAGAGTGTGGGGTTGAGTGCCTACATGGCCGCCACTGACTTCCCAGGGAATTGCCCTGGCCACACAACTGTCCCTGTGAGAAAGGACTCATGCACACAGTGGTCATTTCTGTCCACAGCCAATCCACATTTTTCCCGGACCCATTCATTTCAATGGGGCCGCAAAAGATTCGGACTGCACACCGTGGGCTGTCCACATCAGCACATTCGTTCCACGGTCCCGCAAAAAAGAACATGTCCTATTCTTGTCTGTTTTGTGGACACGGATAGGACATTTGTTGAGGAGTGTGAAAATAAATGGTGGCATGCTTACAGCTAGGATCCGTGTTTTGCGGAACCGCGATATGCGAACGGCAGAACACTTACGGCGGTGTGCATGAGCTTTACAAATGTTTACAAAATGTCCGTCATTGAATCATGCGATGGAGAAACTCATTATGGTATTGCAAGGAAAATAGGTTGAATTTGTGGTTTCCATCGAGAATGCAGGATTTCCCATTGAAGTCAGATAAATATTGTACAAATTACACAACCTTCAGTTTGGTTATCAGTTTTTCAGGGTGTATATATGTATATCTATATATATATGTGTCAACCTCTCGCACCAGAGCTCTGCATTTGTAATGCGGGTGGACTTGCCTCGCAGGGTGCAGTTACATCACGTTGTCTCCAGAGCCGGCACTCGTTCACTGAATTATTGGCCTTCATCAATAATGATTTTGCATTCAATCTAATGTCCCTTAACAAAATCAATGCCCGGGAGAAAAAAATCTTTACATTTTCACTGTAAACAGAGAACAGAGAGGAGGATTCTGTGCCAAGAGTACAAACGTTTACTTATTATATATAAGCTACAAGCCTATCGGGTGGTGAAGAGAACAAAGAAAAGCTAAATGACTCCTCAGCTTTACCATCCCCACATCGCTTTTGGAGTTGTCTGGATTAGAAATCCAATTTCTAAATACTATAGTAGGGGCTTTGCGTTGATACAGGAGGTCCCTCTAGTAACTCAGAGTCCCCTTCTAGAGACCATTCTAACAAAACAGAATTGTCAACTGGACAATCCCTTTAAAGGGCATCTGTCAGCAGTTTTGTAGCTGTGACACTGGCTGACCTGTTGCATGTGCGCTTGGCAGCTGAAGGCATCTGTGTGGGTCCCATGTTCATATGTGTCCGCATTGCTGAGAAAAATGAAGGTTTTATATATGCAAATTAGCTTCTAGGAGCAATGGGGGCGTTACTATTACTCCTAGAGGCTCAGCTCTCTCTGCAACTGTAGCACCCTCTGCACTCTAATTAAAAGGAGGGCCAGTTGTGATCACTTTTACATTGACTGGCCCTGTCAATCAAAGTGCAGTAGCAAAGAGAGCAGAGCCTCTAGGAGTAACTGCAATGCCCCCGTGGCTCCCAGAGGGTTGTCCAGATTTAGGAAAACATAGCTGCTTTCTTCTAGAAACGACACCTAATTCTGGAAATCCCTTTAACATCAAAGATATTGTTCAAGGTTCTAGTTAGTTGGTCTAAGTATTGGATACATCAGATAAAGGGGTATTCTTATGTGAGACAATGGGGGCATATTGCTGGGACCTGCACTAGAGATGAGCGAATCGAATCCCACAAAGTATTATTCGATTTGAATTTCAGGATAAATTTGATTCGCCTGGAAGCCGAATTTCCTTGTGCTTCATGTTAGCGAATTGATTTAACCTGAAATAGTGGAAAAAGCATAAAAAATCATACTTACCGCCTCGATTTGCTTGCAACGGGCTGCCAGCCGCCATCTTGATTGAAGATCTCGGCCGAAAACCCGTGCGTGATGACATAATCTCGCGCCGCGTGAGATTTCGCTCCAGATCTTCAAGCAAGATGGCACCGGCCGGCCTGTCGCGAGCAAATGGAGGCGGTAAGTATGATTTTATTTTACACTGTTAATTTCACACAGTTTTTACTCTCAGATGCCGCGATCATGTATGAACGCGGCATCTGAGGTGTACAATGACGGCGGCGGCGCTATCGCAGCTCCCTGTCATTGCACCCGCTACTTACAAAAATATGTGCTTCATGATGAAGTAATTCGTCACAAAGCAAAAAAAATTGTTAAATTCGGCGAATCAGCCGAATCGAACTTTCATAAATTTGCTCATCTCTAACCTGCACCTATCTCCTAAACGGAGCCCCGAAAGTGGTGGAGGGCGCACTGCGCATGTGCAGCCACTCACCATTCATTTCTGAGGGGCTGCTGAAAATAACCAAGCGCTGACTTCGCTATTTCTGTCTGGGAGAGCGTTTGGTGGTGGCCGGAGCGGAGTCCTCCAGCCACCACTTTGCTCTGCTCTCGATATAGGTGCAGGTCGAAGAAGATATGCCCCCTTTGTCGCAGATGAGTATACCCCTTTAAATTTTTTATGCTCACGTGTGCATTACACAAAGAGCCTCAATACTCCAATAGGAAGTGTGTAATGCTTCATTTCACCTGTGGTGGCGCTGTAGAGAGGTTTCCCTATAGATTACAGTGGATACCTGAAGGTCCCAACAGCAGGACATTCTGTGATAGTCAGAGGACCCTTCCAACAAAACGGTATTGTCCAAAGCAGAAATGTCTACCTACAAATAGTTAATCTAATTCTGGAATGGAAACAGGGAGCAGAACTGCAGCCCCTGCCTCTTAGGTTACAAAATGCATCTATTCTGCTTCGAATTTCAGTATTTAAGGAAGAAAAAATAATAATGTGGTTTTGGGGTTGTTGATTCATTTTCCATGGACTCCACAAGACCTTATTGGCATCGCGTTACCTTTCACCTTGGCTTCACCGCTCCCTCACGTACAATTCACAATATAGGAGCGGTGGATCTCGAATGTCGTTCCCACAGACAGATGCTACAAACATTACAGAATTTTATCATCACCGATTTCGACAAATTGGAGGCATAAAACGCGAAACACAAAACCATTTTCCAGTCCGCGGACTATAGCCTTAACCGCCATGTCAAACGCAGTGTGTAATTTAATTGCATGAAATGTGGACGCGTTGACTGTTCTAGCGGGAGCTTCGCCTCGCCTTCTCCAGATTATAACAGGAGTCAGAAACTCGTTTTAATAATAAAACCAGCAAGGTATTTCAATTACACGATGTTTCATTGAGACAAATAATAGGAAATAGACGTCTCCAGATCAGCGAGCATATACCGGAGACTTTCCAGTACATTTCCAGTAATTACATGTTATAAAATACAGGGGGACTTTTTTTTTCCCCCTGCAAGGTGCCACTTACAATCAGATGTAATAGGCTCAACAACAACAACTACTGCTTAATAAACTCAGTCTGGCTGGAATCTACATTAACCTACACAGGCAAAAAATAATACAATAACTTTTTTCCACATTCCTTTTTGTATTGAAGGAAATATTGACATAGAGGTACCAAGGGGAAGTAACAAGTAGGTTGATGTGTAAACCGACGCTGATAAATGAGAGAATTGCTGCCTCATTATCCAATCTCCCTTCATTAGAGATGAAAGTAATGGGGCCCAGGCACACCAATGTTAGTAATGTACAGTCGTGGCCAAAAGTTTTGAGAATGACACAATTATTAGTTTTCACAAAGTTTGCTGCTAAACTGCTTTTAGATCTTTGTTTCAGTTGTTTCTGTGATGTAGTGAAATATAATTACACGCACTTCATACGTTTCAAAGGCTTTTATCGACAATTACATGACATTTATGCAAAGAGTCAGTATTTGCAGTGTTGGCCCTTCTTTTTCAGGACCTCTGCAATGCGACTGGGCATGCTCTCAATCAACTTCTGGGCCAATTCCTGACTGATAGCAACCCATTCTTTCATAATCACTTCTTGGAGTTTGTCAGAATTAGTGGGTTTTTGTTTGTCCACCTGCTTCTTGAGGATTGACCACAAGTTCTCAATGGGATTAAGATCTGGGGAGTTTCCAGGCCATGGACCCAAAATTTCAACGTTTTGGTCCCCGTGCCACTTAGTTATCAATTTTGCCTTATGGCACGGTGCTCCATTGTGCTGGAAAATGCATTGTTCTTCACCAAACTGTTGTTGGATTGTTGGAAGAAGTTGCTGTTGGAGGGTGTTTTGATACCATTCTTTATTCATGGCTGTGTTTTTGGGCAAAATTGTGAGTGAGCCCACTCCCTTGGATGAGAAGCAACCCCACACATAAATGGTCTCAGGATGCTTTACTGTTGGCATGACACAGGACTGATGGTAGCACTCACCTTTTCTTCTCCGGACAAGTTTTTTTCCTGATGCCCCAAACAATCGTAAAGAGGCTTCATCGGAGAATATGACTTTGCCCCAGTCCTCAGCAGTCCATTCACCATATTTTCTGCAGAAGATCAATCTGTCCCTGATGTTTTTTTTGGAGAGAAGTGGCTTCTTTGCTGCCCTTCTTGACACCAGGCCATCTTCCAAAAGTCTTCGCCTCACTGTGCGTGCAGATGCGCTCACACCTGCCTGCTGCCATTCCTGAGCAAGCTCTGCACTGGTGGCACTCCGATCCCGCTGCTGAATCCTCTTTAAGAGACGATCCTGGCGCTTGCTGGACTTTCTTGGACGCCCTGAAGCCTTCTTAACAAGAATTAAACCTCTTTCCTTATAGTTCTTGATGATCCTATAAATTGTTGGTTGAGGTGCAATTTTATTAGCCACAATATCCTAGCCTGTGAAACCATTTTTATGCAACGCAATGATGGCTGCGCGTGTTTCTTTGCAGGTCACCATGGTTAACAATGGAAGAACAGGTCCTTTTAACAGGTCAAGTCTGCCATTTTAACCCAATCAGCCTGACATAATGATCTCCAGCCTTGTGCTCGTCAACATTCTCACCTGACTTAACAAGACGATTACTGAAATGATCTCAGCAGGTCCTTTAATGACAGCAATGAAATGAAGTGGAAAGTTTTTTTGGGATTAAGTTAATTTTCATGGCAAAGAAGGACTATGCAATTCATCTGATCACTCTTCATAACATTCTGGAGTATATGCAAATTGCTATTATAAAAACTTAAGCAGCAACTTTTCCAATTTCCAATATTTATGTAATTCTCAAAAGTTTTGGCCACGACTGTAGAACAAAGTCAAGTTTATGGGACCATACTGCACCTCTATGCAACTTTTCTGTGGTTCCACGTTGCATCGAATACAGTATTATTGAGATGTGCTCCACCAGAAGCATTGAGTTTCTTGCAAAAACAGCAAAAAACAGCAAGGTATTTAAATTATACAATGTTTCATCATAGAAAATAAACATATCCAGCTAGGCGAGCATACTGTATACCGGAGACTTTCCAGTACATTGCCAGCAGTTACATGTTATAAAATACAGGAGGATTTATTTTGCCCCCTGCAAGGGCTCTACAATTAGATTTAATAGGCTCAACAACAACAACTACTGCTTAATAAACTGAGTCTGGCTGAAATCTGCATTAACCTACACAGACCCCCCAAAAAATACAATACCTTATACAATAACCAGCTTTCAACTTTTTTCCACATTCTTTTTTGTATGGAAGGAAATATTGACATAAAGGTCCAATGGGAAAGTAAAGAATAGGTTTACGGGTAAACTGACGCCGATAAATGAGAGAATTGCAGCCTTATTCTCCAATCTCCTTTCATTATAAATAAAAGTAATGAGGCCCAGGCACACAAATGTAATACAGAACAAAGTCAAGTCTACGGGACCATACTGCACCTCCATACAAATTTTCTGTGGTGCCAAGTTCCATCAAATACAGTATTATTGAGATATGCTCCACCAGAATCATTAGGTTTTGAAGGGGTTGGCCAATTTCTAAAAATGTTTGCCAAAGGCTCCTAATCCATATGATGTATGCCGCATCATATCTTACCCCTGCCGCACAGCAGAAGGCTCCATCTGTAGGGCTCTGTAAACACCTACAATCCTTGGCCACCGTGCACATACGGCACAAGATGGCGGCAGTGACATGATTCATCCACGTCACCGCTTTCCTGCTGTTCCTGGCAGAATCTCTTTTGGGCCTTTGGTGAATACATTCATTTAATCTTCAGTGCATGCGCAGTAAAGGATCCATCCTGAGACAGCCCAGAACACGGAGGCCAACCCCTTTAACCTGTCCTACTACCAACATTGGGCGAGCATTGTTGGTTCCATAGGGTTAATGGGTCACTGTAAATTATTTGCCAGTAATTATTGATAAGCACAGTGTTCCCTCCATGTTACACGCAGGTTGTTTTTTGTGAGGTGCTCATATTGTGGTTTATTTGTGCCTCCTGCCTGCAACATATGAGGAGTATTAAAGGGATTATCCAGAACTGGAAAAAGATAGCGTTTTTCTTTTCCAAAAACAGTGCCAGGTATAAATAACCACTTTTTTAATCATATCACAGGTAGTACAGGGGAAAATAAGTCAAATCTACGGTGTGATGACCCACCAAGCAATTCTAAATATATCTGGGGCACTAAGATACTGTGCTAACATCTTGAGGTTAACCACCTTTGAATTTTTAAATATCATTAGAATAAAGTTTTATGTGGACTCTAAATCACCTGTGTACAAATAAAGCATATATACTTTGGCCTGCAACAACCACTAGAGGAAGCTTTAGCAATTATAAAACAGTATGCAGTAAGCTCCTAAGCTCCCTCTACTGGTGGCCTCGGGCAGCCAGAATGTTATTTTCTAACTCTATACCCAGGGGATGTCGAGCGCTGTATCAGAAAAAAAAGAAGCTCTGGCTGCTATTAAGATATATCAAGAAGTGAATTAGCACAGAATTCTTTGAAAATTAAAATTTTAAAATGACTAAAATGGGACATTCACTTTAAAGAATACTTTCACACAATTTCATTTAATAGAGAATGGTGAAACTAGCAAATTTCTAAATCACTTTATTTAAAATGTCTGCACCCACCTGAAAACAGCTGTAAAGTCATGGCCACTAGGGGTCTCACTTCCACTTAATTTGCAGTCCACTGCTTTTTTTCAGGCAAGATCCGTCCCTAGTAAAACAGACTCACAGGAAATAGGGCGTGTCAGAGCTAGTTGAGATCCTCAGCCTGATAAATGAACTACTTCTACACTGCTTCTGACGTTTATAGGAGCCTCCTGCCTTCTGTAAGTGTGATCTCCCTCACCTTATCTGTTGTGTGAGCTACAGAGCTGAAGACAAACATAGTGGGAAGTAAGGGAAAAGAAGTCATAGCAGTATAGTACTGGCAGATTTCACTGAAGAGATGCGCCCCCTACTTCTGAGTGAGATGCATCTAGCTGTGCAGCTGAAACAGGGGCTAATATGGCTAAAAGACTTTAGGGAAGCCGAAAAAACACCTGTTCTTTCACAGTTATGATTTAACAAAGATGCACAGCCATTATGCAAACTTTCTTTAAAAACTCAGGTACCAATTAAGCTCTAACATAGAGCCCCACTATGTTTTGAGGCCTAAATATTCCAGTCTATGTATTTAATGTGTAGCCCCTTTAACAAGCTCAATGGGAATTGTTATATTTTCTTAAACCGTTTGACCCAGAAAATTGTGTGTTGTACTGATGTACACAGCATATCATAACATATAACCCTCAGGAGTCAGAATCAAACTTTCAGGGTAAGCAATCTTTATGTCATTCACTGCGATTAACAAGTAACTTGCGATCTAATAAATGTCACAATCTGTTTCATTTAATTAAAAAAACAGATATTATATAGTAATGTGCCCTGACATTTATGCCTTCATTTACGTGACGTGGGATTTACAGCCAGTGGTTTATTTGATGGAGGCCACAAATACTGGTCATTAAACTGCCACACGATGGACACAAGATCACATTAATGAAATTAGACAAGGCACAGCGCTGATCTATGGGGCCCTTCTACAATATTACCCAACGAAAAAGTCCAAAAGAAAATGTTTTGCTTGGCTACAGTGGTCTCTGGATACACTTTTACAAGGCAAGTGAATGTAAAGAACAGGTCCCTGAATTGCAAATTCTGACCTCCCTTTAGAAGACCTCCAGTATCTTCTCACTCGGAGGGATTTACTCCTTTTCTAATGGTTTAATATTTAATTAAGGAACATTCATAAGGTTGCAATGCTTCAAGCATCCGTATAGGGTCACTGGAAAGCCAGTGTCTCATTGGGTTGAAGGGATTTCACTACTATTAGAAATGATAGGAGATCACTAGGATACTGGGTTGGACTGGCCCATCTGAGTACCGGAGTATCCTACGATTGGTCCACGGTCTGATACCATAATGAGCCCCAAAGATCCAGGAGAAACAAAACATTTGGCTTCCTTTAGAGCCAATCACTTGCACTAGAGTCTATTTTATTTTACCTAAAACGTGTTAGTTGATATACAGGGCCTAGAAAAGTCTCCTCTGGTGGGCCCAACGAACCCCAGTCTGACAATACCAGGACTACGCCATCAGGTCCTGATCACCAAAGTTCATAACCATGATTTTCAGGACAATGGGGCCACAGATATGTCCTTATGATCTGTAGGGGTCCAAACTCTGGGACCCTTGACCATTAAAAGAACAAAGGAACCAAGATCAACCTTCAAAAAGGATAGAATCAGCATCGGTATGCAGTGAAAAAAACTAAAGGGACCTTGGTTCATTTCTTGTCATGATCAGCAGTGGTACCAGAGGACAGACTACCAGCGATCATAATATTATGGTGCAATGTATTGTAGCAATTTGCCATAAAGCAAGATAGGGGTAGTATCCCTTTAACCACTTCAGCCCCGCTAGCTAAAACCCCCTTCATGACCAGAGCACTTTTTACACTTCGGCACTACACTACTTTCACCGTTTATCGCTCGGTCATGCAACTTACCACCCAAATGAATTTTACCTCCTTTTCTTCTCACTAATAGAGCTTTCATTTGGTGGTATTTTATTGCTGCTGACATTTTTACTTTTTTTGTTATTAATCGAAATGTAACGATTTTTTTGCAAAAAAATGACATTTTTCACTTTCAGCTGTAAAATTTTGCAAAAAAAACGACATCCATATATAAATTTTTCACTAAATTTATAGTTCTACATGTCTTTGATTAAAAAAAAATGTTTGGGCAAAAAAAAAATGGTTTGGGTAAAAGTTATAGCGTTTACAAACTATGGTACAAAAATGTGAATTTCCGCTTTTTGAAGCAGCTCTGACTTTCTGAGCACCTGTCATGTTTCCTGAGGTTCTACAATGCCCAGACAGTAGAAAAACCCCACAAATGACCCCATTTTGGAAAGTAGACACCCTAAGGTATTCGCTGATGGGCATAGTGAGTTCATAGAACTTTTTATTTTTTGTCACAAGTTAGCGGAAAATGATGATGATTTTTTATTTTTATTTTTTTCTTACAAAGTCTCATATTCCACTAACTTGCGACAAAAAATAAAAAATTCTAGGAACTCGCCATGCCCCTCACGGAATACCTTGGGGTGTCTTCTTTCCAAAATGGGGTCACTTGTGGCGTAGTTATACTGCCCTGGCAATTTAGGGGCCCAAATGTGTGAGAAGAACTTTGCAATCGAAATGTGTAAAAAATGACCGATGAAATCCAAAAGGTGCTCTTTGGAATGTGTGCCCCTTTGCCCACCTTGGCTGCAAAAAAGTGTCACACATCTGGTATCGCCGTACTCAGGAGAAGTTGGGGAATGTGTTTTGGGGTGCCATTTTACATATAACCATGCTGGGTGAGAGAAATATCTTGGCAAAAGATAACTTTTCCCATTTTTTTATACAAAGTTGGCATTTGACCAAGATATTTATCTCACCCAGCATGGGTATATGTAAAATGACACCCCAAAACACATTGCCCAGCTTCTCCTGAGTACGGCGATACCACATGTGTGACACTTTTTTGCAGCCTAGATGCGCAAAGGTGCCCAAATTCCTTTTAGGAGGGCATTTTTAGACATTTGGATCCCAGACTTCTTCTCACACTTTCGGGCCCCTAAAAAGCCAGGGCAGTATAAATACCCCACATGTGACCCCACTTTGGAAAGAAGACACCCCAAGGTAGTCAATGAGGGGCCTGGCGAGTTCCTATAAATTTTTTTTTTTTTGCATAAGTTAGCGGATATTGATTTTTTTTGTTTTTTTCTCACAAAGTCTTACTTTCCGCTAACTTAGGACATAAATTTCAATCTTTCATGGACTCAATATGCCCCTCAGCGAATACCTTGGGGTGTCTTCTTTCCGAAATGGGGTCACATGTGGGGTATTTATACTGCCCTGGCTTTTTAGGGGCCCTAAAGCGTGAGAAGAAGTCTGGAATATAAATGTCTAAAATTGTTTACGCATTTGGATTCCGTGAGGGGTATGGTGAGTTCATGGGAGATTTTATTTTTTGACACAAGTTAGTGGAATATGAGACTTTGTAAGAAAAAACAAAAACAAAAACAAACAAAAAATTTCCGCTAACTTGTGCCAAAAAAAATGTCTGAATGGAGCCTTACAGGGGGGTGATCAATGACGGGGGGTGATCACCCATATAGACTCCCTGATCACCCCCCTGTCACTGATCACCCCCCCCTGTAAGGCTCCATTCAGACGTCCGCATGATTTTTACGGATCCATGGATACATGGATCGGATCCACAAAACACATGCGGACGTCTGAATGGAGCCTTACAGGGGGGTGATCAATGACAGGGGGTGATCAGGGTGATCACCCCCCCTGTAAGGCTCCATTCAGACGTCCGCATGATTTTTACGGATCCATGGATACATGGATCGGATCCACAAAACACATGCGGACGTCTGAATGGAGCCTTACAGGGGGGTGATCAATGACAGGGGGTGATCAGGGTGATCAGGGTGATCACCCCCCTGTCACTGATCACCCCCCCCTGTAAGGCTCCATTCAGACGTCCGCATGATTTTTACGGATCCATGGATACATGGATCGGATCCACAAAACACATGCGGAAGTCTGAATGGAGTCTTACAGGGGGGTGATCAATGACAGGGGGTGATCAGGAAGTGTATATGGGTGATCACCCGCCTGTCATTGATCACCCCCTGTAAGGCTCCATTCAGACGTCCGCATGTGTTTTGCGGATCCGATCCATGTATCCATGGATCCGTAAAAATCATGCGGACGTCTGAATGGAGCCTTACAGGGGGGTGATCAATGACAGGGGGGTGATCAATGACAGGGGGTGATCAGGGAGTGTATATGGGTGATCACCCGCCTGTCATTGATCACCCCCCTGTAAGGCTCCATTCAGACGTCCGCATGTGTTTTGCGGATCTGATCCATGTATCCGTGGATCCGTAAAAATCATACGGACGTCTGAACGGAGCCTGACTGGGGGGTGATCAATGACAGGGGGGTGATCAGGGAGTTTATATGGGGTGATCAGGGGTTCATAAAGGGTTAATAAGTGAGGGGGGGGGTGTAGTGTAGTGTGGTGTTTGGTGCGACTTTACTGACCTACCTGTGTCCTCTGGTGGTCGATTTTAACAAAAGGGACCACCAGAGGACCAGGTAGGAGGTATATTAGACGCTGTTATAAAACAGCGTCTAATATACAGTCATGTGAAAAAATTAGGACACCCTTTGAAAGCATGTGGTTTTTTGTAACATTTTTAATAAAAGGTTATTTCATCTCCGTTTCAACAATACAGAGAGATTAAAGTAATCCGACTAAACAAAGAAAACTGAAGAAAAGTCTTTTCAAGATCTTCTGTAAATGTCATTCTACAAAAATGCCTATTCTAACTGAGGAAAAAGATAGGACACCCTTGCCCCTAATAGCGAGTGTTACCTCCTTTGGCTGAAATAACTGCAGTGAGACGGTTCTTGTAGCCATCTACCAGTCTTCGACATCGGTCTGAGGAAATTTTACCCCACTCCTCAATGCAGAACTTTTTCAGCTGTGAGATGTTTGAGGGGTTTCTTGCACGTACAGCCCTTTTCAAGTCACCCCACAGCATCTCAATGGGATTCAAATCTGGACTTTGACTTGGCCATTCCAGGACTCTCCATTTCTTCTTTTTCAGCCAATCTTTGGTTGATTTACTAGTATGTTTTGGGTCATTGTCATGTTGCATGGTCCAGTTCCGCTTCAGCTTTAATTTTCTAACTGATGGTCTCACATGTTCTTCAAGCACCTTCTGATACACAGTAGAATTCATCGTGGATTCTATGATGGTGAGCTGACCAGGTCCTGCTGCAGCAAAGCAGCCCCAAACCATGACACTTCCACCTCCATGCTTCACAGTTGGTATGAGGTTCTTTTCTTGGAATGCTGTGTTTGGTTTACGCCAAACATGTCCTCTGCTGTTGTGTCCAAATAATTCAATTTTGGACTCATCTGTCCAAAGAACATTATTCCAGAAGTCCTGGTCTTTGTCAACTTTATCTCTGGCAAATGTCAGTCTGGCCTCGATGTTTCTCTTGGAAAGCAAAGGTTTCCTCCTTGCACACCTCCCATGCAAGTTAAACTTGTACAGTCTCTTTCTGATTGTAGAGGCATGTACTTCTACATCAACAGTAGCCAGAGCCTGCTGTAGTTCTCGAGATGACACTTTAGGGTTTTTGGAGACCTCTTTTAGCATCTTGCGGTCTGCTCTTGGGGTGAACTTGCTGGGGCGACCAGTCCTGGGCATGTTGGCAGTTGTTTTGAAAGCCCTCCACTTGTAGACTATCTTCCGGACAGTGGAATGGCTGATTTCAAAATCTTTTGAGATCTTTTTAAATCCCTTCCCAGACTCATAGGCTGCTACAATCTTTTTTCTGAAGTCCTCTGACAGCTCTTTTGCTCTCACCATGGTGCTCACTCTCACTTCAACAGTCAGGAGCACACCAAACTAAATGTCTGAGGTTTAAATAGGGCAAGCCTCATTCAACATGCAGAGTAACGATCTACTAATTATGTGCACCTGGTGTGATATACCTGTGTGAGATCTGAGCCAATTTAAGAGGGAATACATGTGAGGGTGTCCTATCTTTTTCCTCAGTTAGAATAGGCATTTTTGTAGAATGACATTTACAGAAGATCTTGAAAAGACTTTTCTTCAGTTTTCTTTGTTTAGTTGGATTACTTTAATCTCTCTGTATTGTTGAAACGGAGATGAAATAACCTTTTATTAAAAATGTTACAAAAAACCACATGCTTTCAAAGGGTGTCCTAATTTTTTCACATGACTGTACCTGTTAGGGGTTAAAAAATTCAGATCTCCAGCCTGCCAGCGAGCGATCGCCGCTGGCAGGCTGGAGATCCACTCGCTTACCTTCCGTTCCTGTGAGCGCGCGCACCTGTGTGCGCGCGTTCACAGGAAATCCCGGCCCTCGCGAGATGACGCATATATGCGTGACTCTGCGCAGGGCTGCCACCTCCGGACCGCACATCTGCGTTAGGCGGTCCGGAGGTGGTTAAAGATGATTTATTACCTCTCCTGGTCTATCTGTTGTAAAAAAAATATCTCCGTACCTTATGGGATAAGAACTTAGAACCAGCCCTGCACCTTACATGGATCCAGAGCTACCCCTATTCTTTGCTACAATTGCTCTGTTAGATTTATTTCAAGCTGGCAGTTTATGAGTAGTGCCCTTTCTCAGGGGGTGTGTCCTTTCTACTGCAGCTGGTGACAGTTGAAGGATGGGACTGAGCATGTGCGTCCATCTCAGTGAGCAGGACAGAGAAATCAGAAAAAGAACTAACAGCAGGTGGCGCTATACAGATAGATTTCATTGAATAACTCACTGGCTATACTAAATTTTTAATTACATGCAATTACAAAAGTATTTAGATTCAGGTGCTGGTAAGGATCAGGCAAGTATGAATCTCTCCACAGGTTCAGCCATGCTGGGGGGTCTGCCCTAAAGGCCCCCAGGGGTGAACAACTCCTTTAAGAAAAGCTTTCTCTGTTTTCGATAGCCAATCACAGCACAGCTTTCATTTTTCAAGAGCACTGCACTGTGATTGGCTGCTATGAAAGGACTGTAATGAAATTTTATTAATTGCATACAATTTAGCAACGAACATAAGAAGCAAGGCCGTCACCATCCAATGATGGAGTGCATGGAAAATATTCTAATTATTTTTGCAAAAATGTGTTCATATGTAAACCACATTTACAAGATGACGCTAATTTTCCAGAGATTAGCTAATTGGTAATAATTAAATTAACACAGCAATAGAGAAACGTGTCAGCTTACCTCAGCCATCTAATCACTCGGCAGCAAATTGCATTACGACGTAGGCCATCACTAATGAAACTGTCCACATCGTTTACCATGCTAACTAGCCCAGTATGGAGGAGGCAGGGCACCCAGCTCGTTCGCCGTGTGCACTTATAATCCAATGCGAAGATGAGAGCGTAAACCACTTCCCAGAGTTTGCCTTATGGGCAAATTATCTAATTGACTGCCGTTCTACTTCTTATGTTTTGCACAGGCACTTGGAAAATGAACCACCAGGCCCGAAATTTGCTTTGCAAGCCCCTTTCTATCAGCAGCCTACATAGTAGAGAGGGGGCTCGTAGCAAATATTAAAATTAGTCCCTCATTATAGTCTTATACCCTTTCCGTGACTCTTAGGGCTCATGCACACGACTGTATGTATTTTGCGGTCTGCAAAAATTACGGATGATGTTCGTGTGCATTCCGTTTGCGTTTGCATAACGGAACAGCTGGCCCCTAATAGAACAGTACTATCCTTGTCCGTAATGTGGACAATAATAGGACATAATAAGTGTATGGTAATGGTAGTGGCTGCTCTCCTATATAGCCTATGGTATGGTGCTGCAAGCCCAGGGAGAGGACACCCTACCTCTCTGGATAGGATAGGAAATAAAGAGATATGTATGGGCGAGCACTCTAAAGCACACATTTATTGCAGATAAAATAATGTGATATAAAACAAATAGCTAGCAATATAAAACAATTAAAGGAACACGAATAAAATACATCAATATAACCACAATGGGGTAGATGAATAAGATCAATGTCCAAAAATTATAAGTCCTCTGGCGTAGATTGTATCTGAGGTTCTTTGTGGGGCCTTCTAGTATGGCCTGTGTGTCCAATGGAAGTCCAATACATTGTGTGCATGAGCCCTTAGAATGATTCCCTAGAAGCCCTTCACAGGTTCTTGGTACTATCCAGTAATACAGGAATAAAGGGGATGGGGGAATCTAGGGCTGGGCCACCTAAATTTCCGATTACTGTATGTGACCCATACCCATCTCAAGAACAGGGCACCAACTCTCGATACTGTGAATGGAGAGGTGGGCATGCATGTGCTGCGCTTTCCATTTTCTGCTATGGGTGTAAGGTTGGCTACTTTCTGAATTCTTCTGGGACCAGCACCTATCTGTCATTTATGACATATCCTGTGGATAGGCCATAAACATCCATATCGGAGATCCAAACTGTGCCAAGAGTTCAGGGTAAGGCATCAAAACAGTGATGATGCCTGGTACTGCTGCAGTGACCCATTTGTTCATTGCTAAAGCTATTAAATTGTTAATATATGTTGTGATGCTCTATTTTAAACCAAATGGTTGTGTATAGGCAGAAACTTGTTATGGAGCAGGCCAAGAGTAAAAAAGTTCCTGGTAAGTTAGGCCAGAGCAGAAGTCTGTGTGAAGCTTATCTAGGGAGACATAATCCCTTTGGAGTTAAAAGCTGCCAGAAAAAGTAACTGTGCTAAAAACCAACCTCTGGTTTATTTACAGAAGGTTTAGGACCATTGAGGGACTGTGCATGGACAGACAGTAAGGTAAATGCATGTTTATGGCAATAGACTTTACTGCATGTGAAAAAGGTTAATTGCTTCTGGTACCCACTACACTTCTGAGACTGATTGGCCATCCTATCTAGAAATGCAGACTGGGCATTTCAGGCCAAAGTATATATGCTATATTTGTACACAGGTGATTTAGAGTCCACATAAAACTTTATTCTAATGATATTTAAAAACTTTCTAATGATGCAGTTCTGGGCATTGAATGTAATTGCAAGTCTATAGTCAGTTGGGAAAATGTTATGGCATAGCTAGACAGAGACTTGGGGGGGGGGGGGCATCACACCGCCTATTCCCTATACCCAGCCTTTGGGAAAACCTTTTCCTGTGATATAACAAAAAATTGTGCCTACTACTTGTAATTGCACTGTGACACCCATCATCTTCCGTAAGGAGATTGTTCCTTGTTATAATCAAGTTGGCCCTGGTCGATGCCTCTATCATCCACTGGCCCTTGTGCTGTCCTTCTGCATTGCACCCCCCCACTCACACATCCGCAATCAAGGTCACCCCAGCCACCATCAGGCATGAGCCCCAGATGTAGGATTTGCCCTGAGAGGAAGAAGGGGGAGGCCCTTCAATCACTGCATGCACGGCCCAGGAGTAGGACTAGCCACCCTGAGTAACTATGACCACCCTCATTGCTGCTACCACCACTCCCATCCTCTCCAGTTCCACTATCACACCTCCCCAGGAGGTCCAGCATGCTGCGCTGTCAATTGCTGGAAGAGGGGGTGTGACTAAGGGTACATTCACTCGACCATATGTATTTTGCAGTCCACAAAATGCGGATCCACAAAAAAAAAATGACATCCGTGTGACATTTGTGTTACATCAGTTTTCATTTTATTTTTTGCGGACCCATTGTAACAATGCCTATTCTTGTTCGCAGAATGGACAAGAATTGGAAATGTAACATTTTCTTTTTTTTTTTCTTTTTTTGGGGGGATTAACAGACATCCACGTGTGGTCTGTTTTTTTTTGTTTTTTTGCAACACCCATTGAAATGATTGGGTCCACATCCGATTTCTAAAAAATTCTGATCGGATACAGAGCAAAAATCTGGTTGTGTGAATGGGGCCTAAGGCAGAACGGTGGAGGTGATGCAGTGCTCAGTGTACCTCATTGGCATAAAAATAATAGTAGGAATTTCTCAAAATCGTATTTCTGCAAGACAAGAGGTCCTTGCACTCAGCAAAATCAACCCTACCAGGCAGTATGCCTTATTTATATGGGTTGATCACTATCACTCCCGATCCCCATCATGCACATGACTGCATGGCTCGGCTGAGCAAACATGTGTTCTCAGTAGGAAGAGAGGGAAAAGCTGCCAGAAAAAAATAACTGTTTACAGAAGGTTTAGGACCATTAAGGGACTCTGCATGGACAGACAGTAAGGTAAACACACGTTTATGCCAGAGTTGGCTTATCTCTCTGAGAACAAAAGGATCGACCATTTGAAATCCAATTGCTCTGATGGCAGATGTAAGAAGGCCCCCATGTACATTAGATGGACGGCTGGTCCCACCAAAATTAGCTAACATGCATTTAATATTTGACCAGTTCCAGCAAATTTGGGCCACTGATTCTGTAGTCTATCAAGACTACATGTTTATACCTTAACGCTATCTATTGTTGTGTGTTATCAGCCATCAGAAAAATGTATACATCCATGACCTCTCCTTCATTTCACATACCTCAGGTTCTGAGAACGTTTCGATGCCTATCTTTGGATTATATCATTGGCACTCTTTTACAGGCTGCTCTTTTACAGGATGCTTTAGGTATAGTTCTCCTTTAAGCGTTAAACAAGCATATTTTCGACTTGGTCAACAATGTTACGAGCTGATTTGTCCTGCAATGGCTTGGCGCCAGGTAAATGCTCACACATTCATGCCAGATCTAATTAGCCGCTAACTTCTATAATCTCGATGCCAAAGATGGAGATCTATTTGTTGTAAATCAACAGGAGCATTAAGAGTTGCTAAACATACAGGGACATGTTTGATGAATGCCTGTTTGCTTTTTCAATAAAGAGCTTGCTCTAACTGGGTCTCCTACATTCTGCTGCTAATTTACAGATCTCCTCGGACCAGCCCAAGCTCTTAGTGCAAATGCAATTCCGTCTACCTAGTAATATACTATTATAATGCTTATTATGGATGCAGTGGAGCTGAAGTGGTCATTTCAGTGCACTTTGTGCATGTGTATAGCTGCAGTCCTACAAAAAATCATTGACGTGACAATCTAATATCACAAGGCAAAAGAGACAGGTGTCCTAAGGCTTCCCTTCAAATGGCCCCCACTGCCCTCCTCATGTTCCTTCTGACTTGGCACTGTATGATGGCATTACTTGCACACTGCATGGTATTCTTATTTGTGCACTTTTATGGTAGTTTTTATAGGGTTACTGTGACCATAGTAGGTCCTGTTAACCTTTGGCACACATGCCTCTCAAAAATATTGAGGACCCCCTAGAGCAGTGATGGCAAACCTCCGGCACTCCAGCTGTGGTAAAACTATGACTCCCAGCATGCTCCATTCATTTCTATGGACTTATGAGAACAGCCAAGCAAGAGTGCATCTTGACAGTTGTAGTTTTACCACAGATGGAGTGCCGGAGGTTAGCCATCACAGCCCTAGAGCAAGGTTTTCCCGGGGACCTCGACAGACTCTAATGAGTTGTACTCTGAAATGAATGGGTTATGATGTTTTTTTTATGGGAAGTTTTGAGTGGTTCCATCACCCCACTTGTGTAATTTTCTAACATGTCTTAGGGCTAATGCACACAACCGTATTTTATGTCCTCGTCTTATCTGCATTTTTTGCAGATTGCACACAGATCAATTCATTTCTATGGGACTGCAAAAAATACAGGCCCAAAAAATCCCCAAAAATTATCAATATAGGGAATGGGTTTATTTTTCATTTGTAGTTGTAAGTATAAAACACAAGTTAGGCCTCATGCACACGACCGTTGTGTGCATCCGTGTCCGTTGTTCCGTGATTTTCTGTGGACCCATTAACTTTCAATGGGTCAGTTGAAAACTCGGAAAATGCACCGTTTGTCATCCGCGTCCGTGATCCGTGTTTCCTGTCCGTCAAAAAAATAGGACCTGTCCTATTTTTTTGACGGACAACGGTTCACGGACCCATTCAAGTCAATGGGTCCGTGAAAAAACACGGAGGCACACAAGATTGCCATCCGTGTCAGTGATCCGTAGGCTACTTTAGCACAGACAAATCCGCAGATCCATCTGCATACAGCTTTTTCAGAGCTGAGTTTTTACTTCGTGAAGACTCAGATCCGACAGTATATTCTAACACAGAGGCGTTCCCATAGTGATGGGGACGCTTCAAGTTAGAATATACTAAGAACTGACGCACCTGAGGGGTTAATTGTGCATATCATAGCCCCCTGTAAGAGATCAGGGGCTGCCAGGCAGCAGGGGGCAGACCCTCCTCCCTCCCCAGTTTTTAATTCATTGGTGGCCAGTGCGGCCCCCCCTCCCTCCCCTGTATTAAATTCATTGGTGGCCAGTGCGGCCCCCCTCCCTCCCACCCCTGTATTAAATTCATTGGTGGCCAGTGCAGCCCCCCCTCCCTCCCTCCCTCCCCTGTATTAAATTCATTGGTGGCCAGTGTGCCCCCCCTCCCCTGTATTAAATTCATTGGTGGCCAGTGCGGCCCCCCCCGGTATATTCTAACATAGAGGCGTTCCCATGGTGATGGGGACGCTTCAAGTTAAAATCGGATTGGAGAAAACTCCGATAGGGACTCCTGACTTTACATTGAAAGTCAATGGGGGACGGATCCGTTTGCAATTGCACCATATTGTGTCAACGTCAAACGGATCGGTCCCCATTGACTTGCATTGTAAGTCAGGACGGATCCGTTTGGCTCTGCATGGCCAGGCGGACACCAAAACGACTTTTTTTTTAACTTTCCTTCATGTCTGGTGATCCTCCAAAAATCACGGAAGACACACGGAAGAAAAAACGGACACGGATCACGGAACAACGGAACCCCGTTTTGCGGACAGTGAAAAAATACTGTCGTGTGCATGAGGCCTTAGTCTGATGGGTCCTACATAAAATGCCTTAAATCTCTCCACTACTAATCCTACCACCTATCCCCTCTTCTCACTATTGCTATTGTTCTCTAACCTCCCCCACTAAAATCTACCTAGCTACTACCTATGGTTGCACAACACAAAAAGGTGAGCACAATTATCTAAATCTACACCAACAAGTCAATACGCATTACCCTATGAGCACCTTTCCCTTCTTATGTTTGCCATATATGCCCCAAAAAATTGGAAGGGTATCCAAACTTGCAAGCACTAATGTATATACAGTACGCTTGGAAAGTCTTCAGACCCTTTCAAATTTTATGTTGCGACCTAGTGTCATTTTGTACTCAATACCCCATAACGACAAAGTGAAAACAGAATATTCAAAATCTTTGCTAATTTATTGAAAAGAAAAAAACTAAAGTTTTGCATTGACATAAGTATTCAGACCCTTTACTTTGGACTTAGTTGAAGCCATTTTCAGGTCTGTCCAGAGATGTTCGACTGGGTTCAAGTCAAGGTTCTGGCTGGGCTACTCAAGTCACTCCTGTATTGGCTGTGTGCTTAGGGTCACTGTCTTGTTGGAAGGTGAAGCTTTGGCCCAGTCTGAGGTCCAGAGCACTCTGGATCAGGTTTTCATTAAGAATACCTCTGTACTTTTCTTCATTCAGCTTTCCTTCAACCCTGACCAGTCTCCCTATCCCTTACAGCATGATGCTATCACCACCATGCTTCACTGTAGGTATGGTATTGGGCAGGTGATGAGCAGTGCCTGGTGTCCTCCAGACATGACGCTTAGAATTGAGGCCCGAACGTTCAATATTGGTTTCATCAGATCAGAGAATCATCTTATTTGCAAACTCTATGAGCTGTAATGAGTCTCTGAGCTCTACAGGCAGTTCTTTCCTCCTCATGGCTTGGTTTTTGCTCTGATATGCATTGTCAGCAGTGAGACCTTATATAGACAGGGGGTCTTTCTAAAGCATGTCCAGTCAATTGAATTTGCCACAGATGGACTCCAATCAAGGTGTAGAAACATCTCAGAGATGATCAAGAGAAATGGGAGGCCCCAGAGCTAAATTTCAAGTATCATCGTAAGGGTCTAAACACTTATTTCCATGCAAAATTTTTGTTTTTCCTTTTTAATAAATTAGCAAAAATGTCTAAAATTCAGTTTTCATTTTGGGGTATATAATGAAGAATGATGAGGGAAAGCCTGATCTTTTTCTTTTTCATTTTAACACAAGGCCGCAACAGAGCAACATGTGAAAACGTAGTCCCAAGAAGTAACATAAGACGGGTGAGAGTTACATCTTTATCTTATAGATTTCTACATGTTGCCTTCATCACAACATGTCCATTTATGCCCATCTGTCCTCATCTCTTTTATTTAACTCATTCTCATGGCAAAACATGTCTGTCACATAATTAGCAATAATGTTTGCGGATTCATTACTGATGTACAATATTAGCCCAGCCGATGCTCATTTACCATCTTTCAAGATGACAAAATCTAAATGCAGCTCTTGCAAACACTGTCAACAGCTGCTAAGTGGACATGTTGTACAGGAAAACACTTGACGCCATCCACCGGCTCTGAATTATTTAGCCTCTACAGAATAGGCTGTCAATTCACAGAACGTCCCGGCTTTTTCCAATGATGCTCTGATAACTTTCGAACTGAACACAGATTAAACTTGAAATAAAAAATGTGAAAAGAATTTGGACTTAACAAGGGTTTCCTTCTTGAATTAAAATGGAACCATGAAAGGGGTTGTGCAGTGCTAAGATATTGATGACCTATCCTCAGGATTAGAAATGAGCGAATCTTTCAAGATTTGGTTTGTTTCAGAATCGTCAAATTTTTCTAAAAATTCGGTTTGGGTCTGAATGTACTCGTTCCGAACCAAAGTTGCTCGAATTGCCCAGGAAATTTGCATGTAACCCCCTCTAGTCCTCTAAAACATAAATCATCTCTGCTCAGGATAGGTCATTAAAGTCTGATCAACCAGGGTCCAACTCCTGGCACCCCCAATCAGCAGTTTTAAGGGGTAGCGGTGCTTGTGCAAGTGCTTCTTCTGCTTCAAAATAACCTACGCCTCCTCTCACTTGTAGAGGTGGAACAGTGTAATTACAACGACTCCTCCATAAATGAAGCATTGTAATAAGAGCACTGATAGCCTTTCAACCAGCTAATTGGTGGGGGAGCCCGGAGTTGGAGCCCCACTAATCTGACATCGATGAACTATCCTGAGGATGTCATGAAATTCGTAGCACTACACAACCACTCTAAGGTCCCCACACAGATTAGATTATCATCAGCTGAACCTTCTGAGGTGCCTGACAACGATCTATTGTGTGTGGGGTCCTCCTACAAAATAGCAGAGGCAAATTGAAACTCAACGCTTTGATCATTTTGTTCTAGCAAGAAATAAGCATGCAAGAATAGCGGTCAGCCAAATAAATATTTTGCCACAGCTGTTGCAAACCTTAAAGGAGGTTGTTGGACCTTAAAGAGGACCTTTCACCGATCCTGACATTGTGAACTAAGTATACAGACATGGAGAGCGGCGCCCGGGGATCTCACTGCACTTACTATTATCCCTGGGCGCCGCTCTGTTCTCCTGCTATGCCCTCCAGTATCTCCGGTCACAAAGTTATGGTAGGCGGAGTCTGCCCTTGTTCTGCTGTAGTGCTGGCCAATCGCATTGCAGAGCTCACAGCCTGGGAGAAAATAACCTCCCAGGCTGTGAGATCTGCGCTGCGATTGGCCAGTGCTACAGCAGAACAAGGGCAGACTCCGCCTACCATAACTTAGTGACTGAAATCTCCGCCTACTATAACTTAGAGACCGGAGATACTGGAGGGCATAGCAGGAGATCCCCGGGCGCCGCTCTCCATGTCTGTATTCTTAGTTCACAGTGTCATAATCGGTGAAAGGTCCTCTTTAAAGGAGGTTTTTGTTTCATTGAAAAAATGAAAATCAGAGATCATATAGTACACTGTGCCTCACATGGGTCCAGAGATCACCACATTTATTACTCTAAATGTTCTGCTAGATTTATTTCAAACTGGTAGCTCAGGGTGTGTCTCCTTTCTGCTGCAGCTTAGGAGGCAAGGAAAAGATAGAACTGAGCATGTGCGTCCACCTCAGCAAGGTGGACATAAAAATAAGAAAAAAACTAGCAAATAAACTGCTAATTAGCTAATAAACTAGCAAAAAAATAATAATATGACAGTTACACTTTTAAGGGGTTGGCCCATGAAATATATTCTACAGTTTTCAAACCAGCAACTGGATCTGAATACTTTTGTGATTGCATATTGATTGCTAGTTTATTCCAGCTAGGCATGTATACCTAAGTTAGTCTGTCAATGATTGTCAAAAGATCTGTAATTACCTTATAATAACAGCTTTCATTAATGTCCTCTGTCCCTTTCCACTGCTCCCTTAAAAGACTGTTGCTAGGGCTTGTCTGTCTTCCTTATAGTATAAACAGAAGACAGAGGGGCGGTCCTTCACACTGCATGCCTGCATTAGGCTTCAGAGTGATGAGGCGTGTCTCTCAATAATCCAAACTGATTGGCTGGCAGGGAGCTGCTGGCTACAGAAAGTGTGTATGGGAAGTGAGGGAAAGCAGTTTTGTCCTCAGAGAACTGGCAGAGGAGCCATCTTGAGAAGGTCCTCAAATTGTAAATGTTTAAACAGCCGTAACTAAGGGAAAAACTCAAGGAAAACAGTGGTATGTGAAGAAACTAAAGATTGCTTTATGAATAATGCTGCTGCAGCAGTAACATATTCTAAAAGTTACCCTTTAAAGGATTATCCGAGTTAAAAAAATATATGGCCTTATGCTTTATTACCTACCTAACAATACATTTTCCAATTACTCTATATGTTTTTTTTATGTCCTTTCTTCTCTGATGTTGCCTGCTCCCGGCTCTGACATTTTGTGTACAGGCTTATCCCTGCTTGAGGGAGTGGCCTGGCTCTGTACACGAAACATCAGAGCCTACAGGTCACTCTCCCTCCCTCTGCCTCTGGCTGCAGGCAGCCTTGTTTCATTACTGTGAAGCGCTGTCCCCCGTTGCAAGCGCCGTCCCTGTCAGAAGCGCCTGCCCAGCTAATAAAGATATATACAGTGGATATAAAAAGTCTACACACCCCTGTTAAAATGTCAGGTTTCTGTGCTGTAAAAAAATTAGACAAAGATAAATCATTTCAGAACTTTTTCTACCTTTAATGTGACCTATAAACTGTACAACTCAATTGAAAAACAAACTAAAATCTTTTAGGTAGAGGGAAGAAAAATATAAAAATAAAATAACATGGTTGCATAAATGTGTACACCCTTAAACTAATACTTTGTTGAAGCACCTTTTGATTTTTTTTACAACACTCAGTCTTTTTGGGTATGAGTCTATCAGCATGGCACATTTTGACTTGGCAAGATTTGCCCAATCTTCTTCGCAAAAACACTCCAAATCTGTCAGATTGCGAGGGCATCACCTGTGCACAACCCTCTTCAGATCACCCCACAGATTTTCAATCGGATTCAGGTCTGGGCTCTGGCGGGGCCATTCCAAAACTTTAATCTTCTTCTGGTGAAGCCATTCCTTTGTTGATTTGGATGTATGCTTTGGGTCGTTGTCATGCTGAAAGATGAAGTTCCTCTTCATGTTCAGCTTTCTAGCAGAAGCCTGAAGGTTTTGTGCCAATATTGACTGGTATTTGGAACTGTTAATAATTCCCACTAGCTTAACTAAGGCCCCAGTTCCAGCTGAAGAAAAACAGCCCCTTGGCATGATGCTGCCACCACCATGCTTCACTGTGGGGATGGTGTTCTTTTGGTGATGTGCAGTGTTGTTTTTGCGCCAAACATATCTTTTGGAATTATAGCCAAAAAGTTCACCCTTGGTTTCATCAGACCATAACCTTTTCCCACATGCTTTTGAGAGACTTCAGATGTGTTTTTGCAAAATGTAACCTGGCTTGGATGTTTTTCTTCGTAAGAAAAGGCTTTCGTCTTGCCACTCTACCCCATAGCCCAGACATATGAAGAATACGAGAGATTGTTGTCACATGTACCACACAGCCAGTACTTGCCAGATATTCCTGCAGCTCCTTTAATGTTGCTGTAGGCCCAGGGGCGGATTAAGTGCATGATAGGCCCGGGGCTGTCTACCCAACTTGGGCGGTACCCACCCCCCCCCCTCCATTTTAGTTTAGTTTAGTTTTTTTTGTATGAAGAGGCTGCAGTGCTTCATGGGCGCCACAGTCTCTTCTTAGGCCATATGACATCTTCAGACAAAAAAAAAATACCCCAAATTTGGTCCTAAACTGAAAAATTTGGTAGTCAAATTTAAAATACATATAATTGTAATAAAAAAGACATGGAGGAGAATACAGCACCACATACCTGTTACATCCAGTGACATCTCCTGTCATGTAGACCTTCTATTTCCTCTTCTCCTCCATTTGACCCAGACCACCATGGCAAATTCTTTTAGCCGCATCTCGTCTCTACAGTTTGTAACACAGACACGTTAGATTTCTAAATTTTTCCATCAACCTCCTCATCCTGGTGTCCCCACAGTGTCATCCTGCCACCCCCAATACTGTGCCCGTTGTGCTCCCCAATGCCCCAGGAACTATACTGCTGAAAAAATAGTGACCCTGATAGATATAATTGGGGTAATTTATCAAACTGGTGTAAAGTAGAACTGGATTTCCAAAAGAGCTGTCAAATATGAAAGGTGGAATCTGATTGGCTGCTATGGGCAACTAAGCCGGTTCTGCATTACACCAGTTTGATAAATTACCCCAAATGTCCCTATAGTGTCCACAGCAGCTATAATGTCCCCTAGAGACCCCCAGTAATAATAACACCCTATATTGTGCTCCAGACAATAATCCCTGTATAGTGTCCCCAGAAATAATAGAATTGCCCCTATAGTGCCTCCCCAATAGCAACACCCCCACACAGTAATTTCCCCCAAACTGCCCCCATATAGTAGTTTGCCCCCACACAGCAATTTGCCCCACACTGCCCCCATATAGTAGTTTGCCCCCACACAGTAATTTGCCCCACACTGCCCCCACATAGTAATTTGCCCCCACACAGTAATTTGCCCCACACTGCCCCCACATAGTAATTTCCACCACACTGCCCCCACATAGTAATTTCCACCACACTGCCCCCACATAGTAATTTCCACCACACTGCCCCCACATAGTAATTTCCACCACACTGCCCCCACATAGTAATTTCCATCACACTGCCCCCACATAGTATTTTGCCCCCACATAGCAATTTTCCCACATAGCAATTACCCCACATAGAAATTACCCCACACAGAAATTACCCCACACTGTCCCCACATTGCAATTTCCCACACACAATAGTTTCCCCCACATAGTAATTTGCCCCCACACTGCCCCATATAGTAATTTGTCCCCACATAACAATTTCCCCACACTGCCCCCACATAGCAATTTGCCCCCACACTGTCCCATCTAGTAATTTGCCCCCACACTGCCCCATCTAGTAATTTGCCCCCACACTGCCCCATCTAGTAATTTGCCCCACACTGCCCCATCTAGTAATTTGCACCCACACTGACCCATCTAGTAATTTGCCCCCACACTGCCCCATCTAGTAATTTGCCCCCACATAGTAGTCCCTCTCATAATAATTTGCCCCCACATAGTAATTTGTCCCCACATAGTATTCCCTCTCATAATAATTTGCCCCCGCACAATAGTTTTCCCCACACTGCCCCACATAGTAATTTGCCCCCACATAGCAATTACCCCACACTGTCCCCACATAGAAATTACCCCACACTGTCCCCACATAGCAATTACCCCACACTGTCCCCACATGGCAATTTCCCCCACACTGCCCCCACACAATAGTTTCCCCCACATAGTAATTTGCCCCCACATAGTCCCCACATAGCAATTACCCCCACACAATAGTTTCCCCCACACTACCCCCAGATAGAAATTTGCCCCCACATAGTAGTCCCTCCCATAATAATTTGCCCCCACACAGCAATTTGCCCCCACACAATAGTTTCCCCCACACTGCCCCATCTAGTAATTTGCCCCCACATAGTAGTCCCTCTCATAATAATTTGCCCCCACATAGTAATTTGCCCCCACATAGTATTCCCTCATAATAATTTGCCCCACACTGCCCCATCTAGTAATTTGCCCCCACATAGTATTACCTCCCATAAAAATTTGGCCCGATACAGCCCCCACATTCCCCCCCCCCATGTAATCGATTTATCTTCCCTAATAGGTCCTCCTGTGTTCCCCCCCCCCCCCCCCCCAAGTAGGCAAATGAAATAAATGAAATAAAAAATGAACAAAAAATAAATAAAAAAAATACTCACCTAAGTCCAGGGCCAGGCGCTTGCTCGCAGAGAAAGGCGGGCGGGATGAGTCAGGCGCGTCACAGTGCTGCGTCCCGGCACAGGCGCGCGATGATGTCATCACGCACGCCTGCGCCGGTATTTCACTACCGCATAGGCCTCAGGCCTACAAGGCCTGAGGCCTATGCGGTGAATGCCGGTGATCGGCGACGGGACAGGGAGCTATGCGCTCCCGTGCCCCGCCGCAGTATGTGGGCGTTCGGGTCAGCGTTGGGCCCCCCAGCGGTGCTGGGCCCGGGGCTGCCGACCCGAACGTCCCTATTGTAATCCGCCACTGTGTAGGCCTCTTGGTCGACTCCCAGACCAGTTTTCTTCTCGTCTTCTCATCAATTTTTGGAGGGACGTCCAGTTCTTAGAAATGTCACTGTTTTGCCATATTTTCTCCACTTGATGATGACTTGGAAATTCTTTTGTGCCCTTCTCCTGACTGATACCTTTTAACAATGAGATCCCTCTGATGCTTTGAAATCTCTCTGTGGACCATGGCTTTTGCTGGAGCAAAAAATTTGAAAAAAAATCTAAACTGATCCGTTTGTCCGTATGACAAACCGACAGACGGATCCGTTCTTGCAATGCATTTGTAAGATTGATCAGGATCCTGATCAGTCTTAAAATGCAATCAGTTGGCATACTGCCTGCCGGATTCCTCTGCCGCAAGTGTGAAAGTAGCCTAAACACGTGCCAAAATTATCAGACCGCACAATGTGTAAATATGGCACATCTAGCGGAGTTCTAAGCTGTTAACATTTAAGATAGTATTAATAAACCCGCCCCAATATTTCTTTAGCTGCATTATAGATTTCAAAGGTGATGCGTCTACTCACTGAACCTACTGAACCAGTGCTTCAGATAGATCAGGAAGCCTTAAATAGTGTGTCTTCGGCAGGATCAACCCTATTACATCAGACATACTGCCTGGTGGGGTTGATACGTCTGAGTACAACGATACAATCGGTTGTGGGGTCCCATGAACAAATAAGACTTTAATGGGATTATAAACCATACTATGTTTAATTTAAATAACCAAAACCTTGCAATAAAAGACGCATACAACCTGTGGAAATCTTCTGTTCATGCCCTTTATTTATTAACCTTCATTATAATCAATAGGAAACCATCACTTTATGTGGGAAAAATTCCCGTCAAAAATGCACGGATCCACAAGAGATGACTCTAATCCCGGGAGGATCTTTCGTTACTGGATCCACCCATTCTTTATGCAAATTAGGTCTTCAGAGCACCAGGAGGCGTGTCCAGCACTGGAAAACCGAGGAGCTGAGGTGCACCAAGAGGCTAGGCCCATCCCTCAGTGCACTGAAGCCCTCATTTATGTAAACAATAAACGTTTTTTTTCTCAGGAACACCACAACCGATTTTCACAAGACAAGTATCAGTTTAATCAGATAATATAACTTGTTTAATAGGGTTGATTTGATTCTGTCCAGCTTTTTACGGCCCCATCAGTCTGGGAATCTGTTTACTTCAAAGACCCTATACGACATGTCCAAAAGTTGGAACCCCTCCCTTAATTTTGAAATACTTATAAATTACATCCACAGCGACCAGTCAGATTCCACCATTCATTTTTCAGAGCTCCTCTGGAACATGAAAGGTGGAACCTGATTGGTTGCAATGGGCAACTAAGCCAGTTCTACTTTACACCAGTTGTGATAAATCTCCCCCATAGTTCTTGTAGAACATCTACCTAAACGACCGAATATAATCTCAGGGTCAGTCCTTGTGACTTGAAGCTAGTCTCTTAATCTGGTTCACACCTTGGGCGATGAGATTAAACCGATGCCTGAAACCAATCCAGAGGCTGGCCCAAAATGACCAGGCTCGTGATCTACCTTCTGGGCGACGTACCTTCTTGCTGCAGGAGTTAAACCAACAAGCCTGCATATTAACGCCCCCGTCTTCTTGAAATAAGCACGGCTTATGAGAAATCCTATACAACAAGGCTAATTCCACAAGTGTACTGCACGGCGCACTGCTGTCATTCTTACAGATGACTTACAAGCCTACAAGAACTTGCTTGCTCTAGGCTCCTTGCCACCACTAAGCTTAAATTAGCATCTATGTGGGCCCCATCCAAGGTTTCTCAGAGACCAGCTGTGCAAAGACCTGTCACCGTCTTGTCAGTGAAAGTTTCCTGTCCAAAGAACTTTTGTCATTCCTCGTTCCTCAAGTAAAAGCATGTCACTTGAAGAGGCAGCTAAAGTCACTTGCAATGACTGGTCTCAAATCATAGCTCTCTAGCCCTGTCACTGAAAGTCTCACCCCGCAGCTAAAACTGTCACTGATCATGTTTGGATATGTACACTGAGGTATCAGATTAGAAAGGAGCGTGCACGAGATGGGACTTTAAAAGAGGCCAAGACACAGGAGAGAATATTAACCCTTCGAATGAGCGAGGTGGGGGGGGGGGAACAAAAAACAAAAAGGAACGGGTTAATTCCATCCTTATTCAGTTTCACTCCTAAGCTTCTCAATGCAATTATAGTCCATATCTCATTTAATTGGAGAGCTCGGTCAATGAGCGAGTCCGGGAGGCAACGCGCAGTCACCCCGCTCCCTGTCAATATGCTGAATATTTCATATGGCGGTATACGGCCATGTGCGCATATATATATATATATATATATATATATATGGATTGACAGAGAATACGGGGGTCTGACAAGGAGTGATGTGAAGGAGAAGAGATTGTCCTCCTGATCGACTGTCATCTCTCAGATCGGTGAGAAACACTGGTCCTAGTAATGACTATCTAAGGATTATACTGAATGGTGGGGACTCGCTCCGCACCTGCAATTAGGAAGAGCTACTGCAGGACCCATTCTGTCTCGGCCATACTGGGGGTCATTTATAAAAGACTGCCATTTCCCAAGCCTGGGTTCACATCACGTTTTATGCCTCCGTTTTACATATACGTTAGAAAATAAAAGGATACAAAAACTCAGAACACCGCGTTCTTTTATCCTGCAGTCCAGTAAAAAAAACATATACTTTTTTTTTTACAACGGCAAAAAATTATATATTTTTTTTTACAATGGAACTCTATGGTGAATGGAAGCCACTGTTTGGCATCAGTCTGAGGCATATGTTTAACGTATGTTAAACGGATGGGAAAAACATGATGTGAACCCACCCTTAGTAAAAAGCTTGCTAGCGAAAGACGTGATCTCTTAAAAATTGGTGCCGATCTCTTAAAAATTTGCCCCATCTGTGAGGTCCATGCACTAGAATCTGAAACCTATTTCAGCTAGAAGCTGGCAAAGGTTTCAGTTGGAATCTGACCATTTTTATGGTTTAAATTAGATAAAAGGGTTATCCGGGTAAAGATAATGATGCGTTTTTGGAGTGTTGTTTTTGGCGCAGGAACCGTACCAAAAATACTCCATGTGAACATACCCTTAAGGAGTCCTCGTGAGTATCTCCTACCAGGAACCATTCTACTATCAGAGAATGTCCTAGTAATGCAGCTCCGGGCTGTGGGAATAAGTGAGGCTCAGGTTTTATGTTCAGGAGCCCGTCTGACTGGCGGGGGTAGCGTGCAGGGAGTCGGCACTAGAAATACACAGCTGTGTCCAGGGGTGTAGCTATAGGGGGTGCAGAGGTAGCAGTCGCTACCGGGCCCAGGAGCCTGAGGGGGCCCAAAGACCCTTGTGCCATATAAGAAGACACCGGTATTATAGAAAGTGCATGCTGGTCAAGTTACACCTCTGGCTGGAGGGAAGGGGTTAGGTTAAGAATTTGGCATGAGGGGGTGCCCTTTCAATGTTTGCCTCAGGCAGCAGGAAGGATATGTGCTCCCCTGCCCCTTTCCAACAAGCACTGAGGGACAGGGGCCCAAGCTAAACTCTTGCACCAGGGCCCATGAGCTTTTAGCTACGCCCCTGGCTGTGTCCATTGTTCAATGGATGGAGCTAATTACGGCAGCACTGCTTCCATCCTGGGGTCCCCTAAAAGGATATTTTATGGTGGGCCCAAACCCCCATCAATAAAGTCTAATAGGTTTTGAATCAAGGGAAAAGACTATAGTGCAAGTTATTGGCTCCAAAGGCAGCTAAATGTTTTAGTTTTTTTCTCCTTGATCTTTGGGACCCGTTATGGTATCAGAGCCTGGGCTCACCGGAGGATCCTCTGGTACTCTGGTGGGCTAGTCCAGCTTTATCTGTCCACTACACACATCCGATACCAAAGCTACATTGAAACAGCTGATCAGTGCAACCAGGGTAAGGGTACTTTCACGGATGCGGATCCGTCTGACAAATGCATTGAAATGCCGGATTTGTCTCTCCGGTGTCATCCGGAAAAACTGATCCTGTAGACATTTTTTTTGCCCGATCCATTTTGCCGAAACACTTAATGACGGATCCGGCAAGTGTTCAGTCTTTTTGGCCGGAGAGAAAACTGCAGCATGCTGCGGTATTTTCTCCATCCTGAAATGGCAAAATGACTGAACTGAAGACATCCTGATGCATCCTGAACGGATTGCTCTCCATACAGAATGCATGGGGATATGCCTGATCAGTTCTTTTCCGGTATTGAGCCCCTAGGACGGAACTTAATGCCGGCAAAGAATAACGCTAGTGTGAAAGTACCCTAAGAGACCCAATTACAGCATCATACATTACAGTAATCAATGCAATATTTGTAACGCCCCAGAGTGTCATTACCACCTTCCACACCCCTCTACTATCTCCTATGGTTGATTTAATGTCATCATGCATATTCATTTCCAGGTCTTGCACATTGTGTATTTGTATTTCAGATTTTGTGACTGTTAAAATGTAATGTGCCTGGTTCACCAGCAGGTGGCAGTGAGCTTGGCAGAGCTAGTTTGCCTAGAGTGGAACCTTCTGTCCATTCTAGACCTCTCTAGAGAGGGAAGAGTTTTAGATAGTGAGGAGCAGTTCAGGGTAGCCCCTGTAAGGGGAAGGAAGCAGGCCCTCGTCCCTGCTGGACGGGCCCTGCCAAAGCCAGCAGACCACCATCAGTTCTGCTGGAACAAGAGGAAAAAGCAGAAAGCCTCAAAAGCTAGGAGGAAAGGTCCCCTGGATAAAGAGAAAGATAAAAGTAAAGATAAAGACAGAGTCAGACTACCAAGATAAGTACAGCAGAATCCTGATAGCACAGCAGAGCTAAAGAGTGACAGATGTAGCAGAGCTGAAAGTGTTTGCCTGTCAGAATTGATGCCAAACCCTGCTGGTAATCAAGATAAAATTGGAAGATTGTCCCTGATGAAAGTTTATTCAAGAAAAGCTTTTATCAACTTCAATACAAGTCTGGACTTAATTCATTTCATCATCACTTTCATCAACAACCCCCTTTTTTATTGCTGCGGACGACAACGTCTGGGGTCCAGCGTATCCAGGTAGGAGCACTGTGACACATGCACAGCTACACCTAAAGGGACATTATAGGCTACCCTTATACCACTCTGGCCTTCCTACACCTGGGTACCACCATCACCATCTACTTAGGGGACTCCATCCCACGTTGCTGAAATTCAACTGGCGTCACGACAAAAACATATTCCTTTAAGAAAGACCCCTTGCCGCTGTCAGGCGCGGTCAGGTGCTGAATATTCTGTGGGCATTTTTTTTTTTCAAGGCCTATGAACAATACAGCTGTCATACTGTTATCCCAATTCTACACCTACTATTACACGAATAGATAACATCTTCCCCTCATAGCAGCATAGTTAGATACAAAAATAGGTCACATAAGGGGTACGTCAAGCAACAAAGTGGCAAAGGGCCACTCAGCAAAAGAGCTAACTCAGGGATAACTAGAAAAGCCTGTAAAGAAACACTGAGAATTGATAAACTATACAAACAATTGTTTATTGAAATACATGATTAACCACCTCAGCTCCCCTAGCTTAAACCCCCTTAATGACCCGACCACTTTTTACACTTCTGCACTACACTACTTTCACCGTTTATCGCTCGGTCATACAACTTACCACCCAAATGAATTTTACCTCCTTTTCTTCTCACTAATAGAGCTTTCATTTGGTGGTATTTCATTGCTGCTGACATTTTTACTTTTTTTGTTATTAATCGAAATTGACCGAAATTTTTGCAAAAAAATGACATTTTTCACTTCCAGTTGTAAAATTTTTCAAATAAAACTACATTTCTATATAAATTTTTCTCTAAATTTATTGTTCTACATGTCTTTGATAAAAAAAAATGCAATAAGTGTATATTTATTGGTTTGCGCAAAAGTTATAGCGTTTACAAACTTTGGTACAAAAATGTGAATTTACGCATTTTGAAGCAGCTCTGACTTTCTGAGCACCTGTCATGTTTCCTGAGGTTCTACATTGCCCAGACAGTAGAAACACCCCACAAATGACCCCATTTTGGAAAGTAGACACCCTAAGGTATTCGCTGATGGGCATAGTGAGTTCATGGAAGTTTTTATTTTTTGTCACAAGTTAGCGGAAAATTATTGTAAGAAAAAATAAAATAATAAAGTCTCATATTCCACTAACTTTTGACAAAAAATAAAAATTTACATGAACTAACCATACCCCTCACGGAATACCTTGGGGTGTCTTCTTTTCAAAATGGGGTCACATGTGGGGTATTTATACTGCCCTGGCATTTTAGGAGCCCTAAAGCGTGAGAAGTAGTTTGGAATCCAAATGCGTAAAAATGCCCTGTGAAATCCTGAAAGTATTTTGGGCCCCTCTGCGCATCTTGGCTGCAAAAAAGTGTCACACATGTAGTATCGCTGTACTCAGGAGAAGTAGAGCAATGTGTTTTGGGGTGTCTTTTTACATATACCCATGCTGGGTGAGAGAAATATCTCTCTAAAAGACAACTTTTCCCATTTTTTTATACAAAGTTGTCATTTACAGAGATATTTCTCACACACAGTTTGGGTATATGTAAAAATACACCCCAAAACACATTGCCCTACTTCTCCTGAGTACGGCGATTCCATATGTGTGACACTTTTTTGCAGCCTAGGTGCGCAAAGGGGCCCAAATTCCAATGAGTACCTTTTAGGAGGGCATTTTTAGGTATTTATATTCCAGACTTCTTCTCACGCTTTAGGGCCCCTAAAATTCCAGGGCAGTATAAATACCCCACATGTGACCCTATTTTGGAAAGAAGACACCCCAAGGTATTCCGTGAGGGGCATGGCGAGTTCATGTGAGATTTTATTTTTTGTCACAAGTTAGTGGAATATGAGACTTTGTAAGAAAAAAATATATATATATAAATTTCCGCTAACTTGTGCCAAAAAAAAATCTTCTATGAACTCACCATGCCCCTCAAAAGTGATCTTTTTATAGCGCCGCAGCGATTTTACGGTGTTTTTGCAGCGATCAGAAAAACTAAATTTGGTCACTGCGGTGGGGCGGACTGAACGCAAGTGTGCGCACAAGATCAGACGAACACTGTGTTTTTTGTAGAGCCTATAGAACATGTCCTATTCTTGTCCGCAATTGCGGACAAGAAAAGGCATTTTCTATATAGTTCTGGCAATGTGCGGATCCGCAAAATGCGGAAAGCACATTGCCGGTGTCTGTGTTTTGCGGGTCCGCGGATCCGCAAAACACATACGGACGTCTGAATGGAGCCTTACAGGGGGGTGATAATGATAGGGGGGTGATCAGGGAATCTATATGGGGTGATCAGGGGTTAATAAGGGGTTAATAAGTGACAGGGGGGGTGTAATGTGTGTGTGGTGTTTGGTGCTACTTACAGAGCTGCCTGTGTCCTCTAGTGGTCGATCCAAGCAAAAGGGACCACCAGAGGCCCAGGTAGCAGGTATATCAGACGCTGTTAACAAAACAGCGTCTAATATACCTTTTTAGGGTTAAAAAATAATCACATCTACAGCCTGCCAGCGAATGATCGCCGCTGGCAGGCTGTAGATCAGCTTGTTTACCTTCCGATCCTGTGAACGCACGCTCCTGTGTGCGCGCGTTCACAGGAAATCTCGCGTCTCGAGAGATGGCGCGCCGATGCGTCAAGGAGGAACAAATCGACCGCCGCCAGAACGCATCCCTGCGTTAGGCGGTCGTGAGGCAGTTAAAACATACAATGAGAGATGACAGACAAATCAGTAATTGAAAAAAGTGCAGTACAACCCTGGGAGAGTTTAGTAAAAACAGGTGTCATAGCAATGGAGCCTAAAGACAAGAATCTGCTGAATAAAATAAAGTATATATATATATACACATATATAGATGTCTTAATCAATGAAAGCAGAAGGTGCCATATATTGTAAAGTGCATGCTGCAAATAAGCAGTAAGGAATGGCAGCTCTGCAGGTACATAAATCATCAATAAGGTAGACATCTATTTAATAAAGTGCAACAGATGCCATGATAAAGTGCATGTGCAAGCCACAAACAAGTGGCAAAAAAGCATAGTAAAAGCTTATTCAAAGGTTCAACAGGAGTAATATATGCAATGTAAGCATAAACAGTCACATACCGTGGTTTAAAGTAATAACTCCACAGGAAGACCGCACACCCCAACGCGCGTTTCGGTGGAAACCTTCCTCTGGGGTTACACTTGCACTTTACAATATATGGCACCTTCTGCTTTCATTGATTAAGACATCTATATGTGTATATATATATATACTTTATATTATGCAGCAGATTCTTGTCTTTAGGCTCCATTGCTATGTCACCTGTTTTTACTAAACTCTCCCAGGGTTGTACCGCACTTTTTTCAATTACTGATTTGTCTGTCATCTCTCATTGTATGTTTTAATCATGTATTTCAATAAACAATTTATTTTATGGCTTATAAATTCTCAGTGTTCGTTTATAGGCTTTTCCCTCATAGCAGCAGTAAACTGACAATGGGTTACCTATCTATATAAGAGGTCTACCGTCTTATCATGGGTGTGGACAGCTATAGAAGGACTGTATTTTGCATTTTATTTTCAATAGCAAAAGAAAAAAGAAAAACGCCACAAAATTCTAAAATATTGTTTTCTATGAAGATTGAGTTTCTAGAAGTGTCCCTTTGCATTGAACGAAGTAGTGAAGATGAAACAAGTGTTAAAAAGAGTCCTAGTCAGAGAGCAGACTTCATGATGAAGCCCATTTCTGCCTTCCTGAAGGATAATCATCAATGTGACTATTATCTGTCCTCAGGCCTTCTTCTGTAAGCCTCTATTTACAGCCTAGTGAGGTCCATTGAGCAGCTGACACAAACTTTGCTGAGTACACTAATGGCAGCAATCGAAAAAAAGTATTTTTTCCTTGGGCAAAAAATAAATAAAAGTGACCCCTTGTATGTGCGGTACGACTTCAGAACGGCTCAACAGAACTACTGTATATTCACTCAATATATTTAGTCCTCATGCATTCTGAATGGAAAGAACTCAGTTCGGGATGCATCAGGATGTCTTCCGTTCCGTCAGCATTCCGTTTTGTGTCCAGTCATAGAAACGGAACAAATCGGATCTATCACTAAAAACAACGTAAGTCGATGATGACAAATCAGTTTTTTTTAGGATCCTAAAAAACTGGATCCGTCACCCATTGACTTTCAAAGTATTTAGTGACGGATACGGTTTGTTCCGCTTTGATTTCACACAACCGCATCCTAACGGGACGGATGCATCCTGATGTGCAAAATCAAAACAGATCAGTTTAATTCCTCTGCCGGATCTTAAAACCGGAATGAACAAAGCAAGTGTGAAACAGGCCTAAGACCTTCGCTATATTGACAGCCAAAGAGTTCTCAATCTTTTTAGCAAGAGAACAGTCTCAACAGGTTGGAAAATCATATCTGCTTAGACATGTTCAGAATATTGGGATGTGAAAAATATCTGACCCGCTTTAATTCCTTGAAAGTGGTTCCACGACACTAAAATAGTCAATCAACCCGTCCTAAGGTAAGAAGATAATTGGTGCAATTTTTGAACTATCCATAAAAAGTTCTTTTTTTTTACTTCATTGTTAGTTTCTTATACATTTTGCCTACTGCCCAATGTTTTCTCCTGGATAATCCCCAATAAAATTAGACATTTTCCAGTAGATGGTTCACACCTTTTTACAATGAATAAACCATGAGGTGAAATTACCAAAGGTGCAGTCATCCATACACTCTGGCGAGCCGATGTGCCAAACACAACTTTAACCAAGAAGGTTTAGCAAGTGAACACTGTTACCTACAAGTACTCCACGTGGCCTTCAACACTAGACAGAACACTTGCCCAGATCAGGAAAAGTCTGTTCTTCATAAGGCTGCTAATGCTTAGGCCTCATGCACACAGCCGTTGTTTTGGTCCGCATCCGAGATGCAGTTATGGCGGCTCAGATGCGGACCCATTCACTTCAATGGGGCCGCAAAAGATGCTCCGTTCCGTGGCTCCGCTAAAAAAATATAACATGTCCTATTCTTGTCCGCGCTTTGCGGACAAGAATAGGCATTTATATTAAAGTCTGTCCGTGCCGTTTCTGCAAACGCGCACCGACGCCATCCGTGTTTTGCGGACCGCCAAACACACCACGGTCATGTGCATGAGGCCTTCTAAGGCTACTTTCACACTCTAAGCAGTCATGCACACCTGACCAGTTAGTCTGCCCTAGAGGCTGGTTTTAAAGTCAGTATGAAACTGAGTCTGCTTATATAGCACCTACCAGTAGCCATTAGGCTCCAGGAGAAGTATATAGTGGGCTCAGCATGCATGTTGGTACTTGCATCCCTCGATCCGATGAAAGCTGTAATGGCACCGGACGGGGTTAAAAGCAGAGTGTGCTTGGCGTGCATGCTGTACCTGCGCTCCCTGGACTTTGTGTGGCTGTCATGGCCCATAAAAGGTAGGAACTAGTGTTAGGGACCACTCATTAAGGCGACCTTGACGTGGTGAGTGGCTTATTACGCTTTGGCCAAAATGTACACCAATGCCTCATTCAACATCCAGCATAGAGGCAGGACAGAGTGCTGGTTGCAGAGTGCGATTGCATTTTGTGTTTTTGCGTTTGTATCTGTATTTCGCCATAGCAATGTGCACCTGCTAGGGGTTGTGCGGGCTGAATCCCCCATACTTTCACACTTGCTTTGTTAATTCCGGTATTGAGATCCAACAGTGGATCTTAATTTCGGAATTAAATGGATTTGTTTTGATTTTGCACATTAGGATGCATCCGTTCTGTTAGGATGCGGTTGTGTGAAATCAAGACAGAAAAACATGGATCCATCACTAAATACATTAAAAGTCAATGAGTAACAGATCTGTTTTTTTAGGCTCCTAAAAACACTGTTCCGTCACCCTTGACTTACATTGTTTTCATTGCCGGATGCATTTTTTTCAGTTTTTATGACAACAGCTTGCGGCGGTTTTGTTTCCGATCACAAAACGGAATGGTGGCGGAACGTAAGACATCCTGATGTATCCTGAGCGAAAGATAGATAGATAGATAAATAGATAGATAGATAAGATACATACACATGAAATTCCTTTATCAAAAGGACCCCTTTAACTGGTGTCTTCCCCAACACAAGGGCAATGTCCTGACAGCCGCATGGATGGACAGAGCATAACTCATATAAGGAGGTCAGAGACACAGATGCAAAGCACAGAGGGATCAAGCAAAACTCGTAGTCAGTAACAGGCCGAGGTCAGGGCAGGCAGAACGTCAGAATGTGTGAATCAGGCAGAAGTTGGTACACAGGCAGACAAATAGATCATAGCACCTCTGCAGGATCTAGCAAGCTAGCAAACCTATTGCTCAGACAGAGAATGAGACATACAGCATGGTATAAATGGCAGAAACTGGTTAGCACATTGCCTATTAGCTGTGCAGAGGGCACAAGGAGGGTTCAACACTTGCAGCACTAGAGAATGAGATGAGGATCAATTAAGAATATCCCAAAAAGACACACAGGACACTGGCGCCTAAGCCAGCTGCTGGAGCACTGGAACTGCAATAGACAAAGCATGAGTGAAACCAGAACCCGTGGCCACCTGCAGTAGCAGCATAGCGGCGGGCACAAGCCACTAACGTACACGTGTGATCCACAGTTGGTGCTATTCTTGACTTGTGAGGGTGTGTTTAGAGAAAATGCCAAGACTTGGTCATCTGGTAAGGTTGTCCTTCAGCAGAAGAGACAGGAAACTGCTGTAGAGCAAAGAGTTGGGTACCTGTGGAGACAAAAACCTAACAATAATTTTATTGCATGTATATTGCAATAATACATCATTTGAAATGCACTATTCATTGCATAGTAAATACTTTTCATGGGAAAACACCATTATTGAATTGTGCCAGCTTGTGTGTTTTGGAACTGCCAAGATGTTGTACCTCAGCTGAGTGCTGAAACCATAAAGTATACTGTGCCTCTTGAAGTAACCCCTGTATTTACAGTTGTGTTCAGAAAAATTGTTTGAATTTTATTTGGTCTGTTTTTTTCTTCTTTTTAAAGTGGAACCTCACGAGGCAAAATACCTATACCCCACCTTATAGATGGCTGACTATAAGAAATAAAAAGCAGTACCAATAGTGACGGGATGGATGAGGAGGGAAGGTCCGTGGAGGAAGTACTGCGCTGTGACTGACAATCTATTATGACCACTGTGGCTCAAACTCTATATAGGTGACACTGTGACTTGCACATACTGCATACAGATGACACTTTAAATGGCATGTGCTACCGGAGTTACTTTGGTTTCTAACCACCTTGCTATTTCTTTGGCGCTCTACTTTGGTGCACAAATAATCAGTGATAATACCGTCACTCACAAATTACCTTTTCTTCGCCCACTTTATACAATATTTTGTATATTCGGCCATGAAACGTCCACGTGCCACAGTGGAGCAGCTCCTGCCCTGGAGGACTCAGCCCAACCCTATATTACAAGGTTTTCCATTTATTTCAATGGGCACTGTGCAATACCACATCTCTCCTGCAGTGGCCACTGCAGAAGAGGGGCGTGACCTCCTTGAGCTTTCCAGATCAAGACAACTAGATCAAGCTTAACCTCCTGCAGATCCTAAAGAGGAGACAAAGGTTTTAAAGGAACCCCTTCCATGTCTAACATCTAAATACCTGGAATACATGCTGCCAGGCCCGTTCTATCAGCACAAGGACTGAGCAGCTGTAAAGTATATTAATAAATAAAATAGACATAAAACTCTAAACACTAAAAGCTCGAATTGTTCTTATAAATCAATATGAGAAGCTGGAGGACGAGTCTTGGTAGTAGCTTCTAAACACGAACAATAGTAAATCCCTCTCGGCGTACGTACTACCCTTCACCCTCTGCAGAACGCTTCTTTTAAGCCACTACATTTTATAGGTTGTACGTGGCTGAAAATGAAAATCAAACTTGAAATTCACAGTTGTTGTGAAACAGATTTATAACTTTTGACTGTAAAGCTGGAACTTCACAGACCCAGCACTGATTCAGATTAGGATATTAAAAATTTGAGTGCTACTATGGTTGACTGAGGGGAAGGGCAGTCCCGTTAACGAAAAGACCTATGTTAATAATTTTTCACCGTCAAGAGCAACTGACGAAAAAAAAAAAAAAAACGTCTTTCAAGGGCTGTAAAAATTGTGCTGCTAAAACGGCAGAATTTCTTCCATGGCCTATTCCCTCTGCAGATAAAAAGTTGTAAGGGGTTATAACTGGTGACGACGTATAACCGCCGCTGATGGGTCTACACATCGACATCACACCAGTGAAATTTATGGCCAATATTTCCAGAACAATCGGTTTGTGTTAAAAATCTCATTAATTTATATGGAAAAATCATTACTTTTGAGTGAAATATCAATTTTTCACATGTACTTAAAATTATATACTGTACATGTAAGGGTGGGTTCACACTAGCGTTAGGGATTCCATTATGGCTTTCCGTTATAACATGGTTATAACGGAAAATAATGGAATGCCCAGTCAGAATGCAAAACGGAAGCCTTTAAAAGGCCTAATAGAAGTCTATGGGAAAGCATAACGGATCCGTCTGGGTCCCATTATGCAAGACGGAAAACAAAGTCCTGTCGTCCTGCATAACGGGACCCAGATGGATCCGTTTTGATTCCCATAGATTTCTATTAGGATGGAAAGCAAACGAAATGCCTTTTAAAGGCTTCCGTTTTGCATTCCGTCATAATACAAGTCTATGGGCAGAAGAACGGATCCGTCCTTCAGTCTTATGGATTCCGTTATGTTCCGTAACATAGTTATGACGGAAAGTCATAACGGAATCCAGAACGCAGATGTGAACTCACCCTCAGGGCTCGTTCACACGACTGTTGGTGTCCCGTTCCCGTATTGCGGACTGCATTTGCGGATCCGCAATACACTGGCACCGTTTCCGTTGTCATTCCGCATCGCAGATGCAGACCCATTCATTTCAATGGGTCCGCAAATCCGGAGATGCGGAACGGAAGCATGGAACAGAACACTACGGAAGCACTACGGAGTGTTTCCTGGGGTTACGTTCTGTGCCTCCGCACCACAAAAAAATAGAACATGCTCTATCTTTTTGCAGAACGGAGGGATCACGGACCCATTCAAGTGAATGGGTCTGCGATCCCCATGCGCCTGCCCCACGGAAGGTGCCCATGCATTGCAGACCGCAATTTGCGGTCCACAGCACGGGCACTGGACACCAACGGTCATGTGAACGAGCCCTTAGTCTGGCTCTGGGTCCCTTAAGCTTGGTAGTAGAAGGGCCTAGGCCTGTGCTGGCTAACCTCCGGCACTCCAGCTGTGGTAAAACTACAACTCCCAAGATGTACAATTGCTTGGCTGTTTTCACAACTCCATAGAAATGAATGGAGCATGCTGGGAGTCATAGTTGCACCACAGCTGGAGTGCGGGAGGTTAGCCATCCCTGGCCTAGAGGGGTTAGCCTGTAGGTATCATAGCCCAGAAGACTCTGCTACACCTGTACACCTTTAGAGGTGTTGTAAGAGACTAGAAATATATAGCTGCTTTCCTTCCAAAACAGCGCCACTCTTTTCCGATGGCTATACCTGATATTACAGCTCAGTCCCATTGACTAGTATGAGGTTCAGCTGCAATACCAGACATAGTAGTAAAACAACAACAAAAATGGGATTCGTTCACCACTCTTGACCTTAAAGAAGACGATTGATGTAAAAAATTAGAATCAGACATCATATAGGACATGACTATCTCTTTATAACAAAGCTGGAACCAGCCCTGTAGGGCTGTCCCTGTAACAGTAGATACGGCTGGTGACAGTAGAAGATTTAAACTGAACACGTGCGACCACCTCAGTGACATGGACAACAAATAAGGAATAGAAAAAACAGCCGGTGGCGCTATGCAGATACATTTTATTGAATTGCTCAATTTCTATACTAAATTTGTAATTACATGCAATTATAAAAGTATTCTGATCCAGGTCTTGGTTTGAAAAATGTTGAATATTATTCATGGCACAACTCCTTTAACTTGTAACACCCAGACCTGGGTGCACAGAGAATTCCTGAATCAGAGACAACCACTGACATAGCATTACAATGTGAAAAAAACAAAGCAATTATCTCCAGCATTCCTAAAAAAAAAATCAATCATTTATTGTAAATGCATTAAAAGCATCTTGTACAAATTTATTTATTTTTTTAAACTACGCGTTTTGGACACAGTAAGCCTTGTCCTTAATCATGGCATGAAGTAAGTGCTGGAGAAATAGTTTTTTCTTACTACATTGGAATTCCAGACACAGCCAGGGTTGGACCCTCTCACCAGAGGGGCCCCAAAGATCCAGTAGGTAAAAAAAAACTCATCCGGCTGCCTTTGGAGCCATTACTTGACACTATGTTTTATTTATTTAATTCAAAAGCTATTAGACTTTATTGATGATATAGAGTTTGGGCCCCAAGTATAATTTCCTGTGGTGGGTTCTAAGCAGGGGCGTAGCTATAGGGGTGCAGAGGTAGCAGTCGCTACCGGGCCCAGGAGCCTGAGGGGCCCAAAAACCCTTGTACCGCATAAGAAGTATGGTATGATAGAAAGTGCATGCTGGTCAAGTTACACCTTTGGCTGGAGGGAAGGGGTTAGGTCAAGAATTTGGTGTGGGGGGGGGTTTCAATTTTTGCCATGTACTTCCCTACCCCTGGCCACAAAGCTCTGAAGGAAGGGGCGCCCAAGCTGAACTTTTGCACCAGGGCCAATAAGTTTTTTTTTGCTACACCCCTTGTTCTAAGGAACCCCGGTCCAACACTAGACACGGCCCTTGGAAAACAGTTGGGCTGTTTCTGGAAGAAATCTGAAATGTTTTTTCTAATCTTCTACAAACCTGGTTTTCCAGGTTCAGAAGAACCTCGGCAGAATAGCACCGCACCTGCTCACTGGTATGGCATTGCAGTCCAGCCCCATTCACTTCAATCTAGCTGGACGGCAGTACCAGACGTGACCTGAGATTGCAGTCCAGTTGAGGTGCTGTTTCTGGTAGAAGTCTAATTCTGGACAACCCTTTTTACGATTGACCCCACCAAAATCAATCAGGGGAGGGCTGACAATGAATGCGGGGCTCTGCTGGTGTATTGTGTTTGGAGCATAGAATAATTATTTAGGATTATGGGGTTGTATCCGGAATATACTGGCGTGCGTGTTCTACTAGAATGTCTGCTTCCAGCTGCATACACTGCATCATTTCCAGAACCAATGGATGCTACAAACAGCTAATCGGTGAGGGTGCCAATATATACGGTCGTGTGCATGAGTCCTAACCATCTGAAGCATCAGGTCATCGACATACCCCGCCACAACCTGCTGTCTATAACTTTAATGGAAGACTTTCTATTAAAATGTTTAATTCAGGACAAACCCATGTATTTGGTTTAGAAAATCTTTTATTCATTATCAACATATTTAAAGTTTTTTTTTCCTATTTGTTGTCATTGGTAGAGGCGTCCCTTTTTACACTTTACGCACCTCTGGGGGTACAAGTACCGCACTTATCCCTTTCGTATTGTTCTTGGGCGTCATAGTCTAAACTTTACAGGCAGGTAAGGCAACAGTGCCATCTTCAGGTGAGAAGGGGTACTGCGCTAAATACATAAAGTTTCCTAAGAGAAAATATGGTAAGTATAATTCAGTTGTGATGAAGTAGATCGATTAGCAAATGTAATCAAACTTAGAATAAAGCCAGATGATTTCAATGATCGTTTTCTACATTATTTCCGCATTATCACAAACCACTAAAAGCCTGCTAGAGGCGCCAACAACGACCCTTGATGTGGCTTCAAATGCGGTAGCAGTGATGAATTTTTACCTAACGCTTGTCTTTGAAGGACCATGAATAGTCGTTAGAGATGAGCGCAGTATTCGGTTCAGCTGCTTCACAAAAAAATTTGCTTAGTATCGAATTGCTTTGTCATGAAGCGCATTTGGGTGCAATGACAGGGAGCGGTGATTGCGCCGCCCCCCGTCGTTATGCCGCTCAGATGCCACATGCAAACATAATTGGTGTAAAATTTTAAAAAATCATACCTGATCCATTTGCTTGCGACGGGTTGGCCCTGCCATCTTGCTTGAAGATCTGGCGCGAAATCTCGCACGGCCCGAGATGACATCATCACGCAGGCCAGTGTGGTGACATCATACGTCACCGCACACAGGATTTCATGCGAGATCTTCAATCAAGATGGCAGACAGCCCATCACAAGCAAACTGTGCAGATAAGGCCTCATGCACACGACCTTTCCGTTTTTTTCGCGGTCCGCAAACCGCGGATCCGCAAAAACGGAAGCCGCCCTTGTGCATTCCGCAATTTGCGAACAGAACAGGCGGCCCATTGTAGAAATGCCTATTCTTGGCCGCAAAACGGACAAGAATAGGACATGTTCTATTTTTTTAGCGGGGCCACGGAACGGAGCAACGAATGCGGAAAGCACACGGACGGAGTGCTGTCTGCATCTTTTGCGGCCCCATTGAAGTGAATGGGTCCGCACCCGAGCCGCAAAAACTGTGGCTCGGATGAGGACCCGAAAAACGGTCGTGTGCATGAGGCCTAAGTATGATATTTCTTGTTTTGTTTTTTTACACCATTTCAGGTTAAATCGATTCACTACCACGAAGCACTGTGAAATTTGGCTTTGCGGCAAATCGAATTTATCCTTAAATTCGGATCAAAGTCCACTTCATGGACTTCAATTCGCTCAACACTAAAAGTAATATTTGCTAAATGTCCCAGAACGTCCAGGAAACAAGGAGACCTCCTGGAAAAACATATCTCCCGGATGCGCAGAAGAGTCGGCAAAAGTTTTTACGATTGTCTACACTTCTGGACATTAGGACTTTGTCTCCGGTGGTGTCCGGTTGAGGGACGTGCAGGAATGGTTAGGGGTTAGCAGCTAAAGGTCTGAGGTCTGTAAAGGGGTAGTTTGTGGGTTTGTAAACAAGGGGGACTGGTCTGGGGTCTGTATATGGGGAGGGGGGGTCAAGTTTAGGGTCCTTATATAGGGAGGTTCTGCTTTGGGGGATAATATAAAGGGTTGCAGTCTGTATGAAGGTCATGTCTAGGATATATAGATATATAGACGCTGGGCCCAGGAGTCATTTCTGCACAGAGGTCCGATCCATTCAAGTTATGTCTGAGATCAGGGGCGTAGCTAATGGCTCATGGGCCCTGGTGCAAGAGTTTAGCTTGGGGCCCCCCTTCCCTCAGTGCTTTGTGGCCAAGGCCAGGAAGCGCATAGCCTTCGTGCTGCCCGAGGCTAAAAATGAAATGGCACCCCTGCCCCCATGCCAAATTCTTAATTTAACCCCCTTCCCTTGAGCCAGTGGTGTAACTTGACCAGCATGGACTTTCTATAATACTGGTGTTTTCTTATGCACCACAAGGGTCTTTGGGCCCCCTCAGGCTCCTGGGCCCGGTAGCGACTGCTATCTCTGCACCCCCTATAGCTACGCCCCTGTCTGAGATCACTGCCTGTCTCTCCATTACAGTATTGTAGTGCCTGATAACAGAAAGAAGCCGTTCCTTTTTATACCTAAAAAATATGCACGTATACTAATAATGTGCAAGAATATAACATTGACAGTGCCATGAAAGAGGAGAAATATGGCGGGGGTAGGGGAATCTGCAACAGAAGCCCCTAATGCAGCCTCTGATTCCCATGTGAACTTACCGTGGTTATATTTCTGCATACATTTGACCTAAAACTATATTAGGTTTTCCCACCAGTCCTAAAAGCACATAAAGATAAACCAAATCAAATAAATGAGTCAAAAATATTAGACCTGGTCATTTATTTATAGAGGGAAATGATACAATTGTCTGGAGTGGCAAAAATATGTGAACCCCATGCTCTCAAACTGCAACCAGAAATATAAAAAATGTGGAAGGGTTCACAAACTTTCAAGCACCAGCGTAGCTTTAGTGGGATTGAAATTAATTTAGGATTCAAAGTGGCTGAATCAGCCGGGCAAATCGATTTGGGTCCAAATAAATACGATCAGAAGACAATCAGGTCTCCTAGGGCTGTAGACAACCGATTTTAAGCTCTTCGAAAAGACTTTTCCCCCAAAATTTTTTTGTTTTGCTAAAAATAAAATGTTTTGCTTTTTGCCGGCAAATGGATGCCAGATTGTATACACACACACACATCTCCTGGGGTCCTGAGATCCTCCTTCTTCGTATTTCCTGTCTGAAAAATGGCTGATGCGACTTTGAGAAATTTGCACAAATCGAATCGCCAAAAATTCTGACTCAGATTTACCTGAATTTGAGGAAAATTCAGGTCAAATAATTTTTTTTAAAATCAATTATGTCTAATGACAGCGTGTGCATGGACTCTTCTATATACCTGTATCGCAGGTGCTGAGCTGGTCATGAAACTCTTTATGTGGTGCGGTTAAATATTCATTTAGTTGGGACAAGGCCATTGACTTTACCTAAAGACATCATGATATTGCTAAATCTGAAATTCAGCTCTGCTACATCTGCATGCTCCCAGGTGATCCTTTTGCAAATACATACAATTGTACAGTTTATTTACCGCACACAAGGTCAGGTAATAAAATTGTCGCGCTGTATAAATAACACAGATGTGTATTTTGTGCAAGAAACTGCAAAACACTTTTTTTCCTTTTTTTTTGGAGCTGAAGACTCCTCTCTACCAGCATGTAAAGGGTGAATGCAGATGATGGGTGATTCGAAAGATAACACTGCCATCTAGTGGGCGTTTTGGATCTGCTTACATAGGCGCAAGGATTATTTAATCCCCAGGACGTCTCATCCTGCAAAAGAGATAAGTTTACAGATGACAATTTTTCCTATGAGCCGCGATGGTCTTAATGATAATATATAGAGGTAAATGGGCAAAAGAAGTAGTGGGGAGGGAGTCATGTTCAAAAAAGGTTCATATTACAGTGTTTATGTGTGGGTCAGCGCTATATAAAATATAAAGGAGTCAAATAAATTTTAAAAAAATATCGCATTTCGGGGAACAGTACTGTTTACATTCCTTCATATATGCTAATGGTAAACATTGTAAGGTGCAGAATATACGCCCACTTTTTTTAGTCCTGGCGTGAGTGAAGAAAATGTGCAGAATGCGGCACAAAGGACCTTTGTGCCGCAATTTGCACCAGAAATACGCCTATTATAGGCGTATTTCTGGTTAGTAAATGACCTCCTAAGTCCCTGCTAGAGATGAGCAAATTTCTTGGAATTAATTTCGTGTTTGACTGACCAAACTTTTCAAAAACTTTTATACGGGCATAAATCAATTCAACCAAAAGTATTACTAAAGATCAAGAGACTGGCGCACATAACAATCCTCTAGGAAAAAGAAATGCAATTCGGCTTTCCTTCTAAAAGAAAAAAGAAAGCTGAATGTCTCACATCAGTTGGTGTAGCATAGCTTTCCAAAATCAATGCTCAGCATTTAAAACAAGCCTTAAAACGTAACTTGGATAATAGCTAAGCCAGCATCTCATCTGCTGGTGAGAGGCCTTGGTCAGGAACCAGGGCATACTGTCAGAGTGCCTATCATGCATAGTATGTGTGCGGAGTACTACAGGCCAGGCAACAGGGAAAAATATCTGCAAATTAGCTGTTCTTCCAAAAGGAAAAGACAGGTTAGTCTCTGATAGCAGCAGATGTCAGGTATGCTAATTTGCATATATTTTTTCTCAGAAACCCAGAGGAACATTGACTGGCTTACAATACTCCTCGTGTGTTCTCAGTGCTCTCCATAAGGAGAACTAGCACTACAACCAGATTTTCAGATCCTTCTCTCTTTATTTAGTACCTAACTACCTATCATTCAAGCTTATGCAGAGAGCACCATATTATTACTTCCTTGGTCCTCCAAAATTATTGTGCCTATTATTATTATTTACATCCATGGTGCTATACATCTAAAAGGGTAGGGGTATATATATGTAATATAAAGCAAAACAATTATTAGCAGGTTGGTACAGAGGGGAGAGGACCCTGCCCATGAGATCTTACAATCTACAGAGGAAAGGTGGAAAGATACAGTAGCTGTGGGTAAAAGTTGCTCATCTGGCTGCATGGTGGCAGCATGCTTATTGCAGATGGTAGGCTTTCCTGAAAAGGTGGGTTTTCAGGTTGCTTCTTGAAGGTTTAGGTTTTGGTGGAGAGTCTGGTATGCTGGGCTCGCAAGTTCCAGAACATGGATGATGCACGTGAGAAATCTTGTAAATGATTGTGCAAGGAACAGACAAGATGAGAACAAAGAAAAGAGGTCTTGTGAAGACTGCAGATTATGGGTGGAGATGTAGGTCAGAAACTGAAGAAGGGCATTCATTGTGGATGTCTTATATGTAGTTGTTAGTATTTTGAACTAAATTCGCTGGACAATGGGGAGCCAGTGTAGGGATTAGCAGAAGGGAGAGGCAGAGGAGAAGCAAGGGTATAAGTGGATTAACTGGACAGCAGAGTTGAAGATAGATTGAAGGGGTGCGAGAGTGCTAGATGGGAGGCCACAGAGAAGGACATTACAGTAGTCCATGTGGGAGATGATGAGGGCATGCAGTAGCATTTTATTTGAATCAGGGTTGAGGAAGAGACAAATATGAGAGATGTTCTTGGGTTGAAGGCAGAAGGAGGTGATCAGGGTTTGGATGTGTGGCTTGAAGGATAGGACAGAATATTATATGTAAAACCAAAGTAGTCACCTGTATATGAAGTCAATGACAGCAGGAGAGAAGGAGGCAGCATAACATGGGGAAGCTGCATAACGTCAGTTATTATATTGTTGTTACTGAAAAGTGGTTTTGTGGGTAATGTTGAGTTTACAATGTCGAGAAATTATGATACAATCATTAGATTGCTAAACTACTAACTCTGTTGACTTACAGTAAATAAAACCTTAAAGGGAATATGCCATCAAAAAATGACCTATTGCTTAAATCAAATCTTAATTTTAAATCTACTTTAAGAATTTGTGGTGATTTATATTTTTATTTTTTGCATATCATAGTCTTGGGATCCACCAAACTTAAATTTCGCTCCCACATCTTCCGTGACTTGGCCTCTATCTCTTAAAGCCTCATTATAAACATTTCTACCGAATTCCCAATGTTGTAGTAAAAAGTTTTAAATATATATTTCTTCTCCATAACTCCGAACACCTTTTCTCTTCACTTCCTATTACAACAAAGCACCTACATTACAATACATAACAGATAGAACAATACTCAAATAACCCATTTTGCATACGGTCCGTCATGAACTTCCGATCATTTGACTTCTTCGAGCCAGTCAGATGGAAAAATGCCCTATTTTCCTATTCTTGTCATTGAGAAACCATCATAATTACACATCAAAGGGAAGAATTATATATTTACACCAAACAGGGTTTCAGATCAAACTCAATATTCAAACCCTGTGGATTTAAAGAGGTTACCCAGCTTAGAAGCCAACAACCTCAGTGGTCAGAAGGTGTGCCCTATTAAAAAACACCAAAAAAAATCCCACTCACTTGTTTGCAGTCCTACCGTTCCAATGTCACTTCCTGGCTTTATCTTGTGACTGATGTGGCCAGTCGATGGCCTCAATGGTCACATGTGCTAGCATTACTGCTAGTGGCCAGGACCAGAAGTAGCTGGAAACAGGGCAGTGGTACTGAAATGGAGGGACTGTGTATAGATGAGCTTTTTTTTTTTTTATGGGGCACACCTTGCAAGCACAAGGGTTGTTGGCTTCTTTGCTGGACAACCCATTTAAAGTCCCCATGGGATAACTCCAATTTATTTCATGGATATCTACTTCATGTCACTTGTGCAAGGACCATCTATACCAACTTATAACTAGAGTACATCTGCCAGAAGAAGTGTGCACCCCACCCAGGGGTGGATTGTGAACCTAGAAGTTCCTCCATGTTGTAGGTGTTGGCCTGCAATACTGTAGTGCAGCACAGAACCAAATACCTCAGGACAGCATAAAATACTGCCGCCCCAACCAAAGTACTCAACTGTATCACTATTATGAGGACAGTAATACAGTTGAGTTCAGGAGGGCACCTACAGCCGTTGAGCATCAGATCATTATCTACTTGGCCTGCGGCCATCAAGAGGGCTTGAGTGGCTCCCTGGATATTGGCCCACCGGGAAATTTCCCTGTAGGGTCTATGGCCAATCCGCCCCTGACCCCACCACATCTTGCTCTTTATCCCATGATTAACATAAAAAATTAGAATCTGACATCATATAGGACAGGACAATCTCTTTCTAACAAAGCTAGAACCAGCCCTGTACCTCACATGAACTGAAATTACGAAAGTCTTCAGATCCAGGTGCTGGCTTGAAAAATGTAGAATATTTTTCGTGGGGCAACCCCTTTAAGAATCATCCAAACAGAAAAAAGATCTGTGGACCTTACTTCCCTGGCACAAGGTCCAAAAAAAAATCCCAGAACAAACAAAAAGGACTATGCTAAACAGCAGCACGATGGATATTATCAACTGTGGAGAGCAGTAATTACTCTCAGACTGCTTGGCCCATCTCATGCACACGCTGTCTTTCAGCTGCGCACAGAAAAGGCCCTTCAGAATATGCCAGCGGTGGGATTTATTGAACAACTACATAAAAAGTATAGTGTGTCACAGAAAGAAAAGCAGTCGACTCTTTCGTTTGAACATCGATAAAAAAATAAAAATTACAGGCAAAAAGACACAGAGCTGCCCACAGGATCGCGGAGTTCAATTTCTAAACCAACAGAGCACGCGGCATTCTCAAGAGTTTGTCTTGGACCCAGTAAAATTCTGCGCTGTTATTTCATGACTTCTGGGTTAGGTTGATGTAGAAAATGCCCCGCACAGCTAAGACGGGAGTCGTACTAGTTTCTCCCTGCCCCTTTTATCAGGAGGCATTATAACTCAGACTGACGTAAAGCGAAGGCCAAAGTGCGGCACAACTAAACTCCTGGGCCCCAATGTAGAATCTGTAAGAAGCCCGCTACCAGGTATTATTTATAATACTTGGGGCTGTGGCAGATGGGCAGGTGGGCCCAATTGCACCCAGTACGCCCCCTATAGCTACACCACTTTTGTAAAAGTTGTCTGTTAAAGGGAATGTGTCATCAGAAAATGGCCTATTGTTTAAATCATATTTTAATTTTTTATGTCACTATTAGTGTTGAGCAAAGCGTGCTTCGGAGGCTTCATCCGATGTCGCTTCGTTCAAAACTTCAGATTAATACTGTACAGAGATCCGTCTCCTTACAGTATTAGAATGTATGGGCTCCGATGAGCCGAAGTTAGTTATTCACGAAGTCGCGCGTGACTTCGTTGAATAACTTCGGTAGTTGATTTTTAAAGTGGAAAAACACTTTAAAAATTTGAAACCAAACTTGGCTTTAGTTCTGAGGTACTAGTTGGAACCGAAGCCGAGTTTGGTTTCAAGTTTTAAAGTGTTTTTCCACATGGATCCACTGTACCTCACATGGATCCAGAGATCTCCACATTCATTGCTCTGCTAGATTTATATCAAGCTGACAGCTCAAGGGGAGTGTCCTTTCTGCTGCAGCTCAGGAGGCGTGTCTCAGCTCTCCCTATCACAGCTCAGGAGGCGTGTCCCAGCTCTCCCTATCACAGCTCAGGGGGCATGTCTCAGCTCTCCCTATCACGGCTCAGGGGGCGTGTCTCAGCTCTCCCTATCACAGCTAAGGAGGCAGTTGAAGGATGAAACTGAGCATGTGCGGCAATCTCAGTGAACAGGACAAAGAAATAAGGAAAAGAGCAAACAGCAGGTGGCGCTGTACAGATACATTTTATGGAATAACTCACTGGCCATACAAAATGTTTAATTACATGCTGGTTGGAAAACTGTAGAATATTTTTTGTGAGACAACCCCTTTAAGGTCCTTTTATGGGGGCCAATGACTGATTATTTGCAATTTGTGTTACCAGGGCAGGTCTCAGTCAGCAAAAGAGCAAGCTCTTCAGTTATGCAAAAAGCAAAATGCTCTGTGTGAACGGTGGATGTGCTGCCGACGTAACTGCTTAGAGGATGAATGATCGCAGAGTAGTTTTCAGGTTGTGTAATCGAGCACCGATCAACCCATTAGGGTCATGTAAAACTGCCCTTAGGACTATACCGTATATCTTTATAGGGCTCTGTTTTTCAAACCGCATGCAGGAGGCTATATAGCGACACAAGGCGTGCCTGCAGCTCCATACTGTAGAACTATAAGAACTGTGCCGCCATATAGAGCTCCATGCTGTGTGATACTACAGAGTTATCCTCTGTATAACTTTGCATGACATCGAGGCGTACGGAGGTAGAGCATGGTGCCATAGATGACTATAGGGGGCCGTATAATGGGTCTATACAACATAGAGCTTGTACAGAGTTGTGCCCCCGATGTGGGGGTGTAATGACAGGCAATTTTCATATTTTGCAGTCTTAGTTGGTTTTTCACCAAAACATGGCAAAGCCACTGCTTCGAAATATGATTTGGCTGCATTGTGTGAACACAGCCAAAAATGAAGAAGCATAGTGATGCGTAAAGATTTTTATAGCACTTACCAAGGCAAAAGGGGTTAATGGAGGCACCGAACTCGAGTAACATTCTGCATGTGAATCCTGGGCAAGTCCTTCTCACCGTAATGTCACATATTCAAATCAGCCGCACAGCATCTTAAATGTCAGCTCTGCGTTTTAGGGCTGTGTTGGGACCGCGGCTCGGTTTACATCTTGGCACAAAAGTTGGAGGTCCCAAATAGCAAAGTGTAATAAGCAGAGAGGACTTACAGGGGTGGGAATTTTACACTATACAAAATGAATTAACTTGTGAGTCGACTTTCAGCTGTTAATATGTCAAAGCAAAAGCCAAGGGTCTTTTACTAGTCTTCAGAGAAACCCTATGGTGGGGTTAGAAGAGGGGTATCGCTCTTAGGGTCTACGAAAAACGATTTTGTCCAATTTTTTTAAATTCTACCTAATAAGTGTACTTTCGCACTTGCGGCAGAGTGATCCGCCAAGAAGTTCTGTTGACGGACCTGCCTGCCGGATCCGTCAATCTGCATGCAAACGGACAGCATTTGTAGACGGATCCGAAAGCAGATCCGTCTCACAAATGTAATGCAAGAACGGATCATTTTTAAAGGTCTGCACATGCGCAGACCGGAAGGACGGATCCGGTATTGTGGTATTTTTAATGCCGGATCCGGCTCTAACACATTTCAATGTAAATTAATGCCGGATCCGGCATTTCGGCAAGTGTTCCGGAATTTTGGACGCAGATAAAACCGCAGCATGCTGCGGTATTATCTCCATCCTGAAAAGTCAAAAAGACTGAACTGAAGACATCCTGATGCATCCTGAACAGATCGCTCTCCATTCAGAATGCATTAGGATAAAACTGATCAGTTATTTTCCGGTATTAAGCCCCTAGGACGGAACTCAGCGGCAGAAAGGAAAAACGCTAGTGTGAAAGTACCCTTAGTGCATTTTTTTTTTTTTTTTTTAATACATAGAATGTGTCGGCAGATAAGAACCATTTGGCCCATCTAGTCTGCCCAATATACTGAATACTATGGATAGCCCCTGGCCCTATCTTATATGAAGGATGGCCTTATGCCTATCCCATGCATGCTTTAACTCCTTCACTGTATTTGCAGCTACCACTTCTGCAGGAAGGCTATTCCATGCATCCACTACTCTCTCAGTAAAGTAATACTTCCTGATATTACTTTTAAACCTTTGCCCCTCTAATTTAAATGTATCGATTATCTTAAAGAGGTTCTTTTGGAATTAAGAAAATAAAAGTACTTAAATATTACTGTATTAAAAATATACTCACAAATACCTTTCATTAGTTATAATTAGAAATGAGCGAATTTCATATTTTGTCCTATCCTGTGTGAGGCAGTGACAGGGGAGAGATATGGCAGGAGTTTCCATTTCTTTGCTGTCAATCAGCAGGTCAGAGGCCGCACCCGGTGGAACAATCAGTCTGGGATAAGAGCCCAGTCCAGACTGTTAGGAGGAGGAAGAGTCTGTGTGCAGCAGAGGCCTGGGAAGTCTCTGTACAAGTGGGCTCAGCCGAGCTGGCTGAGGGGCCACGGAGCTGGGTGTTAGCCTGAACTTTGGGGGACTCCGCGAGGTCTTGGAATTGACGGTCGCTAGGCCAGAGTCAGGAGGACTTCTGGGCCACAATCCCCCAAAAGGTACTGGACTTTGTTACAGCCTGGAAGTGCTGGATTGTTAGGCTGGGAAAAGCTGCATGTTCTCCCCATGTGTGAACGGGGCTTTCAGTGAGGTAGGGAGTCCTCATGTTTAGTTAGAGCCCAGCCGGGCAGGTGTTTTATTTGTATTGTTTGTTTTGATTTTGCTGAGGTGCCAAATAAAAGCAATGTTTGGCCCCTAACCCTGTGGTTGATGAAGATCATTGTGAGAATGACCCCCGAATAAGAGGCGATCCCTTACACCTGCATAACGGAAACGGGACGGATCTGTTTTGCAGCCCATAGACTTCTATTATGACGGAATGAATAACGGAATGCCTCTAAAGGCATTCCGTTATGCATTCTGTCATAGAATTGCGCTATGGTCCATGGTAGCGGAATCCATAATGCAATTCACCTTTTACCAGTAAACGAAGTGTGAACGAATTTCATAACCTGAAATTTGCTCATCTCTAGTTATAATGGCTCATTTTTTCTAGGGAGCAATCATCATGAGAAATAAAATGGCCGCCGTCCTATAAGTACACACAAAACCTGTCCTAATCACACAGCAGGACAAGTTACTTCAGAGCACTGAGCTAAAGAGCTGCCTCATCCTCCTCTCTGCTCTACTGTCACGCCGCTGTGTAGGAGGGAGACGCCACACCGAACGAAGGAGAGGCAACAAGGAACAAGACCTGAAAGCTAGGGAAGAAAAAAGGACACCTCCTAGTCAAATCCCTACTCACAGTATTGACTGGCTATCAGTATAAACAGACCCCAAAGGTAGGTGAGCTCATACGCAGGAGTACCTAGAGTCCTAACTCACCCTAAAAGACCGTGGCGATAGTGACAGGACTGAGACTACCTGTTCATCCAGAAAGGAAGGACGACCAGGAGTCTCCCTCAGGCCTACAACAAAGGGCAGGTGAAAAACAACACACAGATAAACCAAAACAAAATGCAAAAGAGAAAGAAAACACTTCACTTTCCAGAAACTATGGCAGCAACAGGAACTCAGCCGAGAACCAAACACCAGCAGACCACAGATACCACTGAAGCTATAAACTGCACAGCATTGTGGGAGAAGCAACTATAAATAAGGAATGTGCAATGACCACAATAGCAACACCTGGAGGTTAGAGGTGTGGCCAGTTTTAGAAACAACACAGACGTCTATTGACAAGGAAACCTGTCAGATCAAAGCACATGTTGCCAGTCTCACAGATCTTCTGTCACCTACTGTCACAGGGACGTTCGTATGTCTAGGTATGTCCGTGACATCTACTTGTCAGGGATTATGATCCTGAATACAGTTGATCCGATCTTCAGCTGAATCTCTGTAGGAATGGAGTTCGTGAGAAGACATGAAGTACAGAGAAGGTGTGGATGTGACTAATGAGCAGCAGCACTTGTGTGCAGTCTCCATGACCACAGCCCCACATTATCACAGTCTGTCCTGTCCGTCCTCTCTGTACTTCATGTCTCCTCATGAACTCCATTCCTACGGAGAGCTGAAGATCTTATCAGCTGTATTCAGGATCATAATCCCTGACAAGCAGAGCAGAGAGGAGGATGAGGCAGCTCTTTAGCTCAGTGCTCTTAAGTAACTTGTCCTCCTGTGTGATTAGGACAGGTTATATGTATAGTTATAGGACGGCGGCCACTTTATTTTTCCTAATCTTTGTTCTGTAGACAAAACGAGCCATTATAACTAATGAAAGGTATATGGGAATATATTTATAATAAAGTAATATTTCAATTTTTAAATTTTCTTCATTTCCAGAGAACCCCTTTAAATGAGTCATATTTTTTTATTTTTTGTGAGGCTTTTTCTTTTTTTATATATTTTATCATATTTTTTGCTATACTTCTCTATATTTTATTTTTACATAATGTGTCCCCTTGTGAGGTCTGGGGGAACATCCATTTTTTATTGTTCAATTTTTCACGGTACCTGGGGCATCCGCAGAAGCTGCACGGGTCAGAAGCAGCACCGTATTGGGAATAGCAGAGCAGATCTGGGTCTGCTAAGACCCAGTAGCTCTGCTACATGCTGGGAGACATTGCTGCGTTCTCCATTCATTACATAATTGCACTATGTAGACTTTAAAAGAGAAGACAGAAGCGGTCTCTGACAGGTGGGTACCAAACTTCCATACCACCAAAGACTTGGCACCTGCACCATCTGTCAAAGGACAGTAGGCAGCTACTACAGTGTTAAAAATATTGCTCAAATTACCTTAATGTGTCTCATGACAAAAATGAATCAATCAGAGATTGGTGCAGCCAGAGAACAGACTGTGCAACATACAATCCCTTCTGTCAAGTTTTCTGTCAAGGTGTCTTCATCAGGCTTATGCACCAGAAAAATAGCGCAATGTGCTAAATACGTCATTCTTGTTGCGATCAGCACAAAGTTATGACATTCGACATTTTTTCAAGGCTTCACACAACTGCACCTTCTCCAAACTCCTGATTCTATAACGCCTCTAAAGGCTACTACTGAGATGTAATGTCTGGGTCCAGGGCTTCTTCTCTAGACCAGTTCCTGTGTTACATACCGCATTGGCATAGGACACCTTTCAATGGGCCATCAGAGCAGCTCTATGATGGTTTTCATTAAAACGCAGAAATAACAGTCTGCAGAGGGAGGGAAAACTGAAGGTTTAACTGAAGTTTCCCAATTGCTAGTAACTAGTGATGGTGTGCAGTTGGTTTACCTATACACTACGTGCAGAATTATTAGGCAAATGAGTATTTTGACCACATCATCCTCTTTATGCATGTTGTCTTACTCCAAGCTGTATAGGCTCGAAAGCCTACTCCCAATTAAGCATATTAGGTGATGTGCATCTCTGTAATGAGAAGGGGTGTGGTCTAATGACATCAACACCCTATATCAGGTGTGCATAATTATTAGGCAACTTCCTTTCCTTTGGCAAAATGGGTCAAAAGAAGGACTTGACAGGCTCAGAAAAGTCAAAAATAGTGAGATATCTTGCAGAGGGATGCAGCACTCTTAAAATTGCAAAGCTTCTGAAGCGTGATCATCGAACAATCAAGCGTTTCATTCAAAATAGTCAACAGGGTCGCAAGAAGCGTGTGGAAAAACCAAGGCGCAAAATAACTGCCCATGAACTGAGAAAAGTCAAGCGTGCAGCTGCCAAGATGCCACTTGCCACCAGTTTGGCCATATTTCAGAGCTGCAACATCACTGGAGTGCCCAAAAGCACAAGGTGTGCAATACTCAGAGACATGGCCAAGGTAAGAAAGGCTGAAAGACGACCACCACTGAACAAGACACACAAGCTGAAACGTCAAGACTGGGCCAAGAAATATCTCAAGACTGATTTTTCTAAGGTTTTATGGACTGATGAAATGAGAGTGAGTCTTGATGGGCCAGATGGCTGGATTGGTAAAGGGCAGAGAGCTCCAGTCCGACTCAGACGCCAGCAAGGTGGAGGTGGAGTACTGGTTTGGGCTGGTATCATCAAAGATGAGCTTGTGGGGCCTTTTTGGGTTGAGGATGGAGTCAAGCTCAACTCCCAGTCCTACTGCCAGTTTCTGGAAGACACCTTCTTCAAGCAGTGGTACAGGAAGAAGTCTGCAAGGTAAGAAAAACATGATTTTCATGCAGGACAATGCTCCATCACACGCGTCCAAGTACTCCACAACGTGGCTGGCAAGAAAGGGTATAAAAGAAGAAAATCTAATGACATGGCCTCCTTGTTCACCTGATCTGAACCCCATTGAGAACCTGTGGTCCATCATCAAATGTGAGATTTACAAGGAGGGAAAACAGTACACCTCTCTGAACAGTGTCTGGGAGGCTGTGGTTGCTGCTGCACGCAATGTTGATGGTGAACAGATCAAAACACTGACAGAATCCATGGATGGCAGGCTTTTGAGTGTCCTTGCAAAGAAAGGTGGCTATATTGGTCACTGATTTGTTTTTGTTTTGTTTTTGAATGTCAGAAATGTATATTTGTGAATGTTGAGATGTTATATTGGTTTCACTGGTAAAAATAAATAATTGAAATGGGTATATATTTGTTTTTTGTTAAGTTGCCTAATAATTATGTACAGTAATAGTCGCCTGCACACACAGATATCCCCCTAAAATAGCTAAAACTAAAAACAAACTAAAAACTACTTCCAAAAATATTCAGCTTTGATATTAATGAGTTTTTTGGGTTCATTGAGAACATGGTTGTTGTTCAATAATAAAATTAATCCTCAAAAATACAACTTGACTAATAATTCTGCACTCCCTGTATACTGACTTCTGCCTGTTTACTAACTCTCACCCTTCGCTGCTTGTCCCCACCTTAGATAGTTTACCATATTGATCCTTTGCTACCTACCCTGACTTCGGACTTGTTTAACAGATTTGCAAGTACTCTGCCCTGACCACTGCCTGTTTTCTGACAAGAAGTACTGCCTGACCCTTTGGTGAGTCAGCTACCAACTACATTGGGACTATTCCAAAATGTAGCAGCCTGATGGCATCCCTGCAGCGAATGCCAGATCCCTGTATAGGGGCTAAAGGATGAAAACCAGGGAATTGCCAGGATAACATCCTTAGGTCTAGCCCTACGTCAGTTCGTTGACGCAGTGGTTACACACCCACTGCCTGTAACAAGGGGAAAAGTTGTAATATACTCCAAAGTTTTGTGGATAAACCTCCCAGGAACCCGAACACATGGCACTACTTTTCTGAAAGTCTAGCTTCCACTGATGTCACATCCTTTACCAGTATTCTGGCCTGGGCTGTGGATGGGATATCACTTCCGCTGTGGATGGAGCCAGACCCATTTCTCTCCCCGATGCATGTACGAATTCCTTATTCCACCTTGAGGAGGAAGGGTTCTGTCAGCATCCACAGCAGAAGTGATATTCCGTCCATAGTCCAGGACAGAAGCCTGGTAAAGGATGTGACATCAGTGGGGGTTGGATTTTCAGAAGAGGAACATCAAGTGATCAGGTTACAAACTTTCTCCTACAGGTGTGTAATTAGGGTGGCTTTGGGTACCAGAAAACCCTTTTGAATGGTCCCATCATGATCTTCTACTGTCTGGAAAATATCAATATACACTAGTGTATCAAAAAAACGGTGATACAACAGTAACCCAACAAAGGAGCCTGAAGTTTATCAAGATCTTTGTAAACAAATGAAATTGAGATACAGTGTAACTTTCGCAATGCCCGTCGTGTTGAATTTGGATTAGTGTCCATTGATTCCTGCCAAGCGATTGAATGGTGGGATTAATTAATTTATGAACTTGTCATTACAAGCCTTTGATTGCGACGTCCTCTCTTAAAGATTTCATTATGCCTTAAGTTAAAAGATTTGCTAATTATTGCGTTTTATCTAATTGAGGCTTTGTATTACATATACGGTGCAAAGGTTGACCTTTAGCCATTGGGGCAGGATGAGAGTTTAATTAGAGCCGTCATTGGTGTGGATTGGATTTCTTTAAATGTTCCCAAGAAACGACTGTAATGAAATACTTGGTGACACAGACAAACTGTACATTTATAGGGGAAGTATGTCAAATCTTTAGGATAGAAATGTTATGTAACAACATCATTATTCAGCTTTATTTTAATTAATCATGTATTACCAATAATACCAGTACCAGCAAAATTCGCTCACCTTGGTACAACCAGGTTCCAGAAACTCACTTATTTCCATATCATCTTGTAGCTGCTGACTGCTCCCTCTACTGCAATGAATGGTAATCCCAAGAAATAGCATTTATATGACTAGCTTATAAGGTCCATATATTGTACTGTCAAGTTCATTATCCTCCTTTTTTGTCCCTATGACACCGGCTGACCTGTTACATGTGCACTTGGCAGCTGAAGGCATCTTTGTTGGTCCCATGTTCAAATGTGCCCGCCTCACTGAGAAAAATCAAGGTTTAAGATATGCAAATGAGTCTCTAGGAGCAAAGGGGGCGTTGCCGTTACACCTAGAGGCTCTGCTCTCTCTGCAACTGTCATGCTCTCTGCAATTTGATTGAAAGGACCAGGCAGTGTAAACGTGATCATGCCTGGCCCTGACTTCTTCTAAAGTTAGGGCCAGAGTGAGAATAAAAGGCAAAAAATGTCTAATTCCAGCCTAACACCTTACAAGCCCAAGCAAAGCAGACCTCTCTGGCATCCTCCTGGTCAATGCACAGAAGAGATATTCAATCTAGCCAATTAAAGAATGCTCAGGAGCCGATGATTATTTTGTCAATATAATTATTTCTTTAGTAGCTGTGGTATATTGATATCGCATTAGCCATAGCAAACTGACTCATGTAGATAGATGCAGGTTAACTGCAATGCTAAAGCTCATTCCACTCATGTACGAAAATGTATCAGCTGCGAAATACATCATTCCTGCCGGCTTCTTTCTTTAGCTGTAGAACATTACCCTGTTATGGTTTCAAATCATACATTACACTGAAGGTTCCCCTGCTCAAGTCATCACATGTCCAGGCCTGTCTGAAGTTTGCCAATGACCATCTGGATGATCCAGAGGAGGCATGGGAGAAAGTCATGTGGTCAGATGAGACCAAAGTAGAACTTTTTGGTCTAAACTTCACTCATCGTGTTTGAAGGAAAAAGAATGCCGAGTTGCATCCCAAGAACACCATCCCTACTGTGAAGCATGGGGGTGGTAACATCATGCTTTGGGGGTGCTTTTCTGCAAAGGGGACAGGACGACTGCACTGTATTAAGGAAAGGATGAATGGGGCCATTTATTGTGGGATTTTGAGCAACAACCTCCTTCCCTCAGTCATTGAAGATGGGTCGTGGCTGGGTCTTCCAACATGACAACGACCCAAAGCACACAGCCAGGATAATCAAGGAGCGGCTCCGTAAGAAGCATATCAAGGTTCTGGAGTGGCCTAGCCTCTCTCCAGACCTAAATCCAATAGAACATCTTTGGAGGGAGCTGAAACTCTGTGTTGCTCAGCGACAGCCCCGAAACCTGACAGATCTAGAGGAGATCTGTGTGGAGGAGTGGGCCAAAATCCCTGCTGCAGTGTGTGCAAACCTGGTCAAGACCTACAGGAAACGTTCGACCTCTGTAATTGCAAACAAAGGTTTCTGTACCAAATATTAACACAGATTTTCTCAGGTGTTCAAATACTTATGTTCAGCAGTGCAAGACAAATATATTCTTTAAAAATCATTCAATGTGATTTCCAGAATTTTTTTTTTATTCTGTCTCTCAGAGTGGGAATGTACCTACAATGTGAATGTCAGACCCTCCATGATTTCTAAGTAGGAGAGCTTGCAAAATCGCAGGGTGTTCAAATACTTCTGTTCCTCACTGTATAGCACTAACATACTCCTCAGCGTTTTACAGACATACAACATGACACTCCCCAAAGGGGCTCACAATGTCAGTTCCCTATCAATATGTCTTTGGAGTGTTGGAGGGAACCCATGCAAATATGGTGAGAACAAACCCCATGCGGATGTTGTCCCCGGTCAGATTTTAAACCTTGCACCCCAGTGCTGCAAGACACTAGTGCTAACCACTGAGCCACCGTGCTGCTCATTTCTCTTGTTTGATTCACCTTTTACGGACCTCTGCCTGTCCCTGGACTACTCTCCTGGCATGCCTACATCACCGACATTAATACGGGACTACTCCAGGTGAGTGTGACCTAGGGATTTACTGCGGAAAAGACCATTCCTCCTCATGCCTAGAAGAATGGACTGTCTCTTAGAAGTTACACCCCAGTTTAGCCTGCCTATATTGGACTACTGCTTAGGGCACGGCCACACAATGAAACATCTATGATATAAATAACACCTAGAATTCTTGAAATAAATAAATAAAAATATTATCAGTATTGTTTATTTATTTATATTGTTATTATTTATGTTACGAAATATATAGGTGTTAGGTTTTCTGATGCAGTTTTGGAAGCCAAAATCAGGAGCGGGTCATAAAAGGAGTGAAAGTCTAAAGGACTGATACGACATCCTCTTTTTTTATTTCACTCCTGGTTTTGGCATCCAAAGCTTCATCAGGAAACCTGCCTAAGTGGCCATACCCTAGGACTGTGATGGCTAACCTCCAGCACTCCAGCTGTGGTGAAACTACGACTCCCAGCATGCTCCATTAATTTCTTTGGAGTTCTGAGCACAGCCAAGCAGGTGTGCATCTCGGGAGTCGTAGTTTTACCACAGCTGGAGTGCCGGAGGTTAGCCATCACAGCCCTAGGAGGATCCACCACTGCACTAGTACTGTAACAGGGGACTTCCAACGCCAATTGCTATTTTTTCATATATCCCTTTAGAGCAATATTGATTGCAGTGTGCAAGGGGTTAAACAGCGTACATCAGATGTTTCCTGCATCTCCAGGGCAGAAATCTGCTCTACTGTCCAGCACAGTTAAGTGACTAGCAATAACCGAGGTGCACACGCATGAAGCGAGGGCTAAGCTGGAAATGAAATTTAAAAAAAATTGCGCTGCGTCTCCATTCGCCTTTCACAGCTGAAGTCCAGGCATACATAGGAACAATGCCGCTCTGTACGTGTATTTTGGCCTTGTTGCCAGCTGTCAATTCTTCAGCAAACAGTTTATCAAGCACATATTTAACTTCGAGTCTTATGTGTTAATTTAGGGCTATGGCAGGGTCTTTGATCCCCCATCGGGCCACACATTATAATACGCTGCTAACTTAAACAAACAATAACCATAGTTTAGTACAGTCTGTCGATCCCCGAGTCCCCTGGCACTTTCATCAAACATTATTTACAAGTGTCAGCCCCTCTCCTACACCTCTCAGGAGGGTTTTTTTGTGTGCTTTTACATTTTCAAGGTTTATTTTTGTACCTTATAACATTGTATATCGGTGCCAACGTACAAAGCCAAGTTTGGCTTTTGGAATCCAAAACAGCTCCGCTCCTGCCAAGCTATATTTCTACTGTATCACCTGCAGAAAGGGCAAAAATGTAACATGGGTGAAAACAAGGCCAGATTAAAAAACTTTAAAGGGGTTGTCTGGCCTAGGAGCTTTCATCAACAGTGCCCCATTAAAGGCTATAAACACCTTTGAGTCAGTTCTTTTTTTATGATTGCATTTTACTCATTTTGGCCTAAAAATAATTTTTTCAGTAGGTCTTTATTAAAAATGTTCAGCCGTTTCTGGGATACAGGTTTAAAAATCTGTTTGTTTGCAGGCTTATCTCAGATGTCCTGACTTATCAGCGCCTGGCTATTTTCCTTTGTCCTGTTCCAAGGCTTGTTAAAATGTCGGATTGTGACTCATTGGGAGCCACTTCCACACATTGGCGCTAGCGAGATGGTTCTCTTTTCTCAAGAGATATCTCTTTGCATATTGTTTTCCCATCGAGCATTGCTAATAAGTCTCCATACCATGGGGTACTTCAAGTAAGTCTCCACTCTGGCTGGTCTCTTTAAGGAGATTCAGCACCCTGCCCAAGCTACATCAGCCAGGTTCTTACTCTGTACTAATGAAGTGCAAAAGATGTCTTCGGATGGATATCTAGCTTGGCTATATTGCCTTAAAATGTCCAAAGACATGTCAAAAAGTCGGATTGTGACTCATTGGGAGACACTTCCACAAGGTGGCGTTAAAGAGATGGTTCTCTGGGACATACCTCTTTGCATATTATTTTCCCATGGAGCATTGCCAATAAGTCTTCATACAGGAGAAGTCTCTTTAAGGAGATTCGGCATCCTGCCTAAGCTGCTTCCATGATGTTGTCCCACCCAGCCAGAATCCTACTCCATACTGATGAGGGGAAAACCCTCCGAAACAACTGTCTACAGATGAAGATGTAGCCTGGCTATATTCCCTTGTCAATTCCCAAGGCTTGTTGGAAATTCGGATGTTGACTCATTGTAAACCACTTCACGATGGTTCTCTCTCTTGGGAGATACCTCTTTGCATATTAATTTGCCATGGAGCATTGGCAATAAGTCTCCATACCCTGGATTACTTCCATTAATTCTCTATACAGGACTGGTCTCTTTAAATAGAGCCAGTACCCTACCTAATTTGATAGTTGATGAAATTCTTGCTGTCTGGAGCTACCACTGTGGGGCCATCGGAGCGTATTCTTTAAAAGGATTTTCCGGATCAGAAAAATACTGATAGCCTGTCCTTAGGATAGGCCATCATATCGGTGAAGGTCTGGCTCTGAGCACCCCCGTCAATCAGCAAGGTGGTTCTCTTTTTACAGGAGATACCTGTCACGGTCCCTCCCATGACAGAGGTGAGAAGATCTAAGAGACTGGTTGCACGTGAGGTTATCTGACAGTCTTTCTGTTCTCACCTTGCAGTGTTGTTCTTTAGTAATGACCACACCTCTTGTCAGGTGCAGCTTGTGGTCATTACTGAGGCTCTATTTAGTCCTGTCTCACACTACTTATCATGCGGTTGATATTTCCTGAAAAGAATGGGGTGGTATTAAACAGGCAGGGAATGCTCAAATCCACATGCAGTTGTGCATATATATACAGGGAAGCAAATCCTGCACTTGTGACCCGTTGCTAATGACAATCCCCAGCAAAAATGCATACAGTGGAGGATACCCGCAGCGAACCGCAAGTACCACAATAGACATCCTACACAAGAAGCAATTATGTGGCTGTGATAATCAATATAACAATATAACAAAATAATAGCAAAGACAGGTGCACTCTGCGGTCTTACTAAACCCTCAAACTGATTTTAAAATTGAGAGATTAGCCAACATGTCCTACGGTGTAGGACATGTCTGAGCCCGAGCACCGCGCCAAGGTTTCTCAAGTAGCTCGGGACCTAACACTCACCTACCTGTGCCATGTGGGCAACACCAGGGGCCAGTGGGCAAATTACAGGAGCATGAGGCAGACTCACAAACAACTCAAAATCAGTTTGAGGGTTTAGTAAGACCGTAGAGTGCACCTGTCTTTGCTATTATTTTGTTATATTGTTATATTGATTATCACAGCCACATAATTGCTTCTTGTGTAGGATGTCTATTGTGGTACTTGTGGTTTGCTGCGGGCATCCTCCACTGTATGCATTTTTGCTGGGGATTGTCATTAGCAATGGGCCACAAGTGCAGGATTTGCTCCCCTGTATATATATTTGCACAACTGCATATGGATTTGAGCATTTCCTGCCTGTTTAATACCACGCCATTCTTTTCAGTTTGTATATATAGAGATGTCTGGAGGTGTATAAACTCCAATTTAAGGGTCCATTCACACGTCTGTTTTTTCTTTCCTGATCTGTTCTGTTTTTTGCGGAACAGATCAGGACCAGAATTAGACCCATTCATTTTCAATGGGTCCTGGAAAAAATCGGACAGCACAATGTGTGCTGTCCGTTTCCGTTGTTCCGTTCCGCATGTCCGTTTAAATATAAAACATGTCCTATTCTTTTCCGCAAAATTCGGATCCTGGTACAATACAAAGTCAATGGATCCGCAAAAACGGAAGACATTCGGATGTCATTCCGTATGTCATCCGTTTTATGCGGAATCCGTTCCTGGAAACACATAACAAATTTTTTTTTTTTTTAATTTTTTTTCTAAGAAATCCAAACAACTTTATTTGATTATTGAACTTTATACATGTTTCAGTTTTTTGCGAATCAGCAAAAAACGGATGACATACGGATGACATACGGAAACATTTTCAGGAACAACGGATCCGCAAAAAACGGACCGAAAATCGGGATATAGGAAAATACTGACGTGTGAATGTAGCCTTAATGTTCCTGTTTTCCATCTACAGGCTACATTTAGGTGCACCTGTGAGGCCTGGTCCATACCAGCCAGTCTTGAGTGGGACTCGCAGACTCCTCCCTCCTCCCATTGCTAGCATGGTTACATGCTGGAGGTAACTGGTGAGTTGTTTGTGAGTCGGCCTCATGCTCCTGTAATTTGCCCACTGGCTCCTGGTAATGCCCATACGGCTCAGGTAGGAGAGTGTTAGGTCCCGAGCTACTTGAGAAACCTTGGCATGGTGTTCGGGCTCAGACATGTCCTACACCGTAGGACATGTTGGCTAATCTCTCAATTTTAAAATCAGTTTGCGGGTTTAGTAAGACCGCAGAGTGCACCTGTCTTTGCTATTATTTTGTTATATGGTTGATATTTCCTGCTTGGTGTTGGTTGAGCTGCTCCTCCATTCTTCTTTAAGATAAGTGCATTTTGTTTTGCATTTTGTTGTTTGCTTGTGTGTGTTGTGTTCTAGGCCTCAGGGAGACGCTGGTTCCTTCATCTGGGAAGAAACCAGTATTCTCATTCCCTGCCACCATTCCTAGGGCTTCCAGGGTCTCCAGGGCTAAGGTTACGGTGTATGAGTATTTCCACCTTTAGGATATACTCATACTGGCAGGAGTCAGGGAGAGGTCTAGGGATTCCTAGGAGGTCACCATCCCTCCTCCTTAGCTTTGAGGCCTAGACTCTGGTCTATTTCCTTCTGTGTGTATTCTGGTGTTATCCCCTCCCCATTACGTGTGACAATACCTCCTTGCACATACTTCTTTGCAAGGGCGTATCTATAGGGGAAGCAGGGGAAGCGGTTGCTTGGGGGCCCACAATCAGAAGAGGCCCACTTAGGAGGAGGACTAAAAGATTTTATTGTCAGGGACCCCTCTACCGTATTATACAATGATATTATATACAGTGACACTGTAGGAAATGAACGGAGTGGCTGCCGGGCCTCATCTGAGAGATTGATCTGAACTAGCCTCAGGAGCAGGGGTTGCACAGGAGTCAGGAGTTGCAAAGTAGTTGGAGGGGGGCCCTTTCAAAAATTTGCTGTGGGGCCCAGTCATTTCTAGTTACGCCACTGCCTCTTTGGCTATGCAGGGGATATGGAGCTCTATACCTGAAAAATCTAGCTTCAACTGATATTAAGAATTATTTTATATGAGTAATGGACCACTAGATTAGTACATATGCACCAAGAAGAAAACTTACCAGACATTTTTCTTTTGAAGGCATGCAGACCAATACATGTGCGCTTTATTGACTTGTCACTGACCAGACATCGGAAACAGAAAGTTACATCAATAATTACCTAATGAATACACATTAGAAGACGCTCCCGGCATCAGTGGAATCCAAATGTTACAAGATCATTATCACTATTCACAATTAACTTGCAAATGGGATGCTAACGCAGAGCCTGGCATAAAGGAGAGACGATGCCCCAAGGCAAGTCCTGCAAATGAATTGTGAGCTGACGGGAACGTTGGCAGAGAGTGAACAAATGTAAGTTGTAGTTAATATCACTGGACCCGATTCCGGTCATTATTAATTGTAGATTAATATTTGTGCTCAGCTGAATAATATATATTTGATGGAAAATACAATCGCTTGTTTGTGACTGGTAAGATGGCAACAATTGGATAGTCTTAAAGGGGTTTTCCAGGAGCACAGGATAGGTCTTCAATATCAGATCGTGGGGTTCTCACTCCCAGCACCCCTGCGATCAGCTGTTTGTAGAGGCCATGGAGCTCTGCAGACTCCTCATAGCTCACCAAGCACAGCGACATAAATTGTATAGTGGCTGTGCTTGGTATTGCAGCCCAGACACATTCATTTGAATAGGACCGAGCTGTGCCTAGGCCATATGAACAATAAATTTGATGTTACTGTCTAGGAAGAGGACACTGTGCTATGAACTATGGTCTTTAAACAGCTGATCACCCTAGCTGGTGGGGGTCACACCCCCACTGATCTGATACTGATGACCTATCCTGAAGATAGGACATCATTATTCTACTCCTTTATGCGTTACCACTATTGTAAAAAGACCAGCTATATATTTAGGAATGTAAAGTGTGCCTGTGCCTATTCTCCTACAGGCTCCAGAAGATCTTAATATCCTGTATAGGAAGACAGATATGAACCCGCATTGATGTGCTACCATTAGAGCAATGGCAGTGCCTGCATGTGCCCCAGGTGATGGTCATGTAGAGGGTATCAATGAAAAGTCAGTGGAGTTGGGAGCCAGAACTGAATCTTTATCCAAATGGTAGATGAAGTCATTGCACCACTACACCACCAACAAGACCATACTTGTGGCTCTGGGCACATAAGATTTTATGGCCGAGCTGTAAATGGGAGTGGTAGTAGACCAGAAGAACTGTTGTCACTGTGTACCCTCTCAGGCCGTTGCTCCCTGGGGATCGGTGCAGTGGAAATGTAGTTTTGAAGAATGAGGCCAGAAGTAAATGTGGAACATTTGGTTTTACTAAGTCCAAAGTAAAACTTCTGGTAAATTCAACAGCAGCAGCTTCCAAGTGCAATTCTCTGGCAATAGTAAGGAATATGGAGGCAGGTTGGATGCCTGCAATTTAGCACTAGTAAGTGCAAATGTCCACTATCATGTCCAGACATTAGCATTACCTGGATTAGTGGTGGATTGGGTGATGGGCGTCTTAGTTGTAGTCCCTCAGCTTCGAGCAGCATCTTTGATGCAGATGTTAGCTGGTCACTCGGTTGTCTGTCGTCTCAAGGATTTACTTGAGGACTCGAAATTAGGTTGTTCTCTATAGAGACTCTCCAACAGGAGCAGGAGCTCGGCAGTGTGCTTCCTCTCCTAACTGTCTCAACAGGAACTCCCCTCCTGGCAGGAAGCAAGACCAGCCCACTCCAACCAGGAGAGGAGGAACAGTGTGGTTAGCCATGTTCCTTGCCAACCTTTGCCATACATTACCTTAAAGGGTAGATACGGCCATAACATATAAAATACATAACTATATAGAATATTGTAGTACCCCCAGGTCTGGGGTACTATGCAGTTACTTTTTCACCTACCCACAATGCTAGGTCATTATAAAGCGTTGAGGTTTGGTCATAGGCTGATGCGTTTATATAAAAAATGGGACACTTGGTGGATGCCAATATAAATATTTTGGTCCACAGATCATAAAAAAAAGATTTAATGGTTTTTGCTTAAATGAAGCTATAATGTCCAATCAGCTGGTGTCTAACCACTGACACTGACTACCACTCGAACAAGGTGGCAGTAGTGCTAAGAAATTGATGTTCTGCTGTGTCTCCTGCATGGAGAGCTTTGGACCAGCCATGTGGCCCCCAAAAAACGCACAGTGGAGGGCGAAGTGGCATGACACTGTCCTATAGACTACTACATTCTAATGACCAGCAGCAGTTGGACCTCCACTGACCAGACATGATGACATGTCCTATTGATGCCATTACTGGGATAACTTCTTTAAAGCATTTCTACGGTTTCTAAGAAATAAGTTGTTCACTCCAAGGCTGGGGGGATGGAATCTAAATGGCTTCATGGAGCACATTATAAATTCAGCAAAGTGCAGAAAATAGTATAATAAATGTAGATGTCACTAATAGTCACACTAGATTTTAAGTGGCAGCAGAGGTCTCCAGTGGCCTTTCGAGCAGTATCATACACCAACTAATCTAAATTTAATTAAAACTATCCATTTAATTTCATTTACTGGAAGAACAGTCATCTGTTAAATATGCTCCACACTCACACACACCTAAAAAATTAAAGAAAGAAACCATTAACTCTGTAATGCTCCCTTTCCTTGATTAGCCTGTCTTTTGGGGGAGTATAATTAAAAAGCTTTGATAAAAATGTATGGTAACATCCATCAGGAGGACTCAGCGGCTCGGATTAAGAGGGAATAGATCATGGATAAAGAATGGAAAGTTTACCGGCGTTAAAAGTTATGAAGACATCACGACGGATCGTTACATGGCACCAAATTATATATAAGCGGAATCTATTACCAGATATACCTCATCGGGTAGATAACTGTAAAGTGTGGATTATCTATCTATAGTTTATATCATATCTAGAGATGAGTGAATGGAAGTTGACAAAGTGGAATTTGATCCGTATTTTAGGAAAAATGTCATTTGCACCGAATCCGAAATTCCTCACGCTTCCTAAAATGTGTGAGGACATGGAGCAAGGAACTCTGGGAACGAGGGATCACCCACAATGCCATGCATGCAGCCAATCAGCAGCCAGCCAGCCCTGTGATGTCATAGCCTCAGCCATCTTGGATTCTGCCATTTTCCAGTGTACTTAGTGCAGGGAGAGACGTCAGCAGGCGCTAGGGACAGTGCCAAGAAAGACTTAATTGTGCTAAAAAAATGATATACAAGTTCAGGGAAAGATTATTCAAGGTGTAGGGAAAGGATAGGGAGGAATCATTCCACAGCATTTATGTAGAACAGGGTTCAGTAGGGGAGGTTGCAGCCTGGGTAATAGGAACAATCCTATTACACCTTGCTGCACTGACTAGGGATCCAAATTGCCATTATACACCTCTGTAATTCCCAAAAAACTTTCTTGTTATTCGGGTGCAAGTGCTGTTTGATACAGCCATTAACAGGGTTTATCACAAGGAAATATTTATATGTCTTATTTGCCCTTGTGCGGTGCCATTATATGTTCTAAAGCATTTTTTGGATTGTATCAGTGAGAAAAAAAGAGCTTATTAGCCGTTGTGTGCTGAAGTGCATTTTGGCATGTATTAGTGGCAAAAAAATATTAATTATTTGCCGTTTAGCGGTGCAGTTATATGTTCTAAAGCCCTTTTTGGCGTGTATTAGTGGCAAAATATATACAGTACAGACCAAAAGTTTGGACACACCTTCTCATTCAAAGAGTTTTCTTTATTTTCATGACTATGAAAATTGTAGATTCACACTAAAGGCATCAAAACTATGAATTAACACATGTGGAATTATATACTTATCAAAAAAAGTATGAAACAACTGAAAATATGTCATATTCTAGGTTCTTCAAAGTAGCCAGCTTTTGCTTTGATTACTGCTTTGCACACTCTTGGCATTCTCTTGATGAGCTTCAAAAGGTAGTCACCTGAAATGGTCTTCACTTCACAGGTGTGCCCTGTCAGGTTTAATAAGTGGGATTTCTTGCCTTATAAATGGGTTTAGGACCAACAGTTGCGTTGTGGAGAAGTCAGGTGAATACACAGCTGATAGTCCTACTGAATAGACTGTTAGAATTTGTATTATGGCAAGAAAAAAGCAGCTAAGTAAAGAAAAACGAGTGGCCATCATTACTTTAAGAAATGAAGGTCAGTCAGTCCGAAAAATTGGGAAAACTTTGAAAGTGTCCCCAAGTGCAGTCACAAAAACCATCAAGCGCCACAAAGAAACTGGCTCACATGCGGACCGCCCCAGGAAAGGAAGACCAAGAGTCACCTCTGCTGCGGAGGATAAGTTCATCCTAGTCACCAGCCTCAGAAATCGCAGGTTAACAGCAGCTCAGATTAGAGACCAGGTCAATGCCACACAGAGTTCTAGCAGCAGACACATCTCTAGAACAACTGTTAAGAGGAGACTGTGTGAATCAGGCCTTCATGGTAGAATATCTGCTAGGAAACCACTGCTAAGGACAGGCAACAAGCAGAAGAGACTTGTTTGGGCTAAAGAACACAAGGAATGGACATTAGACCAGTGGAAATCTGTGCTTTGGTCTGATGAGTCCAAATTTGAGATCTTTGGTTCCAACCACTGTGTCTTTGTGCGACGCAGAAAAGGTGAACGGATGGACTCTACATGCCTGGTTCCCACCGTGAAGCATGGAGGAGGAGGTGTGATGGTGTGGGGGTGTTTCGCTGGTGACACTGTTGGGGATTTATTCAAAATTGAAGGCATACTGAACCAGCATGGCTACCACAGCATCTTGCAGCGGCATGCTATTCCATCCGGTTTGCGTTTAGTTGGACCATCATTTATTTTTCAACAGGACAATGACCCCAAACACACCTCCAGGCTGTGTAAGGGCTATTTTACCATGAAGGAGAGTGATGGGGTGCTGCACCAGATGACCTGGCCTCCACAGTAACCGGACCTGAACCCAATCGAGATGGTTTGGAGTGAGCTGGACTGCAGAGTGAAGGCAAAAGGGCCAACAAGTGCTAAGCATCTCTGGGAACTCCTTCAAGACTGTTGGAAGACCATTTCAGGTGACCACCTCTTGAAGCTCATCAAGAGAATGCCAAGAGTGTGCAAAGCAGTAATCAAAGCAAAAGGTGGCTACTTTGAAGAACCTAGAATATGACATATTTTCAGTTGTTTCATACTTTTTTGATAAGTATATAATTCCACATGTGTTAATTCATAGTTTTGATGCCTTCAGTGTGAATCTACAATTTTCATAGTCATGAAAATAAAGAAAACTCTTTGAATGAGGTGTGTCCAAACTTTTGGTCTGTACTGTATATATTTGCTGTTCAGCGGTGCAGTAATATGTTCTAAAGCCCTTTTTGGCGTGTATTAGTGGCAAAACAATATATATTATTTGCAGTTTAGCAGTGCAGTTATATGTTCAAAAGCCCTTTTTGGCGTGCATTAGTGGCACAAAAAAAAGTATTTGCCATTGTGTGGTGAAGTGAGAAAATTACAGCCCTTTTTGGCATGTATTAGTGGCAAAAATATATATATTATTTGCCGTTCAGCGGTCCAGTTATATGTTCTAAAGCCTTTTGTGGTGTGTATTAGTGGCAAAAAAAATAAAAAATTTGCCGTTCAGCGGTGCAGTTATATGTTCTAAAACCTTTTGTGGCGTGTATAAGTGGAAAAAAATAAGGGATTATTTGCAATTCAGCGGTGCAGTTATATGCTCTAAAGCCCTTTTTGACGTTTATTAGTGGGAAAAAAAAGGGCTTATTAGCCGTTGTGTGGTGAAGTGAGAAAATTACTGACTTTTTTGGGTTGTTTTTTGTATTTTTTTCTTATTTATTTATTTGATCTAACAGTATGTCAGACAGAAAAAGTGCCAGGCCCTGCACAGGGGAGTGGCAGAGGCCTAAATGTTTCTGGCACAGGCACAGGTCGCAGCAGAGTAAGGGGGGTATGGCAGCAGGAGTCACAGTGAGAGTCCTGAGCTCCCGGTGACATCTAGCGGTCGTGTCTTGACCAGCAACCTAGCAGTTCTTGAATGGTTTACTCGGTCATCCACTTCGTCTCAAGTGACATCAGACACCCCCAGCCAAGAGTTGGTGGGTTCGTCAGATACTACCCTTAGTTGGCTGGCCACGGAGCAGGCCCTGTGCCCTCACCTGTCCTCAACCTGCCTCTGTCCTTTTCTGTTCCCTCAGCCAGAGAAGTATTATATGCTTTGGGCTCAGCTCTACTATACAGCGAGGACGAGCTACTAGAGAACAGTCAGCAGCTACTGGCCAGGCAAGATGTGGAAGAGACACCCGTCACTTCTTCCGGTAGGTGGGCAAGTAGTGATGAGGAGAGTGGCGTGGGAGCTGGTGTTGCGAGCGGTCAGGCTCCTGACCCAGAGACCGTTGAGGAGGACATCAGTGACATGCAGACAGTACTCATCATCGGGAGAAGAGGGTGGCAGCCTGCCCGTGAGGCAGCGGCGGAGCCAGCAAGTCGCTGGGGTAGCCGTGAGTCAGCAGGGTGGCAGCAGTGGGAGGTCAGGAGCCAAACTAAGCAGGAGCCTACCTGAAAGTAGTGGTGCAGGGGTTCACGGAATCAGTGGCGGTAGCAATCAGTCAGTGCGGAGTGTTGGGGGTAAAATCACCTACTCTGCGGTGTGGCAGTTTTTTGTTAAGCCGCCAGAGGAGGTGAACATGGCTATTTGTAGTGTCTGTGGGCAGAGAGGGAAGCGTGGCCAGGGTGCCAATGTTGGCACCACAGCCCTGCGTCAACATATGCAGTGTTACCATAAAGTGGCCTGGGAGAACCGTGGCTCTGATGTGGTGGTCCAGCCTGCCGCAGCAACCGCTGCATCACCCAGTGGCATGCACCCGATTTCAGGCAGTCAAGGCTCCACCTCCTCAGCCAAAGGAAGCTGTCTGTCCTTTCCATCATCTGCTGGTTCTGATGCTCCTGCTCCTCCTCATCAGTCATTCTGTCAGCAATCGATCACCAAAGCGATTGCCAAGAGACAACAGTATGCGTGCACTCATCCAACGGTGCAGAAGCTGAATGTGCTCCTGGCCAAGTTGCTGGTGCTGCAGTCCCTCCCTTTCCAAGTGGTGGACTCTGCACCTTTCAGAGAACTGATGGCTTGTGCTGAGCCAAGGTGGAGAGCCGCAAGCTGTAATTTCTTTGCTAAAAAGGCACTACCAGCCCTGCACACGTATGTAGAACAGAAGGTGGGCCAGTCCTTGAGCCTGTCGGTGTCTGCCAAAGTGCACGGCAGCGCCGATGTGTAGAGCTGTGACTACGGTCAGGGACAATACATTTCCTTTACGGCCCACTGGGTGAATGTGGTTCCTGCACAGCCACACCAGCAACTTGGCCAGGTGATGCTGCTTCCGCCTCCACGTTCTTATGCCATTGGTCCTGAGACAATGTCCGCCTCTGCCTCCTCATCCTCCACCGTGTCCTCAGCCTCCACTGCAGGGACAATTCACAGTGCCCCTCCAGCATACCACATGTGCAGGGCACGGTGGTGTCACGCTGTTCTGCACCTCGTTTGCCTGGGCGAACTGAGTCACACAGGGGAGGAACTGCTCCGTGAGATGCATCAAGAAATCGAATCCTGGCTTTCTCCGCAACAACTCAAAATCGGAACCATGCTGACCGACAACGGGAAGAACATGGTGTTTGAGCTGTGTCAAGGAGGGCTGAGCCATGCGCCCTGCATGGCACATGTGTTTAATCTGGTTGTCAAGTGGTTCCTGAAGTCTTCCATCCATCTGCAAGACATCCTAAAAATGGCCAGGAAACTTTGCATGCACTTGAGCCACTCGTACACCGAAAAGCACACCCTGCGGCGGCAGAACAGCATCCCCCAACATAGGCTGATATGCGACGTTTCTACCCATTGGAATTCCACCCTCCATATGTTGGACCGACTATATGAACAGAGAAAGGCCATAAACGATTTCTTGATGATCCAAGAGGGCAGGAGTACTCCCCTGTGTAACTTCGACATCAGCCAGTGGCAGCTCATGCGTGACACCTGCCATTTGCTCAGGCCCTTTGAGGAGGCCACATTATTTGTCAATTACCAGGACTACAGGATGAACAATGTCATTCCACTGCTTCATGTCCTGGAACAGATGCTAGTAAATTGGGCTGTTCAGGGGACTGGAGATCTCACGGCCACATGAGACTTGTGGGGGCTGAACTGGAGGAGGAGGTGGAGGTGGACATTGGAGCACAAGCAATGTGTAGCAAAATGGGTGGTTTTTCTACACAGGTGACAGGAGAGGAGGAGCAGGAGCAGCCAGAGGAGCTACATGGCGATGAGGAAGACGAGGCAGATGACCCAGACACACCATGGCAGTATTTGCAATGAAGTAGAATAATGAAAACAGAGCGGCACTGCTAAATGTCTCACTGTAGTTGATGGCTCTCCATGCACCCTGTCATACATACAGCAATGTGGTGCTCAGTCCATTCATGTAGACATGTAAAATCCCAAACGAATAGATAGAAAAAAGCATACGGCACTCACCGCTGTAAAGTACATTCCTTTATTCTTGGTATCACGCTGAATACAAGCGAAGTACATACATCAGGGCTGGGGCGGACTATTCCTACACAGGACGCTGAAGTGAGTGCCGTCTGCTTTTTTAAATCTATTTGTTTGGGATTTTACACCGTGGCAGTATGCAGTGGAGATGGAGGCAAGGAGTCCCTCCGAGTCACTTGCACAAATGGCCCGATGCATGCTCACTTGCTAGCGTAGTGACAGCCGAATTGTCACCATTCGGCAGAGGGATGACTTCTGGCTCTCCACCTTGTTGGACCCTCGCTACCGGTCCAAAATGGGGGCCTTTTTTACACCCACTGAGAGGGAGGACAAACTGAACTACTATAAAGACATCTTATGTAGTCAGTTGGCCGCTGCCTATCTGCACCATCGTCCATCTTCTCGCAGGTCTGACCGGGGGAGCCCTCTGCGCTCACATTCCTCTGTCATTGCTGCTGTGGCAGGGTGGGGGGGTGGTAGGAGCAGTTCCAGCTCCATTAGCAGCAACTTGAGTCTAGAGTCGCTGATGAGCAGCCTTCTTCACCTGCCTAGTGAAGAAACCACTCACCAGTAGCAGCAGCAGCTAGACCTGGAGCAGGACCTGAACCAGCAGGTGGTTTCATACTTGGACAGCACCCTGCCACCCCACATTGAAGATCCGCTGGACTACTGTGCAGCCAAACTGGATTTGTGGCCACAACTGGCAGAGTTTGCCCTGGAAAAGCTGTCCTGCCCGGCCAGTAGTGTGGCATCAGAGAGGATGTCTAGTGCGGCGTGGGCCATAGTTACCACAAGAAAAACTTGCCTGTCCACCCAAAATGTGGACAGACTAACCTTTGTCAAGATGAATCAGGCGTGGATCAGCCAGGATTTCCACCCACCAATGCCTGATGCATCAGACTAGATCATCCATGGTGCCACACCAACACTTTGACAAAAGAGACCGGTTTCTTCTGGCTACCTGCCTCAGCTACTATTCTGATGCTGCCACCCGCCTGATGCCACACATCTGATGCCAAGTGTTCCTTCTTTCACCCACCATCTTTAGCTGGAACTGGTATTGCCACCCACCTCCCCAATCTGTCACCGGGTCACTCTGTGGTCTCCTGATGCTGCTGCCACCTCCACACTATGTCACCTTGCCACTCTGTGGTCTCCTGATGCTGCTGCTACCTCAACACTACCGTATGTCACCTTGCCACTCTGTGGCCTCCTGATGCTGCTGCTGACACCTCCACACTGTCATTCTTCCATGCTGTGGCCTCCTCCTGATACTGCTGCTGCCTCCACCTCTACACTCCATCATTGTGCCACTCTGTGGTCTCCTGATGCTGCTACTGCCACCTCCACACTGTCATTGTGCCACTCTGTGGCCTCCTGAGGCTGCAGTTACATCCACAATGCAGTGTGCCACCCTGTGGCTTCCTCCTGATGCTGCTGCTGCCGCCACCTCCACGATCCATCATTGTGCCACTCTGTGGCCTCCTGATGCTGCTGCTGCCACCTCCACACTGTCATTGTGCCACTCTGTGGCCTCCTGCTGCTGCGGCCACCTCCACACTCTGTCATTGTGACACTCTGTGGCCTACTGATGCTTGTGCCACCTCCACACTGTTAATGTGCCACTCTGTGGCCTCCTCCTGATGCTGCTGCCACCTCCAGACTGTGTCATTGGGCCACTTTGTGGTCTCCGCATGCTACTTCCACCTCACCACTATGTCATAGGGCCACTCTGTGAACTTCTCGTGCTGTTCCCATCCTTCCCATTTCATGACTGGGCCACTATTTTGCCTTTCGGCCTGGCTGACATCATCATTTATTTGACCCTTCTTTTGATCTGTCAGAAGGAAGGAAAAATGAGAAGCACAACGGATCCTGTCTGTGTAGCAGCTGTAAGGCCTGTATGGTCCTATCAGAATTGGCTTGTGATTTGGAAGCCAAAAGCAGGAGTGGGTACAAAACACAGAAGACATGCAAATATTCCATTCAAGTCATCTCTGTTTTTGTTCTGACGAATCAGAGGAAGGGCAAAATAATCAGTGACGTCAACACAAACTTACTGCTGACACCCTCTCCACTCTGTCGGGGGGCTCTACTTGTATAAGCGTTTAATAGAACAGGTTCTGTAGACATTTAAGTGGAATCAGCTGCCCATGGTGTAAAAGGAGTGTTTTTCTTCTTGACGCCAACATCGACCTGTAAGGTTAAGTTATTTGGTCAGTTTTGGCCCCGTGATTGCCCAAATAGGTGAAGTGTGCAGTGATTCTAAGAGCGACGCCTGTTATCTGCATGTCATACGGACTCACAGTATTATTTCACTACCACAGCAGATTCCCTATGTGTGTTACTGCAAGGCACAGTGTTCTACACCACTAAACAGGCTCTCTGCAGCCAGGAAATAGCCATTTTTTAACTCGATTCGCCACAAATAATTTCGGATCAAACCAAATTTTTTAGACAAATTCGGTGAACTGGCCGAATCAAATTTTTTAGAAATTCGCTCATCTCTAATCATATCTATCTATCAATCACTATCTAGCTATCTATTCTCATATCTATTATCTATCTATCTCATATCTATCTATATATCTAATATATATCTTACATCTATTTATCTCACATCTATCTATCATCTATCTCATATCATATCTCTTTGTAAGAGGCTAGGAGTTGGACCTGTGTCCGCCCCTAGTTTTAGAGTGTCTAATGTTAGCTGAATAAGAAAAAGGAGCTACATGTGGTCACTCCTCTGAAGATTAGTCCTAAATCCCCAAAAATCACTATCCCTGAGATGCTTCATCAAGAAAGACATCTATACTCTTCTGTACTCCAGAGAAAGAGAAAGAAAGAACTAGAAGGTCTAGAATCTGTATGGCCGAGGACTTAGGTCAGTCAGTAAGTTATTCACTGTTTAAGGCTGAAATAGACTTTACTGCAGTGAGGGGGGCATTGCTAATACACGCTTCCACATTTTGACACAGTCCTGGCCAGCCATATCTTAATCCTGTACTCCTCTGCCTGGAAATTACAGACAAGTTTGCAATAACCTTATTGCAAGCTTTACCTTCTGCAGAGAAAGAGACTTTGGAAAAATAGAGGGAAGGTGTACTACAACCCCATCATTGTTTATATCAACATACTACTATCAGGGAAGATTTGCGCTGTGAATTGTTTGTAAATGTGTTTGATATTGTTGCATGTACTACAACCCCCATTCACACTAGTAAAGAGAGACTTGTCTATTTTCTAGAGCTGGCCTGGTTACTGACTCCAGCACTATTCGCTGACCACAGCTCCTACATCTCTTGCCTTCCAGTAGTAAAAAACGTTAGCACCAAGGGCACCCCAACTACCATCAGGCAGGAAGCCCAACATCAGAGTGAGCCCAGAGGGAAGAAAGGGTGTGCACTCCTGTCACTGCACAGCCCTAAGGAGCATCGGTGTGAGGATTGTCACTGTGATTTATGTCAATAGCTGTATATCTATCTATGCAACTATCTATCACAACATTTCATTGTATTGTACATTGTATTACATTGTATTGTACAGTGACAATAAAGGCATCTTATCTTATCTATCTATAAAACTATCTATCTATACAACTATCTATCTACTGTATCTATCTACATTGTTCCTTTCCATTACTTACATACACGTGCCCATGCTGCTGGGATTACACTATAAATGTTTGCCAAAAACACATTCCTTAATTTATCATTTTATTCATAGTAATTCTGTATGTGTATGTCCATACTATAGCTAGCACTAGAAGCTGGGCCCCAATGCAAAATCTGTAATAGTTCCCTACCACCACCACCACCACCATGTGCCATTTAGAAGACAGGTGTACCTTTGCCTGTACCTCCTATACATACTGTAGATATGAGATAGATAGATAGATAGATAGATAGATAGATAGATAATTCCAGCATTGCAGTTATTATATATTTTAAGAAAATATATTATAAATATAAAAATAAAAAAAATCAGAAAGCAGATAGTTAAATTATTTAGATGTATAGAAGTTTTCCTGGTGCCCTGTATCTCTAAGAACTGGTGCTCCTCCGCCAGAGCCTGAGAGCTGGGCGTCTGCTGCTGCCAACATCCCATAAACACATTGTAGGTAGAGGTCTATTTTCAGCATGTGAAATATCCTTTACATTAATCACACACAGGGCGAGCGCTCTGCACGTCTCTTCTCCTCTCACCACATATGGAATAATTCTCTTTCCTGTTGATCTGGCAATACTTCTAGTTTCTGCTATGCCTTGAGTTGCGCTTGCCCGCTTGCCTGCGTTGTCACACTGTGACGCTTCCCTTATGTGCAAAGTGAATAAAACACGATTAAATAAAAACCAGATTAATTCAGTGAAGGCTCAGTTCCCTCTCTGGGTTAATGCTCAGAAACGACATGGCGCTTGGCTTACGGAGCCTCGCTCAGAATCGGCGCGCTCATAGGGAGTTCTACTTTCAAGGGTCAAGAAGAAATATTATCTGAGAGAAACCGGTGTCTGTGTGCTTCACTAAGCCAGTGGAAAATATCAAATCCCCCAAATAGCAATTCAGATTTAGGAAACATCTTATTCAGCTCTTTGAGGATTGGCAATGCGTTATCCAGACTGTCTAGAAGGGCGCTATTATTTTCACAATTATGGCTCGTTCACATACAACAGCCCATTGAGTCATGGAAGCATTACTTAAAGGAGCGGCGCATGGAGCTGCCATCATAGAGACTGGAGATGGCATATTTCCATTACTTACAAGACGCTGTGTGCCCGCGCTGCCGGGGTTACACCATAAATGTTTTTTTTACCAGAGATGTATCTGGAAGCTGGGCCCAAATGCCCAACCTTTAATAGGGCCCCAGCTTACATAAGACCAGTGTCTTCTTATGAGGCTGAGGAGCATTTTGGCTATCTCATGTACCATCCCCGTGTGCAACCGATACCTCTGCCCCTATGACAGCTACATCCCTATACTTGAAACTAAAGCCTCTATGTTTCCCACCACGTAGTGGCATAATTTGCACGGCTGTAAAAAGATGTGTGTCCTTCCAGTTCAGCCTGTTATCCTGCAAAGGTGATCCAGAAGAAAGCAAAAAATCCCTATAAAGCAAAAGCTAATTTTTCTCCAGTTTTTTACAAACTTCACAAAAAGACAAGGAGATGAGCAGTTAATGAAGGTGGATGGCTCTATGCAATGCCTGACAGAAAACGGTCTTAGTATAGTCACAAGCAGGCATCTCTTCTAGGGTAACAGGATACAGGAACAGTGTAGGGAAAGAACAGAAAAAAATTATTGTGTAGAATACTAGGGATTTTGATCAGGGAAAGCAGTTTGAGGGAGTGAGGAGCTGAGAGGCTGGGGGACAGTGCTTATCCCTTTCCCGACTGCACAATATAAATTCATCGTATGTTAGCGTCGGGCATTTAAAAATGGTGCCTGCTGGCACGTGCAGTGGACACTATAGCTGTCGGGTATCTGCTGTTTCATGCAGAAAACATTCGGCTCTAATGTCCGTGACCAGCGGTAATGCCAGTCGCAGAATTTTAAGTCTTCAGATGCCGTGATCAAATGTGACCACGGCATCTGGATGCCCTAAAACCCGGAAGTGTGCACTTCCAGGTGTGTTCAAGCTCCCCCCGGTGGGGAGCGGGGGACCCAGAGCATGTATGCGGCAGATCTTGTCCTCCTGTGTGACAAGAGGCTGCCGCATATTAGTTCCTATGGAGCTCTTGCCTATAGCAGGGCTCCATGGGAACATAGTAAAATTCTATGCATTGTAGTCTTTGAGAGAAGAAATCTCATGATTGCTTGTTTTTAGAAAAAAAAATATAAAAAATCTACCAATTCAAATCACCCTCCTTTCCCCCAAAATAATAAAAAAATACATATCATGGACATCGCCAAGGTTTTTCCTATACGGCAAATGGAGAAATGGAAAAAAAAATGTCAAAATGGACGATTTGCCGTTTTTTGGTCGCTTAACCTCCTACAAAAAATTTCATAAAAAGGGATTACACTCCCCAAAGTGGTATCATTGAAAAGTACATATCGCCCCGCAAACAATAAAGCCTCACACAGTTCCGTATACATAACTACAAAAAAGTTAGAGAGGTCAGAATATGGCAATGAAAAGGAAAAAAAAAATGTATTGTAAGATCCTCACCTGCTTTGCACTCCAGGGGAACCAAGAGGGGTCCTCGTGGAGTTGCGGGACAGGTTATGCGTGTCTCTGATGCACCAGCGCTGACCCCTTTGCGAGCCAGTGCGGAGATGCGTTCGCGTGGACATCGGAGGGGAGGACCGTCGGAGTCCCGGGGACAGAGTGGCCAGGCGAGTGACAAGACGCCGCGGCCAGGGTTGTCTCCGGTGTCTCCTGCGACTTCCGTTTCCGCATCTGGGTCCACGCGCTCGCATACTCGCGCTGAGTCAATCATGCGTCCATGCGTACGCACGAGGGCAGGTTCGCAAAGGGATACACGGTCGCGAGTACGCGCTTCTTATGCACTTCGTCGACCAGTGGCGCATATTATACTGACTCACAAGAGCAAAGTGGATTAGGGAGCCAGCCATGGGTTAATCAACTTGTGATTGCCTTAGGCCTTGTCCTCAGGTGCAGGGCAATTTGTTCACCTATGGTAGTGGACACTTGGCACCCTGGGATTGGTCAGCAGGCATTTAAAAGGAGGTCTCTCAGGGTGATTAGTGCCCACTGTTATTTTCCCTCAACCAGGTATAGGTCACAACTCCTAGTGACTGAGGACTGCCAGGAACTTTGTCCTTACAGCGGACCCAAGATCTGGAGTGACTCGACTGCCAAGTGCACAGCATCATTCAGCACTGGTTGGGACTATTCCTGGAATCTCCTTGCCTGGTTTTTTGTTATTATTCCTTGTTACCAGCAAGTGTCCTGGACGTTTATGTTTCTGGTGAATAAACACCTTTTTGCTTTCATCACTGGTCTGTTTGTTGGTGCCTTGCATTACAGAACAGTGGGCCCAACTAACAGTTGCCATGGACAAGATCCAGCAGCAGCTGAATGAATTAACGGGAGCCGTTAACCTGCTGTTCCAACGACGCCCAAATATACCAGCAGCCGCTGCAGCGCAAATCCAAGAGCAACTGACAACTGTGATGGAGGAGGTTCAGCAGCTTATCCAGGGAGCCTCAGCACTACCCGTCACTATCGCAAGGCATCAAACAGAACCTAAGATCCCTCTGCCTGACCCCTTCACAGGAGAGCGACAGGAGTTCTTAAACTTCAGGGACTCCTGTCTCCTTTATTTCCAGTTACGACCGATGGCTTCTGGCACTCTCAGGCAGAGAATTGGGATTGTAATGTCACTGCTACGTGGAGACCCCCAACGTTGCCTCAAGACCATACAGCCTTTTCGTTAGTGGATGCCTTCTTCAAGGCTATGGCTGTGATTTACGATGACCCGGATCGTACTCGCACCGCAGAGACCAATCTTGAGCATATTCAACAAGGCCGCCGCCCAGCTGAAGAATACGCTGCAGAATTCAGGCGATGGGCAGCTTTCACCACCTGGGGCGACGCAGCCCTACGCCATCGCTTCCGTTTGGGACTTTCGGATGCGGTCCGGGATCTTCTTTTGGCCTTGCCTACCCCCTTCTCGTTGGAAATGGCTATCTCTCAGGCAATCGATGCCGACAGGCGAATCCGTGAGAGGCGAGTGGAACGGTCGTCTCGGTTTTCATCCTCTCGACCACATCCAGGGCCTCTAAAATCGGCCGAAGAGCCAATGGAGGTTGGATCCTCCCATCTCACACAGGCAGAACGGGCTCGTCGCCAACAGAAAGGCCTGTGCCTATTTTGCGGGAAGTCTGGACACCTCGTTAAAACCTGTCCCCTCCTGCCGGTGGGAAACGAATGAACCTAGGGGGCATAGAGGAGAACCCCCTAGGTGCTATTATCCCTCCTCCAAGCCGGGTGATGGTATCCATATCCTTACGGTGGCAAGACAAGGTCCATGAGTTTTCAGCACTAATCGTTTCTGGGGCCGCTGGGAATTTTGTGGACTCAACCTTGGTTCGTCGACTTGGCATCCCGTTGATCCAGCCAAAAACCACCATGTCAGTGACCGCGATTGATGGTTCCCCTCTTCAAGATGGTCGTGCAGTGTGGATGACTCCGGGAATACAGGTAACGGTGGGGGCTGATCATCGGGAGACCTTAAGCCTTTTTGTCCTTGACATGCCATCCACTCCCGTGATTTTGGGTCTCCCTTGGTTAAGGCTCCATAATCCAGTAGTGGACTGGCGCTCGGGTCTTATCTGTCAGTGGAGTACGGAATGCCTTACTAAGTGCATTCGTCCCGACCTGTCACTAGCCTCCATGGAAGTATTAAGTACTTTACCACAGCAGTATCATAATTTCCGAGATGTGTTCAGTCCTCAGGGGGCTGATGTATTACCTCCCCACAGGTCATATGATTGTCCAATAGACCTGTTGCCAGGCACCATGCCACCACGAGGGCATCTTTATAATCTCACTGGGCCTGAGGTTCAGGCTCAGCGGGAGTATATTAAAGAGAACCTTGAGAAGAATTTCATTCGTCCATCCACTTCCCCTGCTGGAGCTGGATTCTTCTTTGTGGAGAAGAAGGATGGAGGCTTGAGACCTTGCATCGATTATCGTGCCCTTAATCGGATTACGGTGAAGAATCGGTATCCACTGCCTCTGATTGATGATCTGTTTTCTCAGGTGGCAGGGGCCCGAGTCTTCACCAAACTCGATTTAAGGGGTGCTTATAATTTAGTTCGCATTAGAGAGGGTGACGAATCGAAGACCGCATTTAATACCAGAGACGGGCATTACGAGTATCTCGTGATGCCATTCGGTCTCTGTAATGCTCCTGCGGTCTTCCAGGAGTTCATCAACAATGTTCTCAGAGATTTCTTGGATAGATGTGTTGTCTATCTAGATGACATACTAATCTACTCCTCAGATCTGGTCTCTCATCGGAGACACGTGTGTCAGGTTTTCCAGAAGCTGAGGGAGAACCGCCTCTATGCCAAACTTGAGAAGTGTCTGTTTGAGGTGAAGGAATTGCCTTTCCTGGGGTACATTATCTCAGAAAAGGGATTGGCTATGGACCCATCCAAACTTTCTGCTGTCTTGGATTGGCCTCAACCTAAGGATCTTAAGGGGTTGCAGCGTTTCTTAGGCTTTGCCAACTTCTACCGCAAGTTTATTAAGAATTTTTCTGCGATAGTAGTACCTCTCACCAACCTCACTAAGAAGGGAGCTAATCCTTCTAAGTGGACGAGAGAGGCAGTCAGAGCCTTTGAGACGCTGAAACAGGCCTTTTGCACGGCACCAATTCTTACTCATCCAGACACCTCCAGACCTTTTGTTCTCGAGGTCGATGCCTCAGAGGTCGGTGTAGGGGCAGTTCTCTCACAGTATTCTGGGGACCCCGAGAGGTTACATCCCTGTGCCTTCTTCTCTCGGAAGCTCTCTCCAGCCGAGTGTAATTATGATATCGGCAATAGAGAGCTTCTGGGAGTAAGATTGGCTTTTCAAGAGTGGAGACATTGGCTAGAGGGTGCAGAACATCCCATCACGGTTTACACTGACCACAAAAATTTGGAGTATCTAGAGAGTGCCAAAAGACTCAACTCCCGACAAGCCAGGTGGGCATTGTTTTTCACCCGCTTCAATTTCCGCCTCACTTATAAACCAGGTTCCAAAAACGTGAAGGCAGATGCCCTGTCCCGCTGCTTCCCTGAGGCTGCTTCCGTCCTGGACTCTGAGCCAGAAACCATTCTCCCAACTAAGTGTTTTCTTGCTGCCCTGGGGGCCGCAGAAGTAATGGAGGACTTGTCCTCTCTTCTTGAGCCCTCACAGGCAGAGAGTCCACCTGACAGACCCGAGGGTCGATGGTTCGTACCCATTAACCTTCAATTGGAGGTCATCCGACAGCTTCATGACTCAAAGTCTGCCGGGCATTTGGGTGTTAAAAAAACACTTGCCCTTGTTAAACGTCACGTGTGGTGGCCCAACATGTCCGTGGATGTTAAGGCCTATATCCAGGCATGTACTGTTTGCGCCAGATGTAAACCGTCCCGGTCTGCCCCTTCTGGGACTTTACTCCCACTGCCTATTCCCCAGGCTCCATGGACTCACATTTCCATGGATTTCATCACAGATTTGCCAAGGTCCTCTGGAAGTACGGTAATCTGGGTAGTGGTGGACCGTTTTAGTAAAATGGCCCATTTTATCCCACTCCCTGGATTGCCCTCGGCCAGAGAATTGGCAGATCTGTTCTTGAATCATGTCTTTCGATTACACGGAGCGCAGGATGACATTGTTTCAGACAGAGGAGTGCAATTCATCTCCCGCTTCTGGCGTTCTTTCTGCTCCCGATTGGGTATTAATTTGTCTTTTTCTTCTGGTTTTCACCCAGAGACCAACGGTCAGACGGAAAGGACTAACCAGACCCTGGAGCAATATCTCCGGTGCTTCGTGTCAGACTGCCAGGAGGAATGGGCAGCGTATCTACCCTTTGCGGAGGTGGCTTATAATAACTCTGAGCATGCTTCCACTAAGATGTCTCCGTTCAGGTGCGTGGGGGGCAGGGATCCAAGACTCTCTTCTTTGGCCGGACCCTCCACTGACTCACCGGTGGTGGGTCAGTGGTTCAAGGATAGACGTCCCATTTGGTTGTCGGCCCAGCGGAATCTCCGCAGTGCGGTGGCGCAACAGAAGAAATTTGCTGATCGTCATCGCACCGTAGAGCAAAAGTTTAAGGTGGGAGATCAGGTGTGGGTCTCCACCCGGAACATTCCACTGCGTCAGCCATCTTCCAAGTTGGGTCCTCGATTCATTGGCCCATACCCAGTGACACAAAAGATCAACCGAGTTACGTACAAGGTTGCTCTTCCACCGTCGATCCGAGGAGTGAACACCTTTCATGTTTCACTTCTCAAATCGGCAGCCGACTCCGCTCCCTTCATTCAGACCCCATCCCCGCTGGAGGTCCAAGGGGTACCGGAGTTCGAAGTGAACAGAATTTTGGACTCTCGTTTTGTCCAAAGGTCTCTTCAATACTTGGTGGACTGGAAGGGTTTTGGTCCAGAGGAGAGATGTTGGATACCTGCTCGCCAGGTGCATGCGGATGAGTTGGTGGCAGCCTTTCACCGGGATAATCCGGGGAAAGCTTGCTTGGAGTCTTCAGAGCCGCCTCCTCGAGGGGGGGGGGGGTAATGTAAGATCCTCACCTGCTTTGCACTCCAGGGGAACCAAGAGGGGTCCTCGTGGAGTTGCAGGACAGGTTATGCGTGTCTCTGATGCACCAGCGCTGACCCCTTTGCGAGCCAGTGCGGAGATGCGTTCGCGTGGACATCGGAGGGGAGGACCGTCTGAGTCCCAGGGACAGAGTGGCCAGGCGAGTGACAAGACGCCGCGGCCAGGGTTGTCTCCGGTGTCTCCTGCGACTTCCGTTTCCGCATCTGGGTCCACGCGCTCGCATACTCGCGCTGAGTCAATCATGCGTCCGTGCGTACGCACGAGGGCAGGTTCGCAAAGGGATACACGGTCGCGAGTACGCGCTTCTTATGCACTTCGTCGACCAGTGGCGCATATTATACTGACTCACAAGAGCAAAGTGGATTAGGGAGCCAGCCATGGGTTAATCAACTTGTGATTGCCTTAGGCCTTGTCCTCAGGTGCAGGGCAATTTGTTCACCTATGGTAGTGGACACTTGGCACCCTGGGATTGGTCAGCAGGCATTTAAAAGGAGGTCTCTCAGGGTGATCAGTGCCCACTGTTATTTTCCCTCAACCAGGTATAGGTCACAACTCCTAGTGACTGAGGACTGCCAGGAACTTTGTCCTTACAGCGGACCCAAGATCTGGAGTGACTCGACTGCCAAGTGCACAGCATCATTCAGCACTGGTTGGGACTATTCCTGGAATCTCCTTGCCTGTTTTTTGTTATTATTCCTTGTTACCAGCAAGTGTCCTGGACGTTTATGTTTCTGGTGAATAAACAACTTTTTGCTTTCATCACTGGTCTGTTTGTTGGTGCCTTGCATTACATGTATAAGTTTTTTTTTTCAGTATTAAAACACAAGAAAAACTATGTATATGTGGTATCACTGTAATCATACTGACCTGGAGAAAAAAAGTAACAGGTCAGTTTTACCGCATAGAAAATGGTGTTAAAAAAAAAATGCAAAAAACTGTGCAGAATGGTGTTTTTTTAATAATTCCACCCCATTTAGAATTTAGTTCCCGCTTCCCACCACATTTTATGCAACCATATATGGCACCAATAGAAAGTTCATCTTATCCTGCAAAGAACAAGCCCTCATACGGCTATCTGAATGAAAAAAATGCATCATCATATTGGTGGTGTGGGAGAATAATCACATTACAATTTCGCAATGTGTGTTTTACACTACAGAAAGGTCTTTTTTGAAACTGTGTTTTTAAACGAAAATAACAAAGTAGGCAGAACTCTTAGCGGCGCCAATACTGCTTTATTTCCAAATTGTCCAGTGTCAGTACTCACTGTGTTTGTAGAAGAGAAAAGACATTTAATTGTGCCTTTGTTTTCAAGTTACAGAAAACACACTTGCAATTTTGCTCTAACCGTTCCATAATTTGTGTGACTGTATACCCAGGCAGTGTGCAGGGACTCTTGGCCAGGCAAGTTAAGGGTACCAGTGCTATATGCCAAAATTGACTCATCGGTCTGCAAATGTGGTGCACTTCCTTCGCCTAAGGCCTCATGCACACGACCGTTTTTGTGGTCCGCATCCGGGCCGCATTTTTTGCGGCTCGTGTGCTGACCCATTCACTTCAGTGGGCCGCAAAAGATGCGGACAGCACTCCGTGTGCTGTCCGCGTCCGTTGCACCGTTCCGTGGCCCCGCCCAAAAAATATAGCATGTCCTATTCTTGTCCGTTTTGCAGACATGAATAGGCATTTCTACAATGGGCCGCCCGTTCCGTTCCGCAAATTGCGGAAGGCACACGGACGGCCTCCGTTTTTTGCGGACCGCAAAAAAATGGCACGGTTGTGTGCATTAAGGCCTTATTGCAGTGATGTCGAACCTTTTAGAGGCCGAGTGCCCAAACTGCAACCCAAAACCCACTTATTTATCGTAAAGTGCCGACACGGCAATTTAACCTGAATACTATAGTTCAATATAGTATATCTTCCATGTACTTTATCATTTAGCTATTAAAGCCTGCCTACATTCAGTGCGCTGCCTGTGCTGTTTATAGTGCGCCCTGCGCTGATGAATGGCAGGAAAAGTCTAAGGCATATTGGTACACCATAGACTTTTTTCACAGTGTGGGTGCCCACAGAGAGGGCTCTGAGTGCCGCCTTTGGCACCCGTGCCATAGGTTCGCCATCACTGCCTTATTGTAATTCCTCTGGGCTCTGACCTGGGCGGTATGGTGACACTCTTGGCGTGTGCGTGTCATATGGACAGTCATAATTTTTGGACACTTGGTCCCCCCAACAAGCCACAGTTTTTTCCTATATCATTGTGTGTTTTTAAACATGCTATAGGATAACACTGTTATCATTTACTATTGCTGTCATTGCATTCAAGAGCTTAGGGAGGAGGGAGGGGAAAAATAATTTTTTTTAATAAAAAATAAACGAAAAGAGATAACATCTTTTCCAAAGAATTCTGAGCCCTATGAAACTAGAAGAAGTTATATACCAATTTTCAGGGCAATGGAAACAACTTTGGTTTGATATGTATTTTGTTATCATTTACATATTTTTATTTACATTTTGGGGAAAGGAGGGTGATTTGAATTTGTAGATTTTTTATTTTTTAAAACATTTTTTTTTTTACATTTTTTGTTTTTATAGTTCCCATAGGGAACTATAACAAGCAATCGTGGGATTGCTTCTCTCATAGACTCCAATTGATTCGAGTCCGAACCAAACTTTTTGAAAAATTGGGCAAACCTGAACTGAACCAAATCTCAAAAGGTTTGCGCATCTCTAGTAGGGACCCTTAGTATGACACCTCTTTGTGCCGCATTATCGGCTTTGATGGTGCCATATGTACAATATGATTCCATTCCTACTTAGAAACAAGGTCACGGAGCACACCACAATTTTTCTGTAGAATAGTGGAGGCATATAGAGGTATGGTAGGGGCCCCATTCATTAGAGTGGTATCCCATTTACAGCTCCATACAAAATAGAGTTGTAATTTGGCCTTGGTACATGAGGCCTTCTGCTGCACAACCATGATGAATCCATCAACTTTATCTTTTATGGGAACACTAAAGGCCACTTTACAGAGTTGAACTGAAGGCTGATGTAGCAGAGTTGACGCAGAAGGGTTGAACGGAAGACCCATGTAAAAAGGGTTGACATTCCAGGATAAACATCTTCTATTGATGTAGAAGATTTAACTGGAGACCCGTTTAACAGTGTTAATGTAGCGGTTTTATCTGGAGACAGGTGTAGCAGAGTTTAAGGTAACTTAAGACTGAGCTGATGTAGCAGATTTAACTGGAGATCACTGTAGCGCTGTCGATGTAGTAGTATTCACTGAAGACCAGTGTGGTGGAGCTGATGCAGCAGAGTTAACCAGAGACCGTTGTAGCAGAGTTTGATGTAGTAGTATTCACTGAAGACCAGTGTGGCGGAGCTGATGCAGCAGAGTTAACCAGAGACGGTTGTAGCAGAGTTGATGTAGTAGTATTCACTGAAGACCAGTGTGGCGGAGCTGATGCAGCAGAGTTAACCAGAGACCGTTGTAGCAGAGTTGATGCAGCGCATTAAACTGTAGACTGGTATAGAAAAGCAGATGTAGCAGAGATAACTGTACATTGGTGTAGTAACATAGCTTAACTGAAGCCAGAGTAGCAAAGATGGGCCCATCGCAAAGCATCATGGTCCTGTAATTTCAGATGGTATAAATGCCCCTGCAACCCACATAGTGGCATCTGACTGTGGCAGCTAAATGCAAATTTGCAGGCATCTTTGTGCCTAAGCCGCCGAGGGAATGGCGTAAAATTGTATAAAACCACCTAGTAGCTGTTGGACCTTCACTCTGCATTCCGATGAATTGCTGCATAATTCTACTGTATTCCAGGCCACTTTACTATTAATTTGCATGTGATATAAAGAAGTGTTTTTTTTTTTCACATATTCACAGCTGCTCTCAAAGGGGAAGAAAATGCTCCATAAAGTTGGCATTAGCATACCGGAGCCGTAACATCTGCTGCAGCCTTAATAAGCTTATTACCTGCAGTTCAGCGGCGCATTATCTGCCGTTGGTCACCTCTGCCCTTACTGGTGGGTGCACCGGCTCCTAGGAGCTGAGACGGCTTCGGTGCTGGAGCTCATAATCTAGACGCACAGAAATGTCCTACAGGTAAAGAAAAATATACAAGACGTCCCAAGCTGTCTAGTTTTACAGTAAAGCACATCAATTATTCATGCGCACAGATTCCCCCCTCAGTGCCTTTTAAAACAATATCTTGGCAGAATTCATTAAGAAAGTTATGCCAACAATTAAATAAACCTGCGTGACATTAAGTGGAGCAAGCTACAAATGTTTGCTTTGATAGTCTTTCATGGTCTATTTTTTCTTCCGTAGGAGGGGAACATAGCACGCGTCTGCCAGGCCTTGTGCGCCACCTTGAGGGCATGTGCTCAAAATGCAGGCGCATTTCTTTTCTGCAGCCGGTGGAAGATCTGACCTGTGTGGAAAGTGTTTAATACTAAGAGTTTCCAGTGGCAACGTAAGATTCCTGCGGATCCTTCCTAATTATCACCGGGAAACCATCCCTCAGTGACATGCGGTCATCTCCTGGCAGTGGCCATTATTGACTGGTAATGATGTATTTGCCAGTAGTTATTAAAGGGGTTTTCTGGGCAGAAACATTACAAAGAAGCATTACTCACCTCTACCAATCCCCTGATGATACAAGCCCTGCTGATCTCCACTTCCTGTCCAGCTCGGCACGCTGAAAATGACAGAAAAGGCCTATTGAAATGATTGCTTATACTTAAGCCTTTTTTCATCATCTGCCCCTTTAACCCCTTTAAAGAGGATCTATCACCGCTCCTCTCCTGACATGTCTGTTTTCGTAACTACTTGCATTCTCCATGTAATGACAGTTCTTGACCATCTTTTTCTATAACTCAACATTCTTCTACTCCTCTATTATTCCTGCTAGACGTTTATGAATGAATAGCCAGTGGTCTGCAGCAAAGGGTGTATCGCTGGATAGTCTGACACCAGCAGCACTGATTGGATAGTGTCAGACTGTGCTGGGACCCCCCCCAACTGGTAACACCCAGACCTTTATTGCAGACCGCTGGCAATTCATTCAGAAACTTCTAGCAGGAACAATAGAGGAACGACATAACATAGAGTCATAAAATTAGATGCTGCAGAATTGCAACTAAATGCAACAGTAATCTGGTAAAAAAAAAAATACCCTAGCCTGGATAGAGGTAAAGAAAATCCTATGGAGACCAATGGGGTCTTTTATTAAGACTGACGTTTTAGACGCTGGTCTTAATCCCCCTGCGCTGGCGCTTGATGAGCCTAGGTTATGTAGAGGCGCACTAGCTCCCTTGCTGGCATAGATTTAGATTATTTTCTACGCCAAAAACGGACATAGAAAATGATAAATGAGATGGGCCTGCTCTCTTCCCCACCCGAGTTACACCACCTCTTCTTAGAACTGGTGTACGTGGCGTGGAAGGGGAAGAAGTCGCAGATTCAGACGCAAATTTACTTTGCAACGAAATCTGTGACAGATAGACGCCAAAAAGCGGCATATGTCTAATCATAAATGACCCCCCAAATCTCTTGCAACATTTCTGTCCAAGGCTCAGAAACCATTGGTGTGGCATTTCTACGGACCAACAGGAGTGCATTTACAGTACCTTGGACCCAGGAGTCGATTAAAGATGTCAACCTACGGCCAAACAACCTGAAAAAGGTGCTTACAAAGTTCAGAATAGTTCAGAAAGAATAGTCTCAAAATGTACTGATGAACGGTAAGATTATTCTTCATCACAAAAAGGCACACACACTTGATGGTGGCAAATACAGAGTGACACAGTAAACTCGATGGTTGCAGAATACACTTAGAAGCACTGTACTTGAACACTGCAAAACTTAAAGGGCTTCTGTCACCCCACTAAAGTGATATTTTTTTTTTGGGCTAGTGAAATTAGTTATATTGCGATATATGACAATATAATTGTGTTACTTACTTTGATCCAGCAGTTTCTGCAAAAAACGAAGTTTTAATATATGTAAATTCGGTCTCTACCAGCAAGTAGGGCAGCTACTTGCTGGTAGCTGCTGCAGAAATCCGCCCCCTCGTCGTGTTGATTGACAGGGCCAGCCTGGATCTCCTCCTCCGGCCAGCCCTGTCGGCATTTCAAAAATCGGCGCCTCTGTTGATTCGGCGCAGGCGCTCTGAGATGAGGAGGCTCGTCTCCTCAGAACTCCCTCAGTGCGCCTGCGCCGATGACATCACCGAAATAGAAGACGTCATCGGCGCAGGCGCACTGAGGGTGTGCTGAGGAGACGAGCTTCCTCATCTCAGAGCGCCTGCGCCGAATCAATAGAGGCGCGCGATTTTTGAAATGCCGACAGGGCTGGCCGGAGGAGGAGATCCCGGCTGGCCCTGTCAATCAACACGACGAGGGGGCGGATTTCTGCAGCAGCTACCAGCAAGTAGCCGCCCTACTTGCTGGTAGAGACCGAATTTACATATATTAAAACTTCGTTTTTTGCAGAAACTGCTGGATCAAAGTAAGTAACACAATTATATTGTCATATATCGCAATATAACTAATTTCACTAGCCCAAAAAAAAAAAAAACACTTTAGTGGGGTGACAGAAGCCCTTTAACTTCGTTATAAGGCCAAAAAAGACATTTGTTTATCCAGTTCGGCCTGTCATCCTGCAAGTTAATTCAGAGGAAGGCAAAAAAAATCCCTGTGAGGTAGAAGCCAATTTTCCCCACCTAAGGAGAAAAGATTCCTTCCCGACTCCAATCAGGCAATCAGAATAACTCCCTGGATCAATGACCCCTCTCTAGTAGCTATAGCCTGTAATATTATTGCACTCCAGAAATACATCCAGGCCCCTCTTGAATTCCTTTATTGTACTCACCATCACCACCTCCTCAGGCAGAGAGTTCCATAGTCTCACTGCTCTTACCGTAAAGAATCCTCTTCTATGTTTGTGTACAAACCTTCTTTCCTCCAGACGCAGAAGATGTCCCCTCGTCACAGTCACAGTCCTGGGAATGAATAGATGATGGGAGAGATCTCTGTACTGACCCCTGATATAGTTATACATAGTAATTAGATCTCCCCTCAGCCGTCTTTTTTCTAAAGTGAATAGCCCAAATGTTGATAATCTTTCAGGGTACTGTAGTTGCCCATTCCAGTTATTACTTTAGTTGCCCTCCTCTGGACCCTCTCCAGCTCTGCTATGTCTGCCTTGTTCACAGAAGCCCAGAACTGTACACAGTACTCCATGTATGGTCTGACCAGTGATTTGTAAAGTGGTAGGACTATGTTCTCATTACGGGCATCTATGCCTCTTTTGGTGCAACCCATTATCTTATTGGTTTTGGTAGCAGCTGCCTGACACTGGTTTTTACAGCTTAGTTTGCTGTTCACTAAAATTCCTAGGTCCTTTTCCATGTCAGTGTTACCGAGTGTTTTACCATTTAGTATGTACGGGTGACTTGCATTATTCCTACCCATGTGCATAACCTTACATTTGTCAGTGTTAAACCTCATCTGCCACTTATCTGCCCAAGCCTCCAATCTATCCAGATCGCTCTGTAGTAGTATACTGTCCTCTTCAGTGTTAATTACTTTACACAGTTTAGTGTCATCTACCTGCCAGTTCATCATCTGCGTGTTCATGGTTATGCGCAGTGCTTGCTACATCGTACTGGTCTGGCTCTTCTCAAACTCTGGAAACTTCATCTGACCTACTATGTAACACCATCTCCATCTCTTGTTCCAGCTTCCAGCCGACCTACACATTTATAGTGTATAAACCTTAACTTTGCCCCCCTTTCTACAGTGTTATAATGTAGCACTTCGGTGCAGAGGAGCATTGCCTGAACTGTAAGACTCCTCACACCATTTAGGCTACATTCACACGTCAGTATTTTCCTATATCCCGATTTTCGGTCAGTTTTTTGCGGATCCGTTGTTCCTGAAAATGTTTCCGTATGTCATCCGTTTTTTGCGGATCAGCAAAAAACGGAAACATGTATAAATTTCAATAATCAAATAAAGTTGTTTGGATTTCTTTGAAACAAAATTGAAAAAACAAAAAAACATTTGTTATGTGTTTCCAGAAACGGATTCCGCACAAAACGGATGACATACGGAATGACATCCGAATGTCTTCCGTTTTTTGCGGATCCATTGACTTTGTATTGTACCAGGATCCGAATTTTGCGGAAAAGAATAGGACATGTTTTATATTTAAACGGACATGCGGAACGGAACAACGGAAACGGACAGCACACATTGTGCTGTCCGATTTTTTCCAGGACCCATTGAAAATGAATGGGTCCAGATCTGGTCCTGATCTGTTCCACAAAAAACGGAACAGATCAGGAAAGAAAAAACGGACGTGTGAATGGACCCTAAAGGTGCTCTCCATAAGGAGATATTGCATTTCCCAAGCAATTCGGCACAGTAACGCTCACACTTACATCACGGTCAAGCTCTTCCAGAGCCCACACTGATGCTGGCACCTCCTCCTGCAAGCTGGCATATGCTGCACATGCTCAGTTTCATCTTTCAACTGCCTCCTGAGCTGTGATAGGGAGAGCTGAGACACGCCCCCTGAGCTGTGATAGGGAGAGCTGAGACACGCCCCCTGAGCTGTGATAGGGAGAGCTGAGACACGCCCACTGAGCTGTGATAGGGAGAGCTGAGACACGCCTCCTGAGCTGCAGCAGAGAAGACACTGCCCCTGAGCTACCAGCTTGATATAAATCTAGCAGAGCAATGAATGGGGAGATCTCTGGATCCATGTGAGGTACAGGGCTGGTTCTAGCTTTGTTAGAAAGAAGTTGTCATGTACTATATGATGTCTGATTTTCATTTTTTACATTAGTCATGGGAGGACCCCTTTAATACATCGATAAATGGGTTTTACCATTCACCTTTTCAAAATGGTTTCTCATTATATAGTCTGACCATGTTCAGTTAGGCTTCAAAGCAATAGAAAAAAATCCTGCTGAATTCGGTCTTTGATTGTTCCTTCATCAATACACCAGTGACATTAGGCTTACGATTAAAGGCTATGAACATTTTCAGGGGAAATGTTTTTATCATTGCATTTTACTCATTTTGGGCCAAAATCATTTTCTCAATTGGTCTTTATTAAAAACTGTCAACAGTTTTTGCTCTACAGCCTTCACTTTTAGTGTACCTGAGGACCATTTTTTTCAGCTTTTTAATGAATCCATCAGGTAGCTGCTCTGACGGCTCCATGCGTAGCGCTTATATCTATCTTTATAGCTAAATTCTTATCCCACTTATAAGAATATGGCTTAAATGAGCATTTATGAGCTGTCAGAAGATCAGCAAAAAGGGCTACACATCGCGTCAGAGCAGCTCCCTGACTGATTCACTGAACAGCAGAAAGCCACAGTCTGCAGATACACTTAAAGTGGAGGCTGCAAAACGAAAACGGTTTAAAAGTTTTAATAAAGACCTATGGGAAAAATGATTTTTAACCCAAAAGAAGTCAAATGCAATGATAAAAAAATGCCCCCAAAGGTGTTCATAGCGGTTAAGACATTCCCAAGCAGTGAAACATTGTAGGGGAGTATTCACACAAACGTATTTTCACATTGTATCCAATCTGCATTTTTTGCAGATCGGATGCCATTGCCGACCCATTCACAGCATGAAGTGTACAGCAAGTCCGTTACACAGCCCCACAAAAGAGAAAAACAGAATACGTCCTATTCTTGTCTGTTTTGTGGTCTGCAAAATGTGGAACACACACGGTTGGTATTCGTGTTTTGTGGATCAGCAATTTCTGGTTGTGTGAATGATGCCCCCTAAAAGACCATATATATATATATATATATATATATGTTCAGGAAGATGAGCTGTAATACCAGACTTGGCCTTTGAACAAAGAGTGGCGCTGTTTCTAGAAGAAAGCAGCCATGTTTTTGCAATCCAATGAACTGATTATCATAACCTACAAATAACTGGTACCCCTTTCTGCTTGTTTGCCCTACCTCTGTCAAAACATTTGCCCATAAAAGCCTTGCACCAATGCTTCACAGCTGGTATACACTTTAAAGTTGATGGATGGGGGCCATTACAATTTCAGGAAACGTGCTGCAGTGTCCAGCAGAAGACGTATTCCTCGCTTTTGTTTACATGCCTTCACACATGCTTAACACGTAAAGGTTTCCAGATCTCCGCGCTCTAGCGCACGCTTGCCCCGAAATGTTTTCTACGTGAGCCAAAGCTGAACCTCTGGCTTGGCTCCCTCTATCAAGTTTATGGCTTGCTTGCTCCTAGTAGCCCAGCTGTTTGTATTTTCCAAAACTAACCTCATCCATCATAAAGCCACATCCTGCAGGAGCAATCAACGTCTTGCATAATGTAATCTGCACATGAGCCGGCTCACGCATACATAAACACTCCGCATTGCCCAATGTGCTCGCTATATATTTATCAGGTGAATAGGACCCAAAACCAATACTTTAATATGCCCTGCTATCCTCTCCTCTCTGAAGTTAATGTCTAGAACTTGGCTCACCTCTCCGACATCTTAGTAATACCTTTCCCAGCTGTTCAAATAAAAGGGATTTAGAAAATCAAAACAGCAACAGATGAGATGTATCGCTCGGACCTCGGGGGCCTTATTACTCGTAATTGCAACTCCTTTTGCTATTGGCACTGGCTGATGGGCATGGGTGAATCATGAAAGGAGGCCCAGATGAACCCTAAAGCTCTAAAGGAACATGGCTTGGCTCATCTAGTAGTTTGTAATTAACTTGAAGAAACAACCGGTTGACCTATAAACATCTGCAGTAACAAAAGGTCCACAAATGTAACTGGCTGTAAATGTTCCTTGTATAAATCTTATTCATGGGGCATAACCCAAGTTCTGGTCACATTTCATGGGCTGGGATTTGCCACAGAAAATAAGGTACTACTGTATTGTGCAGTCTAACAAGACTTGTGCACTTTAGAGTGAGGACTACCGGGACAATAACACTATAGGGTGAGGCCTACTGGGATGATAACACTATAGCATGAGGGCTACCAAGACATTTACATTATAACGTGAGATCTATTGGGACAATGACACTATAGTGTGAGGGGTAACGGGACAATAACACTATAGGGTGAGGCCTACTGGGATGATAACACTATAGCATGAGGGCTACCAAGACATTTACATTATAACGTGAGATCTATTGGGACAATGACACTATAGTGTGAGGGGTAACGGGACAATAACACTATAGCGTGAAGTCTACCAGGACAATAACACTATAACGTGAGGTTTACCAGGACAATAACGTTATAGCGTGAGATATACTGTAAAATAACACTATAGCATGAGGGCTACCAAGACATTTACATTATAACATAAGATCTATTGGGACAATGACACTATATTGTGAGGGGTACCGGGACAATAACACTATAGTGTGAAGTCTACCAGGACAATAACACTATAACGTGAGGTCTACCAGGACAATAACACTATAGCGTGGGATCTACTGAAAAATAACACTGTAGCATAAGGTCTACTGGAAAATAACATTGTAGTATGAGGTCTACTGGGACAATAACATTATAGCGTGATGTATCTCGGGACAGTATCACTATAAAGTGAGGTCTATGAGGACAATAACACTATAGTGTGAGATCTACTGGAAAATCGCACTATAGCAAGAGGTCCACCGGGACCAATAACCCTATAGAGTGAGGTCTACCAAGACAATAACACTTTAGCATGAGGTGTACCAGGACAATAACACTATAGCGTGAGGTGTACTGGGACAATAACACTGTAGCGTGAGGTTTATCAGGACAATAACACTATGGTGTGAGGTCTACCAGAACAATAACACTACAATAACACTACAATGTGGGATCTACTGGGACAATAACACTACAGCATGAGGTGTACCAGGACAATAACACTATACAATAAAGTCCACCAGGACAATAAGACTATAGTGTGAGGGGTACTGGGACAATAACACTATAGAGTGAGGTCTACCAGAACAATAACACTATTGAGGTTTAGCATGACATTTACACTACAGTAGGGGGTGTTCCATGAAATGTATAGATTGTATATTTACACTATAGCGCGTGGTCTACTGGGACAATAACAATACAGAGTGAGGTCTACTGGGATAGTAACACTATAGCGTGAGGTACAGCAGCACAATAACACTACAGTGTAAGGTGTATTGGGACAAAAACACTATAGTGTGAGGCAGGGGCGTTGCTAGGTTAAAACATTTGGGGCCTGGGCCCCTGATGTTTTGTCCCAGGCCCTGAATGTCCTGCCTGCCTGCTAGATACAACTGTATTGCCATCCTCAGGACAGCAATACAATTAAATCGAATACACTGGAAGATCTAAAGGACCTATGGTGACATCACGGGTCATGACACCAGCAAAACAGGCAGTGGTTGAGAAGTACCCGCGATGATGTCACCATCATGTGACCAGTGCAGGAGAGGACGGCAGTGAATGGGAGAAGACCTGGGGGAAGAAGCTGTGGAGATGTCTGTACATGAGGAAAGGTAAGTGAAGGGAGAGGCAGAGCAATGCTGGGAGTTGTGGTTATTTAGCTGGGACTGTATGTTAGGGCTGAAGGGAGGCATGTTATTTACATAGGACTGTGTGTTTGAGGTGGCTTGGGAGGCGGTCATGTTATTTACATGGGACTGTATGTTGATGGCGGCTATGGAAGGGAGTGATGTTATTTTCATGGGACTGAATGTTGAGGGGGCAATGTTATTTACATGGGACTGTATGTTGAAGGTGGCTGGTGGGGGGGAATGATGTTATTTACATGGGACTGAATGTTGAGGGGGTGATGTTTACATGATATTGCATGTTGGAGGTGGCTGGGGAGGAGGTGATGTTAATTACATAGGACTGTATTTTGGAGGGGGTGTGATGTTATTTACATTGGACTCTATGCTGGAGAGAGGGAAATAGTGTTATTTACCTGGGACTGTATGTTGGAGGGGCTGAAGGGAGGGGAGTGATGTTACTTACATAGGACTGTATTTTGGAGGGGGCAGGAGAGATGGTGTGATGTTATTTACATGGGCCCGTATGGTAGGCAGAGGAATATAATTACAGGGGGCACTGCAGGGGGCATTATAAATACTAGGGGCACTTCAGGGTGACCATTATAACAGTAGGGGCAGTATAAATACTGGGGGCACTGTACGGGTATTATAAATCCAGGGGACATTAGGCGTTCTTATTACTACTGGGGGCTCTATAGGAGGGACATATAGATCTGCCTTATTTCTTCTAAGAGCACTGTGGGGGGCCTTATTACTACTGAGGGGTTTGTAGAGTGCTTTATTACCACTAGGGGGGAAATAGGGGGCCTTATTTCTACTGGGGGCTCTGTGAGGGTATTAATAATACTGGGGGGCTCTTTTACTAATGGGGGCACTCTTGGGGAGCATTATGACTGTTAGGGGCACTGTAGGGGGCAGTATTACTAAAGGGGGCATTCTATAAGGGAATTACTATTGGTGGGACTATAAGGAGCACTATTACTATGGGGGCACTTATATTTCTTCAGGATAGTATTTGAGGGTATTGGGGAGCACAGCAAGCAGCAGAATAACACTGTGGGGACTCCAGGTTGGGGGATAATGATAGAAATGTGGGGAAGCTAAGATGTCTGTGTGTTACACTCTGCAGAGACAAGGCGAGGTTATACGAACCTAATATGAACCTAATGGAGAAGATGAAGACAGTGGAGACGTCACCTGGAGACACTGAATGTGACAGGTATCTGCTGCTGTATAGCAAGTACACCACATCACAAACCTGCTTAGCAGTAAATAAATCTAAGGGAAGAATAATTGAATATATACTGGAACACCTTCCCAATTAAAATATACCTTTTAATAATAATCTATTCTATTAAAATCTGGCCTACAGCCGGACTACACATACAAGGAAGGTCAACAAACAATGTCCTATAATGGCAAAAAATGGCTACAATTACACCTAAATATAGGTAAAGATACACGACTGGTGAGCAATCCTGGGGATTTTTTGTTACCCCCACACAGGGTACTCTGAGTGTAGGGCACAGCTGAGGACCAAGAAAAATCGTTCAGGAAACCAATATATTGTAGTTCACTGATGACCTTATTGCATAGGTTCACATGATACACATTCCGTGATTGTTCACGGTTAACTGAAATATGATACACATTCCGTGATTGTTCACGGTTAGCTGAAATACTGAATATGTATATCGTGAATATTCACATATTGTTGAGCCACAACAAAGGTTACTTGGTAACTTACGATTTGCTGAAATACCAGGACAGATGGAATCAGAAGGTTACTTGGTTACTCACGATTGCTGAAATGCCAGGGCAGATGGAATCAGATGGTTAGCTCAGTCGTCAAAGGGTGTAGTGCTCCATAACTGGATGGAGATCTAGTGCTGGTAGAGGAAGCGTTAGGATGATTATTTAGCACTAATGATGATTATGGTAGTCTGTAGGTCGTGATAGCAGTAATACAACTCACAACTGTGATATCCAATAGTAGGAGAGATAATCCTATCCTATGAATGTCCCTTCATGACCCTACACAGACTCAGCCCAGGGACACCCCTTAATGGTAGAAGTTCACTGTCCTCGTGCCTAAACTGGCTTTCCCTCTATCTCCCTATCCTAATTGACCAAACGCTAGGCATATTAGACACACTAGAAAAACAAATACAAAATACAAATCCCAACGCTACGTTTCCCCAGTCCATATATTTTCCGACTGGTTCGTCAGGGGAAGTGGAGACCAATACTCCATCAGCAATATCTCATGATAGAGATTTACAAATTTGGCGTCTCTCAATCAAGACCCTCCAGGAATAGAAGCCCAGATGTAGGCAAAAAATGACCGGTGTCCCCAAGTCCTGTTCAAAAACAGCGCCTTATAAAGTGTCCACCCCCAATTAGTCCCTCCCCTCTTAGATAATTAGGTTCCCAAGATAGATGAACATTAATGTTCAAAGTATTCTCTCCTGGATTGTTTAACATCCCCCCTACACATGGTGATAGCACATTTCATGAAAAACATATTGTATAGTCAAAAACTACCTCACAGTTGATAATCCATATAGACAGCATGCAAAACGCCAGATTGGAACGCATATGCGTTCCACAGACCGGAAGTAGTTTACGAAACCGGAAGTGACGTATCTAGTGCTGTCCCGATACCCGGAAGTTGTTTTTGGAACGCAAATTGCGTTCCACCAGGCGATTGAATATTCAGTGAGGCTGTGCAGTTAGTTTGCGATCATTATAATGTTTAAATCATTAGAAATAGCATGTTTATTGATGTATCATTGCTATCTGTATATTATTTCCACCGGAATCAATTATTAAGTGGATATTATGATATAACATTTGGCAAACAGTGAGAAAACGCTACGTTTCCCCAGTCCATATATTTTCCGACTGGTTCGTCAGGGGAAGTGGAGACCAATACTCCATCAGCAATATCTCATGATAGAGATTTACAAATTTGGCGTCTCTCAATCAAGACCCTCCAGGAATAGAAGCCCAGATGTAGGCAAAAAATGACCGGTGTATAGCAAGTACAGCACATTGTTTATTGTATACAATTTTTAAATGTCTGTATGTCTATGTAGTCTAATAAAATTGTTTGATTGATTTTACACTTTATGGATGTGCACATTATTAAGGTTCTCTGGGCCTTTTGGCTTTTTGGGTGCTGAGTATTATATTTGAACCGTTAGTGCACTCCTTTCCATTTGCAGTGTGCCCCCTGTACTTATTGGTATGAGACACTGAAGCAGTAGAAGCTGCAGTCCCAGTGACACCCCTGTCACCTTCTGAGATGAAGAAATGAAAGCCACCAACCTCTGATATGGAGGATAAGAGATCAGTGTCCGATCAAAAGGAAGAAGCCTGGAAGGTGCACTCTGGTATCTGCCAGGTCCAACTATTCTAACCCGTAGGACTGTTTGACTATTGAAGACAAGATAGACAAAGTGGTGAGAGTAGTTAGTACCGGGAGCCTCTGTACTTCTTTGGGGACGGCAACACATACAGACAGCAGCTACAGACGTGGGGTCTGGGCCAGGAGTGGCTGTATCTCAAGAGTAGAGTGGACAAGATCCCAAAATGGATCTATGAGCTGGTTCTACATTGCTGGTGGATCATTGAGCGTCAATGGACTGTAGACTACGAAACTGACCCCAGTGGGTGTTGGAGATGAGAGCCTACATGGCAGCATTTGTTTTGAGTCCCTCACATGAGGAAATCGCACTACAAATGTTTGCCGTTGACTAGACATAGTGTGGTAGACTGCATGCTATAGTAGGCATAAAAATAATAGGGTTGGTGACAGCCATTGTTAGTGGCCACGTGGCACTTTCACTACCGCACGGCCATTGACAATACAGACCAACTGAACAGTGTGGTCCCATTAGTTTAATTAGAGCCCACTGTGGCCCATAAGGCCTTGCTATCCTCAAACGAAGCACGGTCGCGTCATAAGTGCTTCACGACTGCGCCATATGGTCATACCCTTAGAGCAGGGATGTCAAACTCGTGGCCCTCCAGCTGTTGCAAAACTACAACTCCCATCATGCCTGGGCATACTACAGCTATCAGGGAATGATGGGAGTTGTAGTTTTGCAACATCTGGAGGGCCATGAGTTTGACATCCATGCCTTAGAGTGTGAGCCATTTTTACATAGTCTGGATCACAGGTGGGTGACTTTCTGATATCCACATGTCCTGCTGGGACATATGGACAGGAGTTGTTTCCCCCCCTACCCCAAGCTCACTCTGGGGGTGTTTGACAAAATCCTAAAGACGGCGAAAGCTTACACAGTCTGTCACAGAGGCTCAGGCCAGATAATAAATCTGGTGCAAAATGGTGCATCTTAGGCCAGTCGCCTTTCATTTGAAGCCCCACCCCTTTCTGATAAGCCCCACCCTCTTGTCAAGAAAACTGTGTAGAATCCCTAGATGCGCCAATTTGCACCACTTTTTTAGACAGAATTCTGGCGCACTTAGCCTTTTTGCTGCCTGAGGCGGAAATTGGAACGGCGCCCAACCCCTCCAGCGCCGCTGTGACACAGCTGAATATAGAGAGATATTCCCGCATCCCTGCCCCCACTTGTCTCTAAGTCTTGCAGCCTGAGGCAATCGCCTCACTTGGCCTCATTGGTGGTGCACCCCTGGCGCAGACACATTAGTACCTCTGGGCCAGAGATGTCTGCGTCAGTGGAGATGTGACCTGAAGGATAATTCAGATCAATGACAATCTACTTACAAGACTGTGGCAAATTCCCATTAACAGAAATCTCTGAGCAGTACCAAAGGGTTTTAGCCAGTGGCAATCCAGGATCATAGATTTCACCAGTGCAATCTCCTGTCTCTACGACACATCATTAGATCAGATCTTCCCTTTATAAAGAAATTCCTCTCTAAGGCCTCTTTCACACGAGCGAGTTTTCCGCGCGGGTGCAATGCGTGACGTGAACGCATTGCACCCAGAGGCGTATCTATCACGAGGCAAACAAGGCATTTGCCTAGGGCGGCACTTGCCAATGGGGCGGCAAAATGCCTTGTTTGCCCCTTGTCCCATCAGTCTCATCTGCCTCCGGTATATTCAGAAGATCCGATGGTATATTCTAACCCCCAGGCGTTCCCATGGTGACGGGGACGCTTGCCTGGGGGTTAGAATATACCATCGGATCTGAGTTTTCACGCTCTCAGTGAGAGCGTGAAAACACAAATCCGATGGTATATTCTAACCCCCAGGCGTTCCCATGGTGACAGGGACGCTTGCCTGGGGGTTAGAATATACAGGGCCCCGCCGCTCACAGGAAAACATTTAAAAACGAATCAGTAACCTAAACTTTATTCATTAGTGATGTCTTTACTGTATACCTTACTCTGTCTTTCAGCTCCGGTAACAGCAGGCAGTGCGGGCGGGCGGCGCTCACTCACTGACGTCACGCGCCTGCGCCGCCTAGTGGGAGGAGCAGGCGCGTGACGTCAGTGAGTGAGCGCCGCCCGCCCGCACTGCCTGCTGTTACCGAAGCTGAAAGACAGAGTAAGGTATACAGTAAAGACATCACTAATGAATAAAGTTTAGGTTACTGATTTGTTTTTAAATGTTTTCCTGTGAGCGTCAGGGGGAGGAGGAATCTGTGGATGGCACCGTTTAGGGGGGGGGGATCTGTGGATGGCACCGTTTAGGGGGGGGGAATCTGTGAATGGCACCGTTTAGGGGAGGGGGGGAATCTGTGGATGGCACTGTTTAGGGGAGGGGGGGGAATCTGTGGATGGCACCGTTTAGGGGAGGGGGGGGAATCTGTGGATGGCACTGTTTAGGGGAGGGGGGGGAATCTGTGGATGGCACCATTTAGGGGAGGGGGGGATCTGTGGATGGCACCGTTTAGGGGAGGAGGGGGGGATCTGTGGATGGCACCGTTTAGGGGAGGAGGGGGGGATCTGTGGATGGCACCGTTTAGGGGAGGAGGGGGGGATCTGTGGATGGCACCGTTTAGGGGAGGAGGGGGGGATCTGTGGATGGCACCGTTTAGGGGAGGAGGGGGGGATCTGTGGATGGCACCGTTTAGGGGAGGAGGGGGGGATCTGTGGATGGCACCGTTTAGGGGAGGAGGGGGGGATCTGTGGATGGCACCGTTTAGGGGAGGAGGGGGGGGATCTGTGGATGGCACCGTTCAGGGGAGGGGGGGGATCTGTGGATGGCACCATTTAGGGGAGGGGGATCTGTGGATGGCACTATTTAGGAAAGGGGGATCTGTGGATGGCACTGATTAGGGGAGGGGGATCCGTGGATGGCACAGTTTAGGGGAGGGGGATCTGTGGATGGCACTGTTTAGGGGAGGGGGATCCGTGGATGGCACTGTTTAGGGGAGGGGGATCCGTGGATGGCACTGTTTAGGGGAGGGGGATCCGTGGATGGCACTGTTTAGGGGAGGGGGATCCGTGGATGGCACCGTTTAGGGGAGGGGGATCTGTGGATGGCACCGTTTAGGGGAGGGGGATCCGTGGATGGCACCGTTTAGGGGAGGGGGATCTGTGGATTGCACCGTTTAGGGGAGGGGGATCCGTGGATGGCACTATTTAGGGGAGGGGGATCCGTGGATGGCACTATTTAGGGGAGGGGGATCTGTGGATGGCACATAGGAAGGGGTGGGGTTTAGAGAGAAAGGGGTTTGGCCTTGACAGGAAGGGGTGGGTCAAATTTATATTAGGGGGGTGCCAGAGTTTAGTCTCGCCTAGGGCAGCACAAAACCAAGATACACCACTGATTGCACCCGCATTGAATCCGGACCCATTCATTTCTATGGGGCTGTGCACATGAGCGGTGATTTTCACGCATCACTTGTGCGCTGCGTGAAAATCGCAGCATGTCCTATGTTCAGTGTTTGTCACGCAACGCAGGCCCCATAGAATTGAATGGGGCTGCGTGAAAATCGCAAGCATCCGCAAGCAAGTGCGGATGCGGTGCGATTTTCACGCACGGTTGCTAGGAGACAATCGGGATGGAGACCCGATAATTATTATTTTCCCTTATAACATGGTTATAAGGGAAAATAATAGCATTCTTAATACAGAATGCATAGTACAAGAGGGCTGGAGGAGTTAAAAAAATAAAAATTATAATAATATAACTCACCTTAATCCACTTGATCGCTGTAACGGGGCGCCAAAGTCACACTCGGTCTCCCATCAGCCGCAGACCTGCTGCTTAGCTGCGGGGGCGAGGATCTGTGTTCAGCCTCGTTCCCAGGGCGGCTTTTACTAAGTGGCAGGCTCCCTGCTCCTAGGTGTGCCTTGAGCGCCGAGCTGATCACTCGGTGCTCGACTTGTTTGTCGGTCATGTGACGCTGGCCACATCACATGACCCTCACTCCCCACTATAAATACAGGCAGCCTAGTGCTACCTCTCATTGGCTGTCTGCTTCCCTGCTGTCTCTATCTCTCTGCTTGCACTTACTCAGGTCAGGGACTGTTGCCCAGTTGCGCCCCGTCACCTAGGGCGGGTGGTGCAAGAAGGCAGGGACAGGGCACCGGGTGGCAGCTCAGGGGGTGCACCTCCGTTCTATCTTTATACCCGCGACTCTACCCCGTGACAATCGCGCAGCCCAGCTTATCTTCTGTCTTCTTCTTTGCTGTGCACAGGAAAAGGACCTTTGATGACATCACTGCGCTCATCACATGATCCGTTACATGATCCATCACCATGGTAAAAGATCATGTGATGGACCATGTGATGAGCGCAGTGACGTCATCAAAGGTCCTATTCCTCAAAGAAGAAGACAGAAGAGATGCCGGCTGCGCGAACAAGTGGATTAAGGGGAGTTAAAAAAAAATTTAATTTTTTTTTAACCCCTCCAGCGCTATTGTACTATGCAGTCTGTATTCAGAATGCTATTATTTTCCCTTATAACCAGGGAATAATACAATCTACACAACCTTGAACTCAAACCTGAACTTCTGTGAAGTTCGGGTCTGGGTACCACATTCAGTTTTTTATCACACGCGTGCAAAACGCATTGCACCCGCGTGATAAAAACTGAACAACGGTACCTACTCGTGCGGGTTTGCCACAACGCATCCGGACCTTATCCGGACACGCTCGTCTGCAAGGGGCCTAAGGGCTCCTTCAGACGAGCGTGTGCAGTCCGGTAATCATGCTCCATGTGTGAGCAGGATTTGGACACTGCTTATTTCACAGGGGAGCATGGCATTATACTGATTTATAATGCTGTGTGTCTCTGCATGACCTTACTTCTACAGAATTAGGGCTCAAGAACACGGCCGTAGTTTCTGTCCGCATTTGATCTGCATTTTGTGCGAATCGACCCATTCATTTCACTGGGGCCGCAAAAGATGCAGACATCACACCGTGTGCTGTCCGCATCCGTTGCTCCGTTCCGTGGCTGTCCACATCCGTTGCTCCGTTCCGTGGCCCCACCAAAAAAAAATTCCTGTCCATTTTGCTGACAAGGATAGGACTTTTCTACAGAACTGTAAAAATAAAAAGTGACATGCACTCGGCCGGGATCCATGTTTGGGCTCATGTGTGTGCCCCATGCTCATATTGGGGCCTGCAAACTGCGGGTCCGCAATATACAGGCACCAGCTGTGCGCGCTCACTTGAAAGGGTCCGCAATCTGCCAGATACAGAGCAGTATGGAGCGGAGGCACGGAACGGAAGCACTACGGAGCGCTTCCGTGGGATTTCAGTCCGTTCTATTTTTCTGTGCTGCAGAGTGAATCTTGTGGATCGCAGACCTATTCAAGTGAATTGGTTCACACCTGCAAATGGCGGGCACACGGCTAGTGCCTGTGCATTGCGGATCGCTATTTGCTGTCCGCAGCATGGGCCGCACACGTTTGCGTGCATGAGCCCTTTTGCTGATCCGCAATCTGCGGACTACAAAACACTTGCGCCTGTGTGCATGAGCCCTTATACTGACATACTGCTGTTAGTATAAGGGCTCATTCAGATGAACGACAGAGCTCCGGCCCGTGCTGCAGCGCACAGGCACCAGCTACGTGCACTCCATGGTGCGAATGTAAAACCACTGACTTGAATGGGCCCGCAATCCACAAAATACTGAAATAGATAGGACATATCCTATCTTCAGTATTTTGCAGATTGCGGACCAATTCAAGTCAAAGGGTTTGCGTTTGCAGTGCGCAATATAGGCACGGAGCCCTTACGTTCGTGTGCATGAGTTCTAATTCTGTAGAAGTAAGGTCCTGCAGAGACACACAGCGGTATAAGGCCCCGTGGTCATAAGGGAAAATAATAGCATTCTTAATACAGAATGCTTACTAAAATGTCGATTGAGGGGTTAAAAAATATTAACTCACCTTATATGCTTGTTTTTAACCCCTTAATCGACATTTTTGTAAGCATTCTGTATTAGGAATGCTATTATTTTCACTTATGACCATGTAAGGCTACTTTCACACGAGCGTTCTGCTGTCCGCTCGTGAGCTCCGTTTGAAGGGGCTCACGAGCGGAGCAGAACGCTTCCGTCCAGCCCTGATGCAGTCTGAATGGATGCGGATCCGCTCAGACTGCATCAGTCTGGCGGCGTTCAGCCTCCGCTCCGCTCGCCTCCGCGCGGCCAGGCGGACAGCTGAACGCTGCTTGCAGCGTTCAGCTGTCCGCCTGGCCGTGCGGATCCGTCCAGACTTACAATGTAAGTCAATGGGAACGGATCCGCTTGAAGATGACACCATATGGCTCAATCTTCAAGCGGATCCGTCCCCCATTGACTTTACATTGAAAGTCTGAACGGATCCGCTCAGGCTACTTTCGCACTTAGAAAGTTATTAATGCAGACGGATCCGTACTGAACGGAGCCTCCGTCTGCATTAATATGATCGGATCCGTACTGAACGGAGCCTCCGTCTGCATTAATAATCCCGTCTGCATTAATAATCCCAGAACGGATCCGATCGAACGCTAGTGTGAAAGTAGCCTAATAAAGGAAAATAATACAGTAAATTGACTTTAATCAATTTATTTACATCATCTCCTAGCAACCATGCGTTAAAATCGCACCGCATTCGCACTTTCTTGCAATTTTCACACATCCCCATTCATTTCTATGGGGCCTGCGTTGCATGAAAACCGCAGAATATAGAACATGCTGCGATTTTCACGCAAAGCACAAGTGATGCGTGAAAATCACCGCTCATCTGCACAGCACCATTGAAGTGAATAGGTCCGGATTCAGTGCGGGTGCAATGTGTTCACCTCACGCACTGCACCCGTGCGTAAAACTCGCCCGTGTGAAAGGGGCCTGAATCAGTATAATGCAGTGCGCCTCTGCGAAAGGAGCAATGTCCATAACGGCAAATCACACTCACACATGGAGCATGATTTCTGCACAGGACAGGCTCGTCTTGAAAGAGGCTTTATGTGCCTCAGGTGCACCCCCTTATGTGCCTGTCACGGACGGTGTACAGGAAACAAGACAAAGCAACATGCATATATGAGTCACTGGATCCAAAGCTAAGGAACCAAAAGGGAGACCCCTGCACAAGACCTGAGACTTTCCCTGGCTGCTCAGCCTATGCAACGATCCCAGAGGTGGATGGTTGCATATCCACGTACCTCGACTATATAACCCCTGAACACCCTACAATAGTGAGGGGACACGACCACCGGCTCCCTACACCAGACACGGAGGGAGTCAGGGTCACCTGGGATCCAGCAAACAGAAAATAACAGATAAATGTTCAGCACTTAACTTTGTAGCAGACTGGAAAACAAGATCAGCATGCACACACACTCCAGGAAGAAGTATGAGCCGCCCAGTAATGCATTATGGGGAGGAATTTAAAGGGAAGCAATCAGTCCAACTACATGAGAGAGGCTAACGAGATGAGGAACTGAATACCACAACAAAGAGACTCAAGGAGGAGGTTCTGAAAGGCTTCTGTCAGAGCTTCTCAGCTGTCTGGTTGTGACAGTGCCTCAGCCACAGCTGCACCCTCTTATATGCCTCAGCGGCACACCCTTATGTGCCTCTGCCACAGTGGCACGCCCTTATGTGCCTCAGCCACAGCGGCACGCCCTTATGTGCCTCAGCCACAGCGGCACGCCCTTATGTGCCTCAGCCACAGCGGCACGCCCTTATGTGCCTCAGCCACAGCGGCACGCCCTTATGTGCCTCAGCCACAGCGGCACGCCCTTATGTGCCTCAGCCACAAGTGCCCCTCCGTATGTGCCTCAGTCACAGGTGCACCCCCCAATGTGCCTCAGTCACAGGTGCACCCCCTAATGTGCCTCAGTCACAGGTGCACCCCCCAATGTGCCTCAGTCACAGGTGCACCCCCCTTATGTGCCTCAGTCACAGGTGCACCCCCTTATGTGCCTCAGTCACAGGTGCACCCCCCTTATGTGCCTCAGTCACAGGTGCACCCCCCTTATGTGCCTCAGTCACAGGTGCACCCCCCAATGTGCCTCAGTCACAGGTGCACCCCCCTTATGTGCCTCAGTCACAGGTGCACCCCCTTATGTGCCTCAGTCACAGGTGCACCCCCTTATGTGCCTCAGTCACAGGTGCACCCCCTTATGTGCCTCAGTCACAGGTGCACCCCCTTATGTGCCTCAGTCACAGGTGCACCCCCTTATGTGCCTAAGTCACAGGCGCACCCCCCAATGTTCCTCAGACACAGGCGCACCCCCTTATGTGCCTCAGACACAGGTGTACCCCCCCCTTATGTGCCTCAGTCACAGGTGCACCCCCCAATGTGCCTCAGCCACAGGTGCACCCCCTATGTGTCTCAGTCGCAGGTGCACCCCCTTATGTACCTCAGTCACAGGTGCACCCCCTTATGTGCCTCAGACACAGGTGTACCCCCCTTATGTGCCTCAGTCACAGGTGCACCCCCTTATGTGCCTCAGTCACAGGTGCACCCCCTATGTGTCTCAGTCACAGGTGCACCCCCCTTATGTACCTCAGTCACAGGTGCACCCCCCTTATGTACCTCAGTCACAGGTGCACCCCCCAATGTGCCTCAGTCACAGGTGCACCCCCCAATGTGCCTCAGTCACAGGTGCACCCCCTATGTGCCTCAGTCACAGGTGCACCCCCTATGTACCTCAGTCACAGGTGCACCCCCTATGTACCTCAGTCACAGGTGCACCCCCTATGTACCTCAGTCACAGGTGCACCCCCTATATGTCTCAGTCACAGGTGCACCCCCTTATGTACCTCAGTCACAGGTGCACCCCCCTTATGTACCTCAGTCACAGGTGCGCCCCCCCAATGTGCCTCAGTCGCAGGTGCACCCCCCTTATGTGCCTCAGACACAGGTGTACCCCCCCTTATGTGCCTCAGTCACAAGTGCACCCCCTTATGTGCCTCAGTCACAGGTGCACACCCCTTATGTGCCTCAGTCACAGGTGCACCCCCTATGTGTCTCAGTCACAGGTGCACCCCCCTTATGTACCTCAGTCACAGGTGCACCCCCCAATGTGCCTCAGTCACAGGTGCACCCCCCAATGTGCCTCAGTCACAGGTGCACCCCCTATGTACCTCAGTCACAGGTGCACCCCCTCTGTACCTCAGTCACAGGTGCACCCCCTATGTACCTTAGTCACAGGTGCACCCCCTATGTACCTCAGTCACAGGTGCACCCCCTATGTACCTCAGTCACAGGTGCACCCCCTATGTACCTCAGTCACAGGTGCACCCCCCAATGTACCTCAGTCACAGGTGCACCCCCTTATGTGCCTCAGACACAGGTGTACCCCCCCTTATGTACCTCAGTCACAGGTGCACCCCCTTATGTGCCTCAGTCACAGGTGCACCCCCCTTATGTACATCAGTCACAGGTGTACCCCCCCTTATGTACCTTAGTCACATGTACACCCCCTTATGTGCCTCAGACACAGGTGTACCCCCCCCCTTATTTGCCTCAGTCACAGGGGCACCCCCCTTATTTGCCTCAGTCACAGGGGCACCCCCCTTATGTGCCTCAGTCACAGGTGCACCCCCTATGTGTCTCAGTCACAGGTGCACCCCCCTTATGTACCTCAGTCACAGGTGCACCCCCCTTATGTACCTCAGTCACAGGTGCACCCCCCTTATGTACCTCAGTCACAGGTGCACCCCCCAATGTGCCTCAGTCACAGATGCACCCCCCCCTTATGTACCTCAGTCACAGGTGCACCCCCCTTATGTACCTCAGTCACAGGTGCACCCCCCAATGTGCCTCAGTCACAGATGCACCCCCCCTTATGTACCTCAGTCACAGGTGCACCCCCCTTATGTACCTCAGTCACAGGTGCACCCCCCTTATGTACCTCAGTCACAGGTGCACCCCCCAATGTGCCTCAGTCACAGGTGCACCCCCCTTATGCGCCTCAGTCACAGGTGCACCCCCTTATGTGCCTCAGACACAGGTGTAACCCCCCCTTATGTACCTCAGTCACAAGTGCACATCTTTTTCTGCCACTGCTGCACCCTCCACCTTTGTCCCAATGTCCCTTATAAGTGAAACTAGTCAGACATGTCCTCCCTGCACGTAAAGGGAAGAAGCGTCCTGTCCCCAGGCAGATTCCATGCGACAAAAATGTAGTGCGCAACACTGCTGCACTGCTCCCTAGTGACCAGCAGGGGCAGCACATCACTAACTGCAGACAGGCACGCCCGCCATGTGATTACCTCATGGTGAAAAGACCGCCCCGCCCCTCCGTGCGTCCCTTCCGGCGTTACCATAGTAACCGGAGAAGCGACAGTTTGTTGTCGGTTGTCTACCGCAGAGGAAGCAGGATGGTGAGTGCGGGTCTCCCGGCTGTGAGCGGCTGAGAGGGGGAAGATACGGAGCTGGAATACACACCTAAGCTGCTGCAGAACCTCTTTGAAGAGGATTCTAGTCCATGATTGAGATGATGGGTGAGCTGTATTATGAGGTTCTGCAGCAGCTGAGCCGTGTATTATGAGGTTCTGCAGCAGCTGATGCGTGTATTATGAGGTTCTGCAACAGCTGAGGCCTGTATTATGAGGTTCTGCAGCAGCTGAGGCGTGTATTATGAAGAGCTACAGAAACTGGAACACAGAGCTTTATAATATACACTGCAGCTGCTGAAGAACCTCTTGGGATCCGGCAGGATGTGTTCACATAAATCTCATCCACACACTACGGAAAATGTCTGGATGGGAATTGACCGCCCTTGTGGATTTTAATGCACAGCGTTGTGTTTTGTTGCAGATTTTAAATGGATTTCATCTAGAAATATAGTTTTTATCCTATTTTTATTTATTTTGCAGTCTGAGGTTGAAGAAACACTAAAGAGGATCCAGTCCCAGAAGGGGGTGATAGGAACCATCGTGGTGAATGCGGAAGGTGAGACCCGATGATGACTTCCATGCTACGTGTGTGTCTGGATAGATTTCTCACAATAAGGGCTCATGCACACGACCGTGCCGTTTTTTTCGGTCTGCAAAATTGCGGATCCGCAAAAAAGTATGCTCATTATAGAAATGCCTATTCTTGTCCGCAAAACGGACAAGAATAGGACAGGACTCTGATTTTTGCGGGGCCACGGAACGGAGCAACGGAGGCGGACAGCACACAGAGTGCTGTCCGCATTTTTTGCAGACCCATTGAAATGAATGGTTCCGTATACGGAACGCAAAAAAACGTTCGTGTCCATGGGCCCTAATGGACATCTGCTCTACAAGAGGACCCCCCCCCCCACCTCCTGACATGTCTCCTTCAGTTACTACTTGCATTCCTCTTGTAATATCATTAATAAGGTCTAGTCTGGTGACGCCGTGCTGTTCCTCTGTTATTCCTTCTCCAAGTTTAGGAATGAATTGCAGGCAGCCTGTAATAAAGGTCTAGCTAGTTGTTACCAGTTGGGGGGGGGGGGGGGTACCTACACAATCTGACACTGGCAGCACTGATTGGATAGTGTCAGGCTGTGCAGGGACACCCCCCCCAACTGGTAACACCCAGCTGGACCTTCATTGCAGACTGCTGGCGATTCATATGTAAACTTCTAGTGTGAATAGTAGAGGAACGGCACAGCATAGGGTCATAAGAACAGAGGCTCCAGAATTGTTATTACCTGGGGAATGCAGGAAGTTACTAAAACAGACCTGTCAGCAGATGCGACGGGTCCTCTCGTGCTTCCACAGGGTGGCCATGATACTGCGGTCACAACCCCTTCCCGTTCCGGACAACCAATGGCAGCACAAATTGACAGGTTGATGGTGGTGAGGGCTCATGCAACCGATTGGATATTTTGCGATCCACAAATTATGAATCTGCAAGACACGGATACCAGCCGCGTGCGTTCTGCATTTTGCAGAATGGAAAGTCCGGCCCTTAATAGAACAGTCCTATCCTTGTCTGTAATGCGGACATGTTCTATTTTTTGCGAAACGGACTTACGGACACGGAATGCACTCTGAGTCATTTCCGTTTTTTTGCAGCCCCATTGAAGTGAACGGTTCCACCTACAGAATGGACACAGAAAAAACATAAGCTTGTATGCATGAACCCTAACAGACATATTTTTTTTTTTTTTTAGGTATTATGGGGGGTTTTTGGTACTTTTTTTTTGCAGTTTTTCTCAAGCAAAAATACCAGCTTCACATTGATCAGTTTTCGTTTAACGCAAGGGGAGCAGTGGCGTTTTTTTTTTCTGAGTCTGCTGTATTTCCCTCATTTTCTGGAGTTTTATCCCACAGATATCCATTGTTTGTTGGGGGAAGGGAGTTGTCCTTCTTCAGTGTGTTACATTCTTTAATGGTGCTTTTTCATGGCGAGTTTTTTATTTTTTTATTTTCCACCTATATATTTTTTGTATACTAGACTCCAGTGAAAATGACATTACAGGGGGTAACATACTTTCTAATATAAAAATGCAAGTAATGCAAAATAAACACCATTAAAACGCCTGTGCTCAAAACACTATTTGGGGGGAATTTTTTATTTATTGATTTATTTATTATTTGACATCAGCCAAGGCTCTGTTCACATTGTGTTGGGAGTATACGTCGGTAAGGCCCGGTGTATAATCCACTACATCCAGTATCACACTGTCCATTGGCCAAAAGTTCATTGTGTGGCATAAATTTTTGGGCCACTGGCAAATCATCTAGACCTGTACAGATAAAAAAAAGCCTACACACACCAACCCCTGCGTCAGGTGAATGGAGCCCTATGCGCACTAGAAGCTTTTCCTGCTGTAAGGATTGAATGCAGTCTGCATGGGGGCCTAAGGCCGCTTGCACACTATGGACATAATGCGGTCAGTGTTATCCAATACATTCCAGAACTCTAAGGGTTACAGAGCATCATAAATCAATATAATGCTATGCGACCCCGGCAGTGCTGGCAGGTAAGGAAAGCAGCCTACTACCCGTGTGATGCTACATCCATGTAGACTCCACTGCAGCGTGGGCCGGACATCAGGAGACTACAGTTCCTTGGGGGTGGGGTTTGTTGTACAGGAAGCATTCCAATGGCTGGTATGACTACTTTTTTTGTTTAGTTTTATAATGGAGAAATTCCAGAGGCTAGGTAGCCACTACGCCTAGGATGTACGTACTAAAAGGATCAAACCGTCCTGCGGCCATTTTTCTACCCCTGATGTAGCCCATAGAGCCCAATTACAGTGGATGCCCGTTACTACTAGTGTCTCTGCGATGTCCTCTTGTCACAAACGATAAATGAATATATTTTCGCGTCTATGTCTTTGCAGGCATCCCCATAAGGACCACTCTGGATAACTCCACCACAGTGCAGTATGCCGGCCTCCTTCACCAGCTCTCCTTGAAAGCCAGAAGCACAGTGCGCGATATCGACCCTCAGAACGATCTGACGTTCCTCAGGATCCGCTCCAAGAAGCATGAGATAATGGTTGCTCCAGGTACGGCAGAGAATTGATGCATCAGTGCACCGGTACAGTCACACTGTACTTGCCATGTATGTGTAGGCAAATCCTCGACGTGACTAGTGCCTTCCATGTTGTACTGTGCACTGGTCATCAAACAGGACTGGCAAGGTTCTCCTCCCAGTGTACCACCTCCTTCTTAGAAGGTCTGCAGAGTTATTACTCACCTACCTGAACACTGGCTTAAGAGGCTGTACAGTGATCTATCTTATCGTATACATGCCTTTATTTAAAGGGAATGTGTCACCAAAATTTTCTTTTGCCACATAAAACCAGATAGCGACACATATTCCTTGTTTAAAATCAATTTTTATTTTTTTGATTGTAGATTTTTTAATTCTATTTCCTAAACATGATTATGTGGGCGGCCATCTTGCCTGAGCTGATCTTAACAGCATTTAGAGCTATGCTTGGGCTGTAGACACAATGGACAGGAGGAGACTCATTGACTTCTACGGGATAGATTTCTGGGCATGCTCTGTGACCTGTGCAGAGGTCAGGAGGGAGTAGACAAGCTGTGATATTACCTTCTGTGAATGGTGGATCCTGTGTTATCTATATAGAGGTGATATCTGTCCTTGTAATCTGTGATGATGAGAAGATGACTGCAGTAAGGTGATCTGTACAGACCAAGAAGTGGCGCTTATTATTAGGATTAGTGGCCAGTGCGAAAACTGCAGGAATTTATGTTTCTTTTTAAGGGTCCCTTCACACGACCGTATTTTGCGGAACGGGTGCGGACCCATTCATTTCAACGGGACCGCAAAAGATGCGGACAGCACAGTGTGTGCTGTCAGCATCAGTAGTTTCCTTCAGGGGCCCCACAAAAAAGATTGTGCAATTGCGGACAAGAATAGGCATTTCTATCACAAGGCTGGCTGTGTGCATTCCTCCAAATGCAGAACGCACACAGCCGGTACCTGTGTTTGCGTATCTGCAATTTACGGACCACAAAACACATACAGTCATGTGAATGTACCCTAGTATAGATATGGGCATGGAAAAGGAATAATAATAGAACATTCCCTTTTAAAGAGCTACTGTCTCTTATCCACAGTATAAGGCCTTGTGCACATTTCCGTGTTAGTGACACGTCTGTGAAAAAAAGCGTGAAGTATCCGTGGTTGGTCCATGTGTCCGTTTTTACATCTGTGTGTCGTCCTTAATTCACTGACCTTGCTCAGCTGAAAAAATTCGAAAGAATCTCCATCCGTGGTGTGTCCGTGATTTTCACGAACTTATAGACTTCTATGGGCGTGCTTGCTCCGCGTCACGGATCAAAGTAGTGCATGTCTCCACGGTCAGTAAAAATATACTGAAATGTGACCAGACACATTTAAATCGATGGGTACATGTGCTGTCCACAGAAAATGCAGACAGCACACGTCAGTGAAAAACGGAAATGTGGACGAGGCCTAAGTGTTTGCTCGTTGGAGGTCCCACCACAAGAACGGTTGTCTCGAGTCCCCAGTTAAAATGGATTGACTGTCTGATTCGTGCATTGCCACCCCATTCATCCTCTATAGGCCCGCTGGAGATGGCCGAGTACAGGTTTCACTCAGGCGTGACCGTAACTTTATTCAACTGGCGACTTGTCCCCTGTTCTTGTATCGGTGAGGGGCCCAGCGATTAGACAGTTATAACATGTCCTACCGATGGGTGGTTGTTGTGGGACAACCCCTTTTAGTAAATTTTCTACAGTTTTATACATCACGGTTCCCACCACTACAGTATAAGGCACACATATAGTGGGCCTGTTCGTTTTTTTTTTTATATATCATGAAATTGGCCAATTAACAGTTCCCTAATGCAATTAAATTATCGGACATGCTCCCTTTGCCGCAGGCCTGCAGGGGGTCCCACCTATTGGACCATAGACCCCTCAGCCGGTGTTCCGTTACATTTCCATACCTCGTGAGATTTCCCTACCCTCGTCACTTCAGGCCGCACCGGACATGACGTGAGGAGGTGTGCCGCACCGCGCAGGCGCACAATGACGTGAGGGAAAAATTACGAGCCAGTGCTTTTTCCCTACCCTAACCGCTTGTAAGGCTCCCAGCGCATGCGCAGTGTCAGCCATGTCCAGCCGAGGACATCCATCTGATTACCGCGCCTGCGCACTGGCCTGTAATTTTTCCCTACCCTAACCGCTGATGAGGCTCCCGGCGCATGCACAGTGTCGGCCGGTGTCCAGCTAACTCTGCTGTGTAATTTCCCTACCGCTTCGTTGTGGGCCTGCGCGGCACACCTCCTCATGTCATATCCGGGTCGGCCAGAAGTGACGAGGGTAGGGAAACCTCACGAGGTAGGGAAATGTAACGGAACACCGGCACCCTCTTTTATGACAGACTGAGACCCCACACATGGACACATCTCCTACTTATTATTCTGTCCATTCTCTCCACTTTCCATTTTCCAGACCTTTTAATTTTTCACCTCTTATATTTTTCAGATAAAGACTACCTACTGATCGTTATCCAGAATCCATCGGACTGAACGCGCGCCCCTGGTGATCTATTAGCTGCATACTCTGGAACATGTTTTATTAGGGTCTTTCTACTTAAAAAAACTGCACCCCCCATGACCAGTAAAGGGGAAAATATGTCATTTTTGGGCCGGATCTAATTCTGCCGCCATGCAGCTGTGCTTCCAGGAGGCAGAAGTAGGAGGGCATGTCGTGGATACATCATACTGAAGTGCCTATGTTATAGCTTAGGTGAGGACTGCACTTTTTGGTTAAGTGCTGCCCCACATCTGAACCTGCACCCTGTGATCAGTGTGCTGCTGGCATAAGTTGTATGTTAAAGAGTCCCAGTTTATCCCAGGTGTTTCCTATATGGCAGCTTTTAATTACAGTGCAGGGCCCCTTTAAGAAAATTAAAGGGTATCTGTCAGCAGATTTGTACCTATGAAACTGGCTGACCTGTTGGCAGCTGAAGGCATCTGTGTTGGTCCCTTGCTCATATGTGCCCGCATTGCTGAGAAAAATTATGTTTTAATATATGTAAATGAACCTCTGTGAGAAATGGGGGGCATTACCGTTACACCTAGAGGCTCTGCTCTCTCTGCAACTGCAGCGCCCCCTGCACTTTAATTGACAGGACCAGGCAGTGAAAACGTTGTCACAACTTATCCTGTCAATCAAAGTGCAGAGGGCGCGGCAGTTGCAGAGAGAGCAGAGTCTCTAGGTGTAACGGTAACGCCCCCATTGCTCCTAGAGGCTCATTTGCATATATTAAAACACAATTTTTCTCAGCAATGCGGGCACATATGAGCATGGGACCAACACAGATGTCTTCAGCTGCCAAGCGCACATGCAACAGGTCAGCCAGTGTCATAGGGACAAAGCTGCTGACAGATGCCCTTTAATACCATTAGCTAATAGCATCGATTAGGAAGGCTTGTCATCCTGGTTTTCGTATTGTAATAATTCCAATATCACTATGCACAGTGTGATTTATGAAGATTACAAAGGGTTCTGTCTTTTGGATTCTTCTTTTCACTGCTGACTACCTTCTGTTTGTTTGATGACCACTTACCACTCCAGCGAGACACGTTTACTGGACTTACAATAAAGTATTACTTGCAATAAAATGATGCCTCCCCTTTATTTCACATGTGGCTGCAAATTCTCCGCACAGAAGGATCCATACATTTATGTGCGGGTAATTATAGCAACATATATGCTAAACTGCTAAAATGGTGTCACGGTAAAAACCGTCCATGTGTACACAGACAATTGATAATACAGCTGGCAGCCTTAATGGTGACTTTAGAAGCTTAGAAGAAACTTCACCATTGGAGTATAGTCAGTGAGGCTTCTGAAAAAGCACTTGCAGAGCACGTGCTCAAGGTCCACAGGCCGAATGTGTTCCGCCACATCATTTTATGTGGCCTGCGCGAAATCAGGACACTATAAAAAAAAAAAAGCAGGACGTGCTGACACTTGTAGCCTCTGAGACATGGACGCAGCAAGACACATCCCGACAGACAATCTAGTGAGGACTCGACCCGATGAGGAGCAAATCTTGTGAGGCCTTAGTAGACGCCCGCACTGTCATTGACTTGGCGTCTTCCGCAGCTAAAGTAGAAGCTTCGCGAGATTGCACCTCACCTGGCCAAGTTTCTACTAAATTGGCCATTGGGAAGCATATTGCACCAGCACATCCTGCTTTCTTTATGGCTGCGGAGTCCTCACTAGACTGTCCTCTAGCGACCAGAGTCCTCACTAGACTGTCCTCTAGCGACCAGAGTCCTCACTAGACTGTCCTCTAGCGACCAGAGTCCTCACTAGACTGTCCTCTAGCGACCAGAGTCCTCACTAGACTGTCCTCTAGCGACCAGAGTCCTCACTAGACTGTCCTCTAGCGACCAGAGTCCTCACTAGATTGTCCTCTAGCGACAATTTATGAGCGCCCTGCAATTGCGTTCATGGGAGCAAATGGCGTTACCTCTGTCTAACCTCTTAGATGCTGCAGTCTCTATTGACTGCATCATTTGAGGGGTTAAACTGAGGGAATCAGCATTATCTCCAATCCCAACACTGAGAGCTGGCCTAACTCTGGGGCTGCACCATCACAGTGATGTACCATTACGCCACTGACCATGAACTATCTCTAGTGACCAGAGTCTTCACCAGATTGTTCTCTAGTGACCAGAGTCTTCACCAGATTGTTCTCTAGTGACCAGAGTCTTCACCAGATTGTTCTCTAGTGACCAGAGTCTTCACCAGATTGTTCTCTAGTGACCAGAGTCTTCACCAGATTGCTCTCTAGTGACCAGAGTCTTCACCAGATTGCTCTCTAGTGACCAGAGTCTTCACCAGATTGCTCTCTAGTGACCAGAGTCTTCACCAGATTGCTCTCTAGTGACCAGAGTCTTCACCAGATTGCTCTCTAGTGACCAGAGTCTTCACCAGATTGCTCTCTAGTGACCAGAGTCTTCACCAGATTGCTCTCTAGTGACCAGAGTCTTCACCAGATTGCTCTCTAGTGACCAGAGTCTTCACCAGATTGCTCTCTAGTGACCAGAGTCTTCACCAGATTGCTCTCTAGTGACCAGAGTCTTCACCAGATTGCTCTCTAGTGACCAGAGTCTTCACCAGATTGCTCTCTAGTGACCAGAGTCTTCACCAGATTGCTCTCTAGTGACCAGAGTCTTCACCAGATTGCTCTCTAGTGACCAGAGTCTTCACCAGATTGCTCTCTAGTGACCAGAGTCTTCACCAGATTGCTCTCTAGTGACCAGAGTCTTCACCAGATTGCTCTCTAGTGACCAGAGTCTTCACCAGATTGCTCTCTAGTGACCAGAGTCTTCACCAGATTGCTCTCTAGTGACCAGAGTCTTCACCAGATTGCTCTCTAGTGACCAGAGTCTTCACCAGATTGCTCTCTAGTGACCAGAGTCTTCACCAGATTGCTCTCTAGTGACCAGAGTCTTCACCAGATTGCTCTCTAGTGACCAGATTGTTCTCTAGTGACCAGAGTCTTCACCAGATTGCTCTCTAGTGACCAGAGTCTTCACCAGATTGTTCTCTAGTGACCAGAGTCTTCACCAGATTGTTCTCTAGTGACCAGAGTCTTCACCAGATTGTTCTCTAGTGACCAGAGTCTTCACCAGATTGTTCTCTAGTGACCAGAGTCTTCACCAGATTGTTCTCTAGTGACCAGAGTCTTCACCAGATTGTTCTCTAGTGACCAGAGTCTTCACCAGATTGTTCTCTAGTGACCAGAGTCTTCACCAGATTGTTCTCTAGTGACCAGAGTCTTCACCAGATTGTTCTCTAGTGACCAGAGTCCTCACCAGATTGTTCTCTAGTGACCAGAGTCCTCACCAGATTGTTCTCTAGTGACCAGAGTCCTCACTAGATTGTCCATTCTTTAGTGACCCTTAGTGAAAATAAGTTTGACACCCCTGTGACACCCACAGTTATGGGCCTTTTCTGGGTGCAGCATTCCCCTTGATCTTGAAGTTCCAGCTCACAGACCATCATCAATTATATATTCTGTGACAAAATCCTGAGCTGAATAACTCCTTATATCTTTGTAGAGCTCCAAATCCTCTGTATAGCCAGAAAGTTAAAGGGGTATTCCTATCTCCAGCCATTGGGGGCATATCGAGCTTGACTTCCTATGGAAGCGCCGAAAATAGCCGAACAGAAAACGCCGCCACCCCCTATTCATTCCTATGGGACTACCAAAAATAGCAATAGCTGAGCGCTGGCTCAGCTATTTCCATCAGCCCCATAGAAGTGAATGGAGCAGTGGCCGCCCGTGCCGCTAAGCTATTTTTGGCACTTCCATAGGAATAAATGGAGGACTTCCGTGCATGAGCTGTGCACCTTCCGGCATTTTGTGGGCTCCATTTTGACTATAGGAGTGGCGGTGGGATCTGCACCTATCAGACTTTGGGGGCATATCCTGATTTTTTTTTTATTTTTTTTTATTTTAGGAGGAAAAGTTTTTGTTACTTTTTTAAATCCAGTAACTACTAGTCGTATTGTCACTCGAACACCATGTAACCATTCAGCACATACTGGAAAATTCAGAAGACTAGCACTGAGACCAGCGCTTGTTCTACCATGACAACCAGTAAGGAAGACATAACCACCACGTTACAATGTGAAGAAACCTGTACACAATGACTGAGCTGGGAAGACAATGATGGACACAGAACAATGGGAATGCATTGAAGTGGACTTCTGTTTGAGCATTCCAAGATAGATAGATATGAGATAGATAGATAGATAGATAGATAGATAGATAGATAGATAGATAGATATGAGATATATAGAAAGATATGAGATATAGATAGATAGATATGATAGACTCCTTATCAAACGTACACTACTTTGCTAATGTAGAAAGAAAGATGGAAATATCCAGTATTTGGGCGGAAGAAAAAAAATCCAGTATTTGGTTAAAAGGTGAAAATACAAAATTCCTCAGGCTGATGTTAAAAGCTGAGAACTTTGTCAATACCTTCCAGTCAGGAACATATCGGAGCCCCTCATGCACCACGTCATGATACCACTATGGAGACCCTGTTCAGACCGTGTTCACACACCACGTATAGTTGAGTGGTAGGACCCCATACTTGCTGAGACACCGTGACGTGGGGCATGAGGGGCTCCGATATGTTCCTGACTGGAAGATATTGGCAAAGTTCTCAGCTTTTAACATCGGCCTGAGGAATTAGCTAGTATTGTCAGTTGCATATCATTTTAGTGTATTTTTTGTAGTGATTTTTGTAAGTATATTTTTTCATCTGCACAATGTATAATTTTTTTATTATTATTATTATTATTTATTATTAAAGCGCCATTCATTCCATAGCGCTGTACATATGATAAGGGGTGCACATACATAATACAGACAATTGCACTAATCATAAACAAGATGAGTTACAAACTGGTACAGAAGGAGAGAGGGCCCTGCCCGTGAGGGCTTACAATCTACATGGTATGGAAGAAGGACACAGTAGGTGCGGGTGAAGCTGGTCATGGCGGTATAGAGGCAGCAGGGTCACGGGTTGTAGGCTTGTCTGAAGAGGTGAGTTTTCAGGTTTCTTTTGAAGGATTCCACTGTAGGTGAGAGTCTGATATGTTGGGGAAGCGAGTTCCAGAGTGTGGGGGGTGCACGGGAGAAATCTTGGAGTCAATTGTGGGAAGAGGCAATAAGAGGAGAGAAGGAGCTCTTGTGAGGATCGGAGAGTGCGTGTGGGGGTGTATCGGGAAAGAAGCTCAGAGATGTAGGGAGGGGACAGGTTATGGACGGCCTTGTATGTATTTGTTAGTACTTTGAAGTGAATTCGTTGAGCAATGGGGAGCCAGTGAAGGGATTGGCAGAGGGGAGAGGCAGAGGAGTAATAGGGTGAGAGGTGGATTAGTCGGGCAGCAGAGTTGAGGATAGATTGGAGGGGTGCGAGAGTGCAAGATGGAAGGCCACAAAGGAGAATGTTGCAGTAGTCTAGGCGGGAGATAATGAAGGCATGTACAAGCATTTTCGCTGATTCAAAGTTAAGGAAAGCACGGATGCGAGAGATGTTTTTGAGTTGGAGGCAGCAGGTGGTGGAAAGGGCTTGGGTGTGCGGTCAGAAGGAAAGGGCAGAATCAAAGATCACTCCAAGGCAGCGGGCTTTGTTGACTGGGGAGAGTGTGCAGCCATTGATCATGATAGATAGGTCTGTTGGGGGGGTTGAACAAGATGGGGGAAAGATTATGAATTCTGTCTTATCCATGTTAAGTTTAAGAAAGCGAGAGGCGAAGAAGGATGATATATACAGTCATGTGAAAAAATTAGGACACCCTTTGAAAGCATGTGGTTTTTTGTAACATTTTTAATAAAAGGTTATTTCATCTCCGTTTCAACAATACAGAGAGATTAAAGTAATCCGACTAAACAAAGAAAACTGAAGAAAAGTCTTTTCAAGATCTTCTGTAAATGTCATTCTACAAAAATGCCTATTCTAACTGAGGAAAAAGATAGGACACCCTTGCCCCTAATAGCGAGTGTTACCTCCTTTGGCTGAAATAACTGCAGTGAGACGGTTCTTGTAGCCATCTACCAGTCTTCGACATCGGTCTGAGGAAATTTTACCCCACTCCTCAATGCAGAACTTTTTCAGCTGTGAGATGTTTGAGGGGTTTCTTGCACGTACAGCCCTTTTCAAGTCACCCCACAGCATCTCAATGGGATTCAAATCTGGACTTTGACTTGGCCATTCCAGGACTCTCCATTTCTTCTTTTTCAGCCAATCTTTGGTTGATTTACTAGTATGTTTTGGGTCATTGTCATGTTGCATGGTCCAGTTCCGCTTCAGCTTTAATTTTCTAACTGATGGTCTCACATGTTCTTCAAGCACCTTCTGATACACAGTAGAATTCATCGTGGATTCTATGATGGTGAGCTGACCAGGTCCTGCTGCAGCAAAGCAGCCCCAAACCATGACACTTCCACCTCCATGCTTCACAGTTGGTATGAGGTTCTTTTCTTGGAATGCTGTGTTTGGTTTACGCCAAACATGTCCTCTGCTGTTGTGTCCAAATAATTCAATTTTGGACTCATCTGTCCAAAGAACATTATTCCAGAAGTCCTGGTCTTTGTCAACTTTATCTCTGGCAAATGTCAGTCTGGCCTCGATGTTTCTCTTGGAAAGCAAAGGTTTCCTCCTTGCACACCTCCCATGCAAGTTAAACTTGTACAGTCTCTTTCTGATTGTAGAGGCATGTACTTCTACATCAACAGTAGCCAGAGCCTGCTGTAGTTCTCGAGATGACACTTTAGGGTTTTTGGAGACCTCTTTTAGCATCTTGCGGTCTGCTCTTGGGGTGAACTTGCTGGGGCGACCAGTCCTGGGCATGTTGGCAGTTGTTTTGAAAGCCCTCCACTTGTAGACTATCTTCCGGACAGTGGAATGGCTGATTTCAAAATCTTTTGAGATCTTTTTAAATCCCTTCCCAGACTCATAGGCTGCTACAATCTTTTTTCTGAAGTCCTCTGACAGCTCTTTTGCTCTCACCATGGTGCTCACTCTCACTTCAACAGTCAGGAGCACACCAAACTAAATGTCTGAGGTTTAAATAGGGCAAGCCTCATTCAACATGCAGAGTAACGATCTACTAATTATGTGCACCTGGTGTGATATACCTGTGTGAGATCTGAGCCAATTTAAGAGGGAATACATGTGAGGGTGTCCTATCTTTTTCCTCAGTTAGAATAGGCATTTTTGTAGAATGACATTTACAGAAGATCTGGAAAAGACTTTTCTTCAGTTTTCTTTGTTTAGTTGGATTACTTTAATCTCTCTGTATTGTTGAAACGGAGATGAAATAACCTTTTATTAAAAATGTTACAAAAAACCACATGCTTTCAAAGGGTGTCCTAATTTTTTCACATGACTGTATATGAGGCGAGAGGCAAAGAAGGATGATATAGAAGATAGACATTGTGGGATTCTTGATAGTAAGGTGATGATGTCTGGACCAGAGAGGTAGATTTGTGTGTCGTCAGCGTAGGAGTGATACTGAAAGCCATGGGACTCTATGAGCTGTCCCAGGCCAAAAGTGTAGATAGAGAAGAGCAGGGGTCCTAGGACAGAGCCTTGCGGGATACCAACAGAGAGAGAATGAGACGAGGAGGTGGTACGGGAGTGGGAGACGCTAAACAACCGGTCTGTGAGGTATGATGTGATCCAGGAGAGGGCCAGGTCAGTGATGCCAAGAGATGAGAGAGTTTTCAACAGAAGGGAGTGGTCAACAGTGTCGAAGGCAGAGGACAGGTCAAGGAGAAGGAGGACAGAGTATTGTTTCTTGGTTTTGACTGTCAGTAGGTCATTGGTGACTTTGGTAAGGGCAGTCTCGGTCGAGTGGTGGTGTCGGAAGCCAGATTGTAGGCGGTCAAAGAGGGAGCAGGAGGAGAGGTGGGAGGACAGTTCTGAATGGACATGTTGTTCAAGTAGCTTTGAGGCATATGGAAGAAGTGATATGGGGCGATAACTGGACAAGGAAGATGGGTCAAGTGAAGGATTTTTGAGAATGGGTGTAATGGTAGCATGTTTAAAAGCAGAGGGGAAGACACCAGAGTTTAGTGATAGGTTGAAGAGATGAGTTAGGGCTGGGATAAACACTGCAGTGAGGTTAGGGATGAGGTGGGATGGGATTGGGTCAAGTGCACAGGTGGTCAGATGAGATTTGGAGAGTAGAGTGGAGAGTTTTTCTTCTGTAATGGTGGAGAAGCGGGTTTTGGGAGAAGAGGACTGAGCAGTTGTGTAGAGGGTCTGTGGGGACTGTGTAGTAAAGCTTTCTCTGATATGGACTATCTTTTGTTTGAAATATTTGGCAAAGTCCTCAGCTGAGAAGAGAGGAGAAGGTAGGGGCGCTGGGGGACGGAGAAGGGAGTTAAAAGTGCTAAAAAGTTGTTTAGGGCTGTGTGACAGGGAAGATATGAGAGATGAGAAGTAGGCCTGTTTTGCATCAGCGAGTGAGGATTTGAATATAAGAAGGGATTGCTTGTATGCAGTGAAGTGATCTTTAGAATGGGATTTCTTCCATCGCCGCTCAGCAGCCCTGGAAGCTTGTCTGAGTTTTTGGGTCAGGTTGGTGTGCCAGGGTTGTCTGTTGATTTTCCGGGTTTTGTTGTGTGTGAGGGGGGCAACAGTATCCAGAGCTGTAGTTATTGTGGTGTTATATAGGGTGGTAGCAGCTTCTGGGTCTTGGAGGCAACAGATGGTAGAGAGTGGGAGAAGAGAGTCAGAAAGCAAGCGAAAGTCGAGATGTTTGAGGTTCCTGCAGGGGTGTGCTACTGTGTGGACCGGGGGAGCTGCAGAAGAGACCAGTGAAGAGAAGGTGAGTAGGTTGTGGTCGGATAGGGGGAGAGGCGAATTAGAAAGGTTAGATAGGGAGCAGAGGTGGGAAAAGATCAGATCCAGAGTGTGACCATCACTGTGGGTGGGAGCTGAAGACCACTGAGATAGGCCAAAGGAGGAAGAGAGTGACAGGAGCTTAGAGGCGGCCGAGTGGCATGTGTCAATAGGGATGTTGAAGTCACCCATGATGATAGTGGGGATGTCGGCAGAAAGAAAGTGTAATAGCCAGGTGTTAAAGTGGTCAAGAAAGATGGTGGCTGGGCCTGGAGGGCGGTAAATGACAGCTACTTAAAGGTTGGAGGGAGAGTAGATGCGAACAGAGTGTACTTCAAATGAGGTGAGCGTAAGGGAGGGTGTCAGTGGAGTTGGGCTGTAGGAGCAGGTGTCTGATAGGAGAAGACCAACTCCTCCACCATGTTTGCAGCCGGGGGCGGGGGGTGTTCTTGTGGTGCATGCGGTCCGCGCCAGCATCCTCCATTGTACGCATTTTTTACTGGGGATTGCAGTTGTCTGCGGACCGCATGCGGAGGAATTGCTCCCCCGGTTATTGACGCGCTACGGTGTCTGGGTTTGGAGCATTTTCACCCATTTAGGCCACTTTTTTCAGTGAGTTTTTTTAAAAGGTGAAAATATCAGCTGGGCGTAATGCTGATACATCTGGACTCACCTTGTTAGCACATTCCTGAAATACAGATAACGAAGAAGTAAGCAGGACAGTTCATCAATTACTACCGTGGAATATAAAATCTAATATCTTTAACATTTATACAATTAAAGGGGTTCTCTGGGTATTTTCCCTAATTAGCGCTTGTTAGTAACCTGCGGAGGGAAGATGTTTTACATAGTACTTACCTCACATCTCCCTGCTGACGCTGCCGTCTCCCCTGCTCTTGCGCACGCTGCGGTCTCTTCCGCCCGGGTTGTGAATGGATATGGACGCTTCTTTTCCTGTTCAGCTGCGTTATAGTCAATGTAGCTGGACAGGAAAAAAAATTGGCCACATCGAGTCGAGTCCCGGGCGGAAGAGCTTGCAGTGGGTACTTATGGGTGTGAACTGCACCCCTGTGTATCTTTTCCCTGTCCGTGTCTGTATGAAGGAGTCCTGTTTCAATGTCTGTTCACTGTGCGCCATTGTATTCCATGTGGGCTAGTTGCCGTATATTGTGGATGTGTATCTAGGGCCATGTGGCGGTGTGGCGGTGCACATGGTCATGGATTACTTGTGGGTGTAAATAGCTCTATTGTCATGTGTGTCTCTCCAATCCGGTTCTGTAGAGGTAAGTCTGTCTAAATCTGCACCTGTTGTCCATGTGCTTGTTAGTCCCCTTTCAGACGAGCGAGTTTTCCACGTGGGTGCAATGCGTGATGAGAACGCACTAAATCTGGACCCATTAATTTCCCTTGTGCATTGCGTGAAAATCGCAGCATCTTCTATATTCTGCATTTGTCACGCAACACTGGCCCCATAGAAAGTGTAGTTTTTTATCATGCGAGTGAAAAACGAATCAATGCGCATATCACCCGCACAACAAAAACTGAAAAACTGAACGCAATCGCAAACAAAACTGACTGAACTTGCTTGCGAAATGGTGCGAGTTTTCCTGAACGCATCCGGACCTAATTGTATCGTTTGTGTGCAAGGGGCCTTAGTCTTACTCTTTAGTTCCTGAGTTATCTGTTTGGTTTGATGTTCTGTGTGTGGCCAGACCTCGGCTGTGCAACGTGTGCTCCTGTGCAACAATGGTTGCTACCGTCTTGCCTTATGTCTGCCTGTTTCTGGCTAGTGTGTCTGGGTTGCAGAAGTCATCTCCATGTCTGCTTGCTGTTTCTGGTATGCTTGGGTTCCAGAAGTTACTGCCATGTGTGCACTGGTCCCTGCAGTTGTTACTCTTTAGACTGGCCTTCTGGGTATGTCTAGGTCTTGCAGAAGTCTTGATCCAAGTCTGAACAAGTTCCAAATACATGTCTCTGTATGTCTGGGTTCCCGAAGTCTTGATCCAAGTCTGAACAAGCTCCAAGTCTATTTCTCTGTATATCTGGGTTCCAGAAGTCTTGATCCTAGTTTGAACATGTCTCTGTTTTTCCTGACCTGTAGGTCAGCTGCCTTCAATTTGGATTCTACCTGCTGGGGAAGTGAGGGGTCAAAGATGCCCTGGCAGCCAACTCTGCAGTCATCTGGAGAAGTCGTCATGGCGGTCTGGTGGAGGATGGAGAAGAAGACAAAAGAGAAATACTGAAACCAGAGCAGATGTAGCCTGTGAGTCAAAGAATGTATGGAGTATCTGACACCTGTCCTGAGATATCTGTTATAGTAAATCTCCACATAGCCCAGGCCTAAGTCAAAACTGGACATTACCATTCACATTGTCAAGAGGATGTGTCCCTGTACAGTCTGATACTGTCAGCTATGATTGGACACTGTCAGGGTCTAGGGGCATAGCCCCTTTTTGCTCTTCTAGCACAGAAAGGTGGTGTCGGCTTAAACACAGCATGGCTCGAAGGCAATGGTGAAGGGGGCCCATGTTTCGGGAACAGCCCAGTGTCTATTTTTTACTAAGTCCACCACATCTAGTGCCCTATTCCATTTTAATTCCTGTTTAGAATTTTCTTGCAGTTATTTGCTGTAGTTTATTAATCTGCATCTACCATTGTTTGACTGTATAAGGCACACCTGACCATAAGATGCACCTAAATTTTAGAGGAGGAAAATAATAAAAAATATATTTTTCATCGGACCTCATATCAGACTCCCAATCTTCACAGACCCCCAAATCAGATCCCCAATCTTCATCAGACTTCAGATCAGACCCCCCAATCTTCATCAGACCCCCAATCATTGTCAGACACCTACATCAGACCCCAATCTTTATCAGACCCCCAATCATTTTCAGACACCTACCTCAGACCCCAATCTTCATCAGACCTCAAATAAGTCCCCTAATCTTCATCAGACCCCCAGTCTTCATCAGACCTCAGATCAAACCCCCAATGTTTATCAGACCCCCAAATCAGACCCCAGTCTTCATCAGACCCCAAATCTTCATCACACTTCAGATAAGCTTTATGTGCAGATAGAGTGCTCCAATATATTCGCGATTGGGCAAATCGGCATTAATGATGCGCTTATTTTTTGGCGCAATGCGTGCAACTTCACATCTTATCAGGTCTGAGTATATATTACTGATTGGTGCACTAAGTATTGTTGTCTAGTGTTGGGCACGAATATTTGAATTGTGAATTTTAATTGCGAATATCGCCACTTCGAGAATTCGCGAAAATTTAGAAAATAGTCCTATATATTTGTATTCACTAATATTCTACATTTTTTTCATCTGAATTCATGGTCCCTCCCTGCTTCTTGCTTATGGGCCAATGAGAAGGCAGCAATGTCTTTGTCTGAGCTTAGCAACATTCTTAGCAACCAATAGGAAAGTTGCCTCCCCCTTACTATATAAGAACCTCCCCAGCAGCCATGTTCTGCAGTTTTTTGCAGTTGTGAGAGAGAGAGAGCAGTGACATTGCTGTGCTCTGTGCTTTACTGTGTCATTACATTAGATAGATAGATAGATAGATAGATAGATAGATAGATAGATAGATAGTTAGTTAGCTTCTATATATTATACAGATAGTCCGTGTAGGTTATATCCTGATATAGTGGAGCTGATAGGTTCTGCTGTCCATACATAGATGCTACAGACATAGTGCTGTGATGTCACAAGTTCACAACAATACTTTACCAATCAGTAATATGTAGTCAGACCTGCTAAAATGTGAAGTTGCACGTATTGTGCAAAAATATGCGCATCATTAGATGCCGATTTGCGCCATCGCAAATATATTGGAGCGCTCTATCTGCATATAAAGCTGTTGTAATGTTCTGCCGTGCCAACCATTTTCTCCAGTCTCAGGAAACTTCTAGCAGCTTGAAAAATTTAGCCAAGGTGACCCACGCCTGTATCGCGTGCGCAATACCCGCATATTACATTGTTGATTTTCGCAATGGCGAATTCTCGAATTTATGACGAATAATCACCAAAATATTCGCAAAATATCGCGAATTTGAATATTGCCCCTGCCGCTCATCACTATTATTTTCATGTACGAACAAACTAGAGGACGTTATCTGGGTCTTAGGTTTATTTTACAAACTACACAAACAGGCCTGACAGGCTAGACACCTAACTTGACCCAGATAATTGTAACAAGATAAAATATAACTTTTAATAGTATCTGTTAAAACACATAAGTGAGCCAGACAAACAGGTGTTAGGATAAACTGTTCCCTGTGTATTGATGACGAGCGTGCTTGTGTTCTTCCTGCTGGCGGGGTATGCGCCTTCCCTGCTGCCTGCTGGCGGGGTATGCGCCTTCCCTGCTGCCTGCTGGCGGGGGTATGCGCCTTCCCTGCTGCCTGCTGGCGGGGGTATGCGCCTTCCCTGCTGCCTGCTGGCGGGGGTATGCGCCTTCCCTGCTGCCTGCTGGCGGGGGGTATGCGCCTTCCCTGCTGCCTGCTGGCGGGGGTATGCGCCTTCCCTGCTGCCTGCTGGCGGGAGTATGCGCCTTCCCTGCTGCCGACACACACTTGCTCATATCACTGCACTGATCGCCAGTTGATTCACCCGCTCTTATATAGAGCTAAATCTGCCTCTTAAACATATGACATTCCTTGTAGCTATACTCAAATACACAGGACAGAGAAAACTAAAACCTAGAAACTGCCCCCCGACATGTTTCGGCTTCATCAGGGGTATTGGGCAGCATTGAATACAGGACGCCACAAACGAGGTATAAATAGCCTCTATCACATGATTGACAAATCAAAGATCTAATAAACTGAAACAGCGTCATCTAAACGGGTAGGGCTTGCCTGTATCACCATCCAATCTCATGACTTCATGATCGGCCCATCCTGCACCACTCAACCTATCGCGGTGTTTGTGGGGAGCGGCCGTATGACGTGCTGCGCATCCCCTTCATGCGCACGCACTTCAAACACAGCAATCAGTGCCGGACTTCACTGAGGCTGTGCAAAGACATAGAAATTTCTTAGGGTAAGTACTGCTAGATGCGCATGACCTGCGTGACATAGAGGTGCGCAGGGACTTAAACTTATTGAAGTACCGTATTTTTTGACCTATAAGACGCGACTAGGTTTTTGAGAAGGAAAATAAGAAAAAAAATGTTTGGAACTAATGGTGGTCTGTGGAAGACATTATTATGGGGGATCTGTGGATGGCACTGTTATGGGGGGATCTGTGGGTGACACTGTTATGGAGATTTGTGGATGGCACTGTTATGGAGGGCTCTGTGGATAGCACTGTTATGGGGGATCTGTAGATAGCAATGTTATGGGGGATCTGTGGATAGCAGTGTTATGGGGGATCTTTGGATAGCACTGTTATGGGGGGGATCTGTGGATAGCACTGTTATGGGGATCTGTGGATGGCACTGTTATGGGGATCTGTGGATGGCACTGTTATGGGGATCTGTGGATGGCACTGTTATGGGAGATCTGTGGATGGCACTGTTATGGGGGGATCTGTGGATGGCACTGTTATGGGGATCTGTGGATGGCACTGTTATGGGGGATCTGTGGATGGCACTGTTATGGGGGGATCTGTGGATGGCACTGTTATGGGGGATCTGTGGATGGCAGTGTTATGGGGGATCTGTGGATAGCACTGTTATGGGGGATCTGTGGATAGCACTGTTATGGGGGATCTGTGGATAGCACTGTTATGGGGGATCTGTGGATGGCACTGTTATGGGGGATCTGTGGATGGCACTGTTATGGGGATCTGTGGATGGCACTGTTATGGGGGATCTGTGGATGGCACTGTTATGGGCGATCTGTGGATGGCACTGTTATGGGGGATCTGTGGATGACACACTGTTATGGGGGATCTGAGGATGGCACTGTTATGGGGGATCTGTGGATGACACACTGTTATGGGGAATCTGTGGATAGCACTGTTATGGGGATCTGTGGATAGCACTGTTATGGGGGATCTGTTGATGACACTGTTATGAGGGGATCTGTGAATGACACATATATAGCATCTTATGCTATATATGTGTCATCCACAGATCCCCCCCCATAACAGTGTCCCTGTGTAAATAGTGAATGACCCCCAATACAGGGGCTGGGGGCCAGCGACTGATATTGGAAAGGCAGCGGGGCCCGGTGCAGTCATTGTATTCTATTACACCGGCCCCGCTCACTGTCGTATTCATATCTAATATGTAGGCATGGGTGCTTTGTTAAACTATAGCAATTATTTGCAGCAGTAGAGAAATCCACTATAGTACTCACTTGAAATTCCCGTAACAGGCAGCGTAACGTCACTCACTACGTCCCGCGCCTGCTCCGCCTGCTTCATTCATAAAGTGTGAGGAGCAGGCGCGGGACGTATTGAGTGAAGTTCCGCTGCCGCCTGGCTTTGCCTGCTACGGGAATTTCAAGTACGTACTGCAGTGGATTTCTCTACTGCTGCAAATAATTGCTATAGTTTAACAAAGCGCCCATGCCTACACGTTAGATATGAATACGACAGTGAGCGGGGCCGGTGTAATAGAATACAATGACTGCACCGGGCCCCGCTGCCATTCCAATATCAGTTGCCGGCCCCCAGCCCCTCCTCCCCCCTCCGCTGATACATTGCGGCCAGTGATGTATCAGTGTTAAATGGCAGCATTCGCCCCATAAGACGCACTGCCATTTCCCCCCCACTTTTGGGGGGAAAAAAGTGCATCTTATAGGGTGAAAAATACGGTAGATACTTCTAGATATGCTGATAGGTGCACTGAAACTTAAAGGTACCGTAAGTATCAGGAGGATGGACTGAAAAGAGAAAAATACCAAAATTTTACAAATCATGTACAGACCAAGCCCAAAGGGACAAGAATGAAAATGGGGAATAACCTTCCTATCTACAAATATTTGATTGAAATTAACCCATTTATGAAGACTTCATGACTACAAATACTAAACATACATCAATGGATGCATTCTTTCTTACTGTGGCATCACTACTGCTCACATGTATAGATATTGTAATGCAAGGCACCAACGAAACAGACCAGTGAGGATGAAGTCAAAGGGGTTTATTAAGAAAATAAACAAAGTCCAGGTAAACTTCACTGGGCAAATATCAGGCAAAACAAAACAAAGGAAAGCCAGGGGTAGTCCCGATCCATGTATAAGTCTCTGTGCAACTTGCCAGGTAAACGGATGCGTCACGGAAAGTCCCGAGTTCTGGGTCCCACTGGAACGGATGGAGTCCCAGCAAACTTCAGTCAGTAGCTAGCGGTACTGACCTGCACCTGGATAAGGAAGGATAGCAGTGGGCACTGACCGACCTCGGAGGCCACCTTTTATGTGCCTGCTAACAAATCCCAGGGCGCCAAGTGTCCACTCCCCATAGGTCATGATCCTGCCCTACACCTGTGTACAAGACTTTGGTCGGTCATTAGTCAATTAGACCAATGCCGGCCCCCTAATCTGCTTTGAACTTGCGGCCAGGTGCTATTCCCTTCATTGGTTGGCGAAGCGCATAAGAAGCGCGTACGCGTGACCGCGTATCCCCTTGTGAACCAGTTTTTGAACGTAAATGCGGATGCACGACAGGCTCTGCGAGAGTGCGCGAGCGCGTCGACATGGACACCGGAATGGAATCCGCAATAGGCACCGGAGACAAGCTCGGCCGCAGCGTACTGCCACTAGCCTGGCCAAGCTGTCCCCGCAAGCCATGCGGTCTTCCCCTCCGGAGCACATGCGAATGCATCCCCGCGAAGGTTCGCAAAGGGGTCGGAGCTGGTGTATCAATGGAGGCACGCGTAACCTGTCCCGCAGCTCCACGGGGACCCTTTTTGGTCACACCGGAGTGCGAGACAGGTGAGGATCTTACAGATATATAGAATGATAGAAAGTCTGACATAGAAGAATAAGTAAAACCTGTCCAACTTGTAAATCCACTTAGTTTCTTCTTGTAATAAGATTTTGTCCAAATTACCTTTTCTCGCCCCAAGTGACTTCTTACATATGCCCCAGAATTTAAGACATTTGGGGTCACCATCATGATGTTGCCTGGCCTGTCTAGAAATTGCCGTATCTGCTTTGGTATCGATACCACTAATATGCTGACAGATTTGACGTCTGAACTCTTGAATTGTTTTGTTTTTCCCACATAGATCTTCTGACCGGGACATTGAGCAATGTAATTGATACCTGTGGTCTGACAGTTGATAAGTTGTTCCTTTTTCCCTTTCCTTAAAAAAATAAAATCATTCACAAATCCAGTTGATAACAAATCATATTATATCAAAGAGTTTATCAACTGTCAGACCACAGGTATCAGCTCCCAGGTGCCACGGTCACATTTAACCATGGCATCTGAGGGGTTAAATGTCCATGATCGGCATTACCGCCAATCGCAGACATTACCCTCCGTTCTTTGCTGTGTAAAACAGCATAAACCCAGCGGTTATGGCGCTTCCGCCATACATGCAACTCCCGGATACGAGCAGTGTATAATATAATGTGATGGAAAAATGAATCAAGCCACCAAAGGAGACAATATGGACAATCACAATACATTAGTAATTGCCTTGTATTAACTTTCTCTACATGATAAATGCTATTTACCGAAAAGAGACAACCTTTTTAACTCCCAACATTGAGAATATAGACACGTACTGACTGTCACTTCTGTGTGTTTGTTACTCCTCCGCTTCCTCTTCTGATCTTCCATTTATTCTCAGAACACAATAAACTATAGCAATAACTAAATATAATGTATGCAGTAAATCTGAGCTCATATAAAGGTTATAGAACTAAATGACCTCTGCTAAATACATATTTTATCTTCCTGACGTTGCAGCCATGAATTTGTACATTTTGAGCTTCTCTGTTCCATCGCCCCAGGACACGGCTTGTGTTGTGTTCTCTTTGTATTGACACAAATGTATCCACAGACAACGTGTCCAAGGGCATTGAAAATAAGCAACTCTTTATGAAAGACCGTGGATGAACCAGATATCTGCATGAGCCAATAAGGGAAAATTAGTCATCGAAATGGAAAATAATAATCTAGCAGGAAACCAGACATAATCACAATCAGGGGTTGTCCACAATATGTGCTTATTAAAAAGTCCCCCGATCAGCTGTAGTCCGCAGGGAAACCTGGCGGCAAGTGTTCCGATTCTCCTGCAGCGCCACCACAGTGGAATTCAAGCATTACAAGTTGCCTTGAAATCATGGGCTAGACGCTGGCTGTCAAGACATGCTGGAACCTGTGGTTTGACCACGGAACCACAGGTTGGAGACCACTGATTTATAGTTGTGTAAGGTGTGGAGGAAGGGACCAGGACTACCGCTACTAAATTAATAGTTTTAGCACTATATATTGCCTTATGCAAAGCCTGGTGGTTCTCGGCACTTTCTGAATTTGGTCACGCCTTTTCCAATATGACACTGGGGTAAAATACAGCCCCAGTCACCAAGATTTGTGGGTAATTACATGGCAGTATGAGAACATATAGGGGTAGGGACACCACGTTCCTCACATGGGCCAGTAACTAGATTATAAAAGGTGTCTACTTCCCACCTTGGAAGGTTGTTGAGTAGGTGCCCATGTTTTACCTTAGCCCTGTGTGATGAGCCAGGTTCTGGTGGAGGCTTAAGCCTAGGAGGTGACCATGAGGGTGCTTACAGCTGGACAGATACAACGGTGGTACGTGTGCCAACACCAGCCAGGCAGTGATAGAAGTAGAAGGAAGAAGGTAGGGCTGTGAACTGAAATGGATATCTTAAGGTGAGTCTACAAAATACAACCACCACCTAGCTGCATACCCCTATATGAGAAAAGAAACACAAGAATCAAGAACTTTGGCCCTCCTCCAGTGGGCCCAGTTTCTGAAGCCATTGTGGGCCTCGAAGGTCCACGAGAAGAATCCTATTTGGAGCTGCCCTTGGAGATAGTCACTTGCCACTGTGGTCTATTTCTTTGTTTCAAAACCGATTAGACTTTATTGGTGGTATAGGGCTTGGGTGCTGAGAATAGTTTCCTCTGGTGGGCCTAAGGAAACCCAGTCAAAAAATATCCATTCTCCTATTTTGATCTGACTGATGGAAGTACAAACTATAACACAGATGTCCTCCTGAGATGTACCATAAATGATTGATTGAGTAGTTAAGACTGAGATATTAGAGACGGAGGGATGAGAGAATTCATCTGAATTTCTTGTGATTCATTTTGGGCAAATGTTAGAGAAAGGGAGAGACCCACATTATTCCCTGTAATATTCCTCTGTGAGACATGCAAGCCAGTTTTTCTTCCAAAAGTCTCAAGAGAATTGCCCTGGTTAGCTGAGTGGGCTTGGGGTGCTGTTTCTTATTAGGGAGACCAACCAATATGCATGAGAATTATTGTAGTCCAGCCAACACTGCGCTACATTTCTGGGAAGCATACATAAAAATTAGAATATCTTACATGTGCTGGAATCAGATAGGCTTAATGTTCTTTTCTTTTTGGAAGGAAAAATAGTTTGCATACCTTTTGGTTTCTGGGTAAGATATATCAGGTTTTTGCTGTAGTTGATCTGTGGATAGGCCCTTTGCTCACCATAGACTACCACCTTATGTCTCTGTAGCAGTCCACAAAAATTTTGAGCTATGAAACTTACTAGCTCCATCTCGTACAATGTAATAAACACCAGGAAGTTTTTTATTGAAGGTGTTATCCCACAACTGATGTAAAGAATGAAAACCAGATATCATATCGTACGTGACAATCCCTTCCTAACAAAGCTAGAACCAGCCCTGTACCTCACATGGATCCAGAGATCTCCCCATTCATTGCTCCAACTGCTCTACTAAATTATTTTCAGGCTGACAGCTCAGGGGTGTGCCCTTTATCAGTCTGTACTTATGCAGGGCGGGTGGCCTTTCTGCTGCAGTTGTCCTAGTGACTGTCACAGCTTCTAACAGTAGATAGGGCTGGTGGCATTTAAAGTATGGAACTGAGCGGGTTGGATAGAGAAATAAGGAGACAGCAGGTGGCGCTATTCAGATACATTTTATTGCATACTTAAGTGGCTATGCTAAATTTGAATGACATGCAGTTCCAAAAGCATTCAGATCCAGGTATTGGATTGCAAAATGTAGAATATTTTCTGTGGGAACAACCCTTTAAAGCTAAAATGAGCCTTCCTTACCTACTCGGCCCCTGCACAGACTGTATGGTAAGTCTGCTGCCATTTCAGAGCTAAAACTATCAATTAAATTATTTTCAATTTCACGAGTCAATTTTTTTGCCCTAGATACAAAAATTTTTTGTACCACACTTTACATTTTTTACATATCTATGACCATATTAATAAAAATGCTACTAAAATGAATGAGAAACAATTATCCCAGTCACTCATGTCTGATGCAGCTCCTTGTCCTTGACTGACCTTGTCTTGTCCCCAGATCTCCTTCACATAAAGGGTAGAGTTTGTAGCACATTTCTCATACTGTATTTCAGGGTTTTCTGTAACTCTTGTAATGATAATGGAGAATGACCCTGCACGTCCATAGACCTCTCCATGGAGACCGTGATAACAATAAGTACTTACTCCAAAGACATTTTAATTATCTCCCTTCTAGACTGTACACCTATAAACCACCTTCTAAGACCATATGCCTTTTTTAAACCCCCTTATATCTTGTTGCACGCTTGTGTTTGTCTGTATTTCTATATTTTTCATGGTCTGCTCTCTTCAGTTAGAACAAGCACCAGCTGCAGATTATGGTCCCAGGTGCAGATCATTCATGATCCTCTCCCAGGAGCCTACAAGCTTTTTAAACCCTCCCAGGGGTAGAAAAGAGTCGTTATAGGTAGAACGCCCACAAGAGGAGCTCACCGTCTCCAGTGAGGCATGATATATATATTTGTCTGTTCTATTTCTTATCTCATTGTCCTCTTTATATTACTCCCAGCCTCGTTGAATCCTAAAAACCCTCTGTGCGTAGAGTCTAAGCACAAGTTTTGCTTTGTTTTTTTCTTCTAATATAATGAACCTCCCTGCATGGCTGTTCCAGAAGCATTACTCTGGAGATCACTGGGTAGTACAATAATTAGCACTGGGATGACTGTTATACAGGCTGCTTTGACAAGGCGTCTGTATGTTCCCCTTATTCATCTGGGATTTCTTTGCTGTCTTGCTCTATCACTCCAGGAACCTACATCGGTGAAATGATAGATATCACAACGGTCCATGTCTTCAGGTCCTACTGACCTCAGGCATCTTCTAAAGCAGCACTTCATAAGCTGTGAGGTGGGCCTTACTAATGAGGCATCTCACAATTTTTATTCAAGGGGTTGTCCCATGATTCTTGTAAAAATCTGACATCATATAGTACATGACAATGTCTTTATTACAAAGCTAGAACCAGCCTTGTACCTCACATGGGTCCAGAGATCTCCACATTTATTGCTCCAATTGCTTTTCTAGATCTATTTCAAACTAGCAGCTCAGGGGGTGTGTCATTGAGAGTGTGACCTTTCTGCTGTTATTCTCATTTCACAGCTCAGGGGGTGTGTCTTTTCTTCTGCAGATCCCTCCCTGTCCACAGCTTCTACAGTTGGCAGCAGTTAAAGGATGAAACTGAGCATGTACGTCCACCTCAGTGATGTTACTGAGGTGGACAGAGAAATAAGGGAAAGAACAAATAGCAGGTGGTGATAAACAGATACACTTTATTACATGACTTAGTGGCTATTCTAAATTTCTATTTATTATATGCAATTACAAAAGTATTCAGTCAGTGGTAAGACACAAGCTTGGTTTACCTTTTGAATGTTCTCTTTTTTATATACTAATCATTAAAGGAGTCGTCTCACTTCAGCAAATGGCATTTATCATGTAGAGAAAGGTAATACAAGGCACTTACTAATGTATTGTGAATGTCCATACTGCCTCCTTTGCTGACTTTATTCGTTTTTCCATCACATTATACACGGCTCGTTTCCAGGGTTTACGACCACCGCTGAAACACAGATACGAGGTGGTCGGGACGGGAGCTGCTGTGCATTCATGCCTATCGCGCTCCCATGGTCCCGGCCACCAGAGAGGACAGCACCTTTTCCTATAGCGTGCAAGCACGACCACCACTGCTGGACAGAGGGGTGGTCATAACCCTGCGCAGGACAAGGGAAAGCATCAGAGCATGAAATGCTCCGATGCTCATATCAGGGGGGCCAGAGGGGTTAAGATGGAGCAATGTACAGGTTCAGCTCGGGTTCAACCCCTTTAAAGTAATACACCTGGTGTAGAGGTTCCTCAATTCACAAATATCTAGTAAACTCAGGCACTACCAGATTAATTTCACTGTTTTGAGAATTAAACACCATTATCCCAAAAATTCCACCAGAAATTTGCAACATTTTCAGTCTCATTAACCCTTGTGGGACATTTTTGAACATTTTGTACATCAAACTCTCATGCAGGATGAGTTGGGAAACAATCTGCTCTTTTTCCAGTAACAGTGCCAGTCTTGTCCATGCCTTGTCCATTTCTGTGTCCAATATTGCAGCTCAGTCCCAGTCACTCGAATTAGACTGAGCTGCAATAACCTATACGTCCCAAGGACAAGAGTGGCGCTGTTCCGGGAAAAACAGAAGGTGTCTTTTTTCTTCTAATCTCATACAACCCTTTAAACCTGGGCTGTACAAGTGCCATTGCTCCAGAAACATTCTCTGTATTAGACATAGTATATAGGCTTTTGCAGATATGTACAAATGAGCAATGTAATGTAAACTGGCTGCAGACTCACTTTTATTACTGCAGATTCAATTTCTCTAAACAAAATTTTTTGCAAGGTAAAAGTTTATAAAATTGAAATCAATGCATTTGATGTAATGATTGATCATGATGACATGACATCCCCTTCCTATATTACTCAGCTTCTGGCTGTTGTAATGTGACACTGTCATCCCTCATTACATTACCTTCTGAGTTCTGCTCTTAATATGTGTCATGCTTTCCCCTATCATTAAAATTCTAGGATTTCACTGAAATTTGGTTGTTTGTTTTATTCTAGCTTTGGATATCATCCCACAGAACACTGAGCCCATTATAATTAACTCATTCTATTTTATATGCCAAGTCTCACATTGTGTTGATTTGGGGGTTTTCAGATTCTCTACAGCAGGTACCAAGAATGTCTATCGATCTAGAAGAACAACGAATCAAGGAACTGCATAAATATCCCATTGATGTTAAAGAACAGTATGTAATGCTCCATTTCTCCTGTGGTGGCGCTGTAGGGACATTAAAAACTTTCTGCCATTCCCACCACTGTTTACAGCTAATCACTGGGGGGGACAGTAACAGATTTGGAATTGGGGCCCAGGAGCTTCAAGTTGCACCTCTGCCAATACTCCAGAAAAGTGATCTGACACCTTGAGGTTGATTAATTAGGCAATTAGTTGGAGTCCTACCATATATTTCAAGTACAAACATTAGATAAAATTCACATATACTATATGGACAAACATATTAGGACACCTACATATACAAAACTAGGCAAGAATTCAGACACAGATATAACCAGAACATTTCAGACACAAACTTGAGATATAAACTCAAACACAGGGCACAGACAGATTCCTAACAGAACAAAGCAAGACAAAGCACATCCAGGGCAGGTCACAGAACTCGAGACATATATCCCTGTGACACAGAACACACACTACTCACAAAAAGTTAGGAATATTTGGCTCGTGGGGGAAATTTCAGGGTGAACCTAAAATGCACTGTAACTTTTACAGATTAACTTAATGTGACCTTCTCTAAACTTTTGAAATTACATATACAGTACAACTGTTCAATGTTTCAGTACTTTTTGCACAACTTGCTGTTCTCTAAAAAGAAGCTTAATGCCAAAATTCACAACAGGTGAATCTCCCAATAAATTTCCTTGTTCAATTAGAATTGGTATATAAACAGTCCTCCTCATCATGTTGTTCACGTTTTGACATCATGAGACCAAGACGATACCTAACAATTGATCAACAGTACCTCACCACTGCGAGGCTTCAAGCAGGATGTCTCAGACGGAAGTGGCCACTGAGCTTTGAGTGTCACAGAGTGTCATCAGCAGGTTGCAACAGAGATACAGAGAGACTGGAAGAGTCACAGAAAGGCAGAGAAGTGGACGTCCTTTGGCCACATCCCACACTGATAACCGCTTTATTGTGAACAATGCCCTGTGGAACTCGATGATGAATACCACACAACACCAGGCACATTTAAGGGAGGTGAGAGGCACCCAAGTGTCATGTCAGACCATTCAAAAACATTACATCAGCGTGGTCTGCTTGCTCGATGACCTGCAAGAGTACCTGGCCACAGGTGTCATCGTTTTGCATGGGCCAGGGAGCATCTACGCTGGACGAGGGACCAGTGGGCCTCAGTGCTGTTCATTGATGAAAGTCAATTCATGCTGAGCAGAAATTATGGCCACCAACAATGTTGGAGACATCAAAGCGAGAGGTGGGCAAGTCCCACTTCCTGCAGGAAGGGTGGGGACCAGTTTCACTCAGTCTAGCTTACCCCCTGATAGGGGACAGGTGTGGAGGGAACAGCTCTGCTGGATGTGCCCACGCCACCCATATCACCTAATGGTCATGGAGGCCAAAGCTTAAAGCCTCAGGAGCCAGGAGGAAAGTTCCCTTGCATAACTTAATAGTCAGACTACAGAGAGAAATTGCAGCATACAGAAGAAGCAGAGTATTAAGCAAGCCTGTCAGTACAGCAGAGTCAGAGAGAAAGCAAGCAGAGTTATTGAGCTTGCCTGCCAGTTTTAATTCTAAAGCCTGCTGGAACCAAGATAAAGCTTGAAGATTGTGTTGATGAACGTTTACCAAAGTAAAACTGCTGTTCACTTTTATACAAGGTCTGGACTCAATTCTTTCTTCAAATCCCTCAATTATTTGCCTTAATTATTGCTTCGGAGCCAAAGCCTGGGGTCCAGCCGTATCCATGTAGGAGCACCGTGACACACACAATAAGGGACATTATAGGCCGCACTATACCACTCGGCATTCCTACACCTGGGACGCACGATATTTATACATAGAGGGCCCTAGGGGGAGGCCGCTCGTTGCATATGCATGAGCCACTGTTGTCACCAGACAAGCCTTTGGTGGTGGTGGTGTTACAATGTGAGCAGGTGTGTCTAGTCAACACTGTGAATGGTCCAGTGACAAACCCATACTACTGGAATAATATCATTAATCCAGCCATTTTATCGCTGGATGAACAACGCAGGCCTTTATCTTCATGGACGACAATGCGCCAGCTCATCGAGGTCGCACCATTAGGGAACAGCTGCTGGAGACTGGGGTACCTCAAATGGAGTGGCCTGCACTTTCTCCAGATCTGAATCCCATTGAAAACCTATGGGATCATCTGAGTCACCGTGTAGAGGCTTGTAAAGTCTGTACCCCAGAACCTCAATGAACTGAGGGCCGCCCTTCAAGAAGAGTGGGATGCCATGCCTCAGCAGACTATAAGTCGACTTATGAACAGCATGAGACGTTGTTGTCAAGCAAAAATTGATGCTTGAGGCCACATGACAAGTTATTGAGACACTGACATTTTGTGGGGGTATACCCAACACTGGTGTCGGCTTTTGTTTCGATAACTTGTTTGAGATGAGGAAATCCCCATTGCTGCTTCTACCTTAATGCCCTACTGTCATCATATAATATCACTGGAGAAGGAACTATTTATGTTTACCATAAATTTCACCCGAAAGCCAAATATCTCTAACTTTTTGTAGCAGATTTAACAAACTGATTAGATGAGCAGACACACACAGCCGGGAAATGATTAACCCTCAAAATACACAACTGAGGAGGAATACAAGCACACTGGCACTATTCACACCACAAGTAACCAACGCCAGGATACACAGAGCAGTGGCAGAAACCAAACCCAGACTCATCCATCAGGCCACCAGATACAGAAGACGGATTCATCACTCCACAAAAGACATTTACATCACTCCATCCAACGCTTAGCATTGTGCTGCTGATGTAAGGCCTCCATGCCGCTGCTCAGCCATGGAAACCCATACCATGAAGCTCTGGGTGCAGAGGGGTTTTGTGCTGATGTTAATGTCAGAGGAGGTTTGGACTCCGGCATGACTGTTCCGGCAGACAAGCAGAGAATGGACTGGACACAAACTGCCGCATGCAGTGGCTTGTGCCTAGCCGGTTGCCCGCTTGTCTGCCAGAATGCGTACGAATCTCCGCCGGACCCCATTATATTTAATTGGGGGCTTGCAGATATTCCTTCCGCATCTGGCAGTGAATTCCGGCAGGCTGTTCTCTACCGGAGGTGTGAAAGTAGACTAAGACTTGTAGCCCAACACATTTCTCCATGTAGTGTACCCCTTATTCATAGGAACTAAATATGCTCTTTGGATTCCGCGACCTCACAGTTTTGTCATCTAGTATTGTTGCTAACTTACTATTTATTTCACAGAAGACAGGAACCTTTCTGGGTATAGTTGATCCGTGACCATATTAATAACATTTTTACTATGCCGCAAGAGGAAGCTGATATTTAAAAGTTATTTATAGGACCTGGATAAGCCTGTTATTTCCACAGCACATGAGGAACTGTGTATATTGTTGTATATATGTGCTGTATATTGTACATGTCAGTATTTACATCAGGGCTCGGCTATTTAGAGGCCTTCACAACCCTGTCCACAGTAGATACTATGCCTGTACCCAAAGTACTGTACCATATTTTTCCCCTATAAGACGCACCTAGGTTTAGAGGAGGAAAATAAGAAAAAAATATTAGACCTCCAATGTTAACGTCGTCGTCGCACAGTGTGAGGTCAAAGAGAGTGCCTACGTCTTCATGCTGTGCGCGGGTCACAGCACAGGAAAAGAAGACCATGAAGCAATGAGTACAGAACCAGCACAGGGAACGCTGTATTCACCGCTCTCCGTTCCTACTGTACTAATGAGTGCTTCCTTTAGTATTCACCCTATAAGACGCACTGAACTTTTCCCCTACTCTTGGTGGAAAAGTGCATCTTATAGGGTGAAAAATATGGTAATTCTTTAGGTACTATTTCTCCTTATGTAGAATGTCTAAGGAGTCTTATAGGCCAGGCAATGCTCTTCTGGAAAAAAAGATATGCAAGTCAAAAGAAAGCTGAGCCTCTAATGCCACAAAATATAAGGTATATTTACTATAAGTGAAATGCTCAACCTTTTAAACAAGTTTAGAGACATAACAGGGTTTTAGCTAAGCCAGAAAATGCTGGTGAACCAGGCAGATTACATGTAATAAACAGTTGCAAACAGATTAGGAATGCACGTTATGGAGAGGACCTGGAACATAACGCATAGATGACTTTATGTTAGACCCTTAAGGACAGTAGCAGGGTGTAGGAGTGGCAACACTACTCGGGGGTGTTACACATTCAGCTGTTTCAGAGTGATTGCTCATCATCAGTGCAAAGCAGAGCGATTTGAGGGGTACTGGGGTACTATTTCTCCTTATGGAGAGCACCTAGTAGATGTAAGAAGTCAGACAATGCTGCCCTGGGTAAAAAGGTATACAAATTAGATCTCTTTCCGATCCTCTAATACTGTAAGTAAGATAGCAATTTTGTAATGTTTGAATATAGTTTTAACTTTATATATTTTTTTTAGGGCTCTTTCACACCTGCGTTCTTGTCTTCCGGCATAGAGTTCCGTCGTCGGGGCTCTATGCCGGAAGAATCCTGATCAGTTTTATCCTAATGCATTCTGAATGGAGAGAAATCCGTTCAGGATGCATCAGGATGTCTTCAGTTCCGGAACGGAACGTTTTTTGGCCGGAGAAAATACCGCAGCATGCTGCGCTTTTTGCTCCGGCCAAAAATCCTGAAGATTTGCCGCAAGGCCGGATCCGGAATTAATGCCCATTGAAAGGCATTGATCCGGATCCGGCCTTAAGCTAAACGTCGTTTCAGCGCATTGCCGAATCCGACGTTTAGCTTTTTCTGAATGGTTACCATGGCTGCCGGGACGCTAAAGTCCTGGCAGCCATGGTAAAGTGTAGCGGGGAGCGGGGGAGCAGTATACTTACCGTCCGTGCGGCTCCCGGGGCGCTCCAGAGTGACGTCAGGGCGCCCCACGCACATGGATGACGTGATCGCATGGCACTGACGTCACTCTGGAGCGCCCCGGGAGCTGCACGGACTGTAAGTATACCGCTCCCCCGCTCCTACTATGGCAACCAGGACTTTAATAGCGTCCTGGCTGCCATAGTAACACTGAAAGCATTTTGAAGACGGATCCGTCTTCAAATGCTTTCAGTTCACTTGCGTTTTTCCGGATCCGGCGTGTAATTCCGGCAAGTGGAGTACACGCCGGATCCGGACAATGCAAGTGTGAAAGAGGCCTTAGTTCATGTGAATATGTGACAGTTTGAAATATAGTAAAATGTAGCATCTTGCCTGCAATACACCCTGTCTCTACCTGTAGGTCTTCTATAAACATTCAGACAGCTACTCACCAAAAATAAGTCTGGTGTTGAACAGTAAATGGAAATTAGAGGAGGGGAGGAGAGGGACAACTGTATGCTACCATTTCCTTTGTCAAAGGGGCGCATTCTTACACACTCAGCACAGACAGTATTAGACTGTGGAGGGACACTTTTTATTTACAAAAAGAATGGCAAAAACCCAGTTGTCAGTTTATTCATACATATCCAACAGTAATAATTGAGTTCTCAGGAAAGAGGCAGGTACTCAATGGAGAATTTAATTATTTCTGACAAAGGAAATGTCAGAAGACCTACCAGGTCCATTGTAATCCATACAGCTTTGTGGCTTTTGTGTTCATCACCTTTTAGAGTGAAGTGCATGGAGCGGGCTCAAGAATTCACATTGCTGCATACCCAGCAGGAGCCGCGGCATCGGAGCTGTTGGACATTAGGAGGCAGCTCCCTGATCGCCTCCTTTCCTGGGCAATCATGGGCTGCTTTGCAGTTTTCATGGCAGCTGGGGGCTTAGTGAAGGCCCATTGGCCTGCCATCTTAGAGCAGGGTGACTCGCAGAAAAAATATTTAATAAAATATTGAAAATACTAAAAATACACAAAATGGAAAAAACGTTCCTATTTATCATATACAGTATAAATATAAACAACATAACAATAGAGTGGCTCTCGGGGACTGAACAATTGATGACGTATCAAACAGTTTGCAAGAGATCTGGGTTTCCACAAATGGCCACCAGGACTTCACAGCTCCATCCATAGTGTAGAGGTCAAGCTTGGTTTCTGCAGCGCCAATCCCATACAAGTTAGTAGAGCTCCTGCAAACAGTTGATTGATGAGGGTGTCGGGAGTCGATTCTCCGCCGATCTGATATTGATAATCTCTCCTAAGGATCCCTTTAAGGGGTTAAACATTTCTGCATTGCTGCAGCTCTGGTCACTGAAGGATGCTCTCACACCTGGATACCATCAGATTCTCTGCTCACACAGCTCCTCAGTCTCTGCTCCTTAAGATGGCTGCCTCCTCTTTTTTCCATGCTCTGAAAACCACACCTCTCATGAATATGAAAATAAATGCAGTCTGTTAGCTGTGTCCTGGAAACAGCGGCATCTTGTGGCCAAACAGCAGAATGTCAGTCCAGATCATTTAATTTAATTTAAACAAACACAATGTTCAGACAATGAGAGCTGTTTCCCCATCTCACAACTGCACTAAACAGCTTACATTTAGGTTGTTCCATTACTTTATTATTCCTGATAGAAGTTCTGAATCAATTACTAATACTTTGCAATCAAGGTCCAGATGGGTGTTACCAGTTGGGTGGGAGGAGTCCCTGCACAGTCTGACACTGGAAACACCCCCTTTTATATATATATAAAAGTTGGGACCAATGGCTGGGTTGAAAGGGATTTTTCATAATCTTACTTTTGATACATCACAGATTAGACATAGATTATACAAGCCTCATCTCTTGTGGAATACAGTACCCCGAATTAGCACATCTCACGCCCTTTGCCAGTTGCTGGACACAATAGCAGCCTCCCTTAACAAAAGGCTATTTAACATCACACCTCACATACAATGACAGCAAACTATGATAAGTCATTCAACTTATTAGCATGTAGAGTAAACCTGTTCAATATGTAAAATACCCCTTTTCATGTATTGTATATAGCAGATACCAGTATTGTTTAACAACGTTTCAGCTGTATCTTGACAAACATGTTCCCCAAGGCCTCCTAAGAATACCAGGATTGTTCCAATTGGATCTTGAGAGACAATATGCTCCCAATCCCAAAAAGCCCTATAAGTATGTGCTGGGAAATAAAGATTTCAGATATTTAACAACCTGAGTTCAGTCTGGGCTGTTTATTTATCTCCTGATCAGAAGCAAACTGGATATTGGTTGTGCAGGGAAATATTCACGGGTTGGAGGTCTGATGCCTCATCATTTAACCAGCATAAACCTGCCTGAGAAAAACCGCTAACACCCCCCCCCCCCCCACACTGGAAACTCCCAGCTGGACCTTCATTGCAAACTGCTAGTAATTCCTTCATAACTTCTAGCAGGAATAATAAAGTAAGTGCACATCATAGAGTCATAAACATAGATGCTCCAGAATCGTTATTACATGGGGAACACAAGTAGTTACTAAATCAGACATGTCAGGGGAGGGGACAGGTCATCTTTAAGAGCACAAAGTGACATGTTTCACAACAGAGCAATTACTTTTTAAAGCAGTTGTCCCGTGAAAAATATTCTACAGTTTTCAAGCCAGCACCTGGATCTGAATAATTTTGTAATTTTATGTAATTAAACATTTTGTATAGCCACTGAGTTATTCAGTAAAATCATAGAAACATAGAATGTGTCGGCAGAGAGGAACCATTTGGGCCGTCTAGTCTGCCCAATATACTGAATACTATGGATAGCCCCTGGCCCTATCTTATATGAAGGATGGCCTTATGCCTATCCCATGCATGCTTAAACTCCTTCACTGTATTTGCAGCTACCACTTCTGCAGGAAGGCTATTCCATGCATCTATCTGTACAGCGCCACCTGCTGTTAGTTTTTTTCTTATTTCTTTGTCCTGCTCACTGAGATGGTCGCACATGCTCAGATTCATACTTCAACTGCCTCCTGAGCTGTGATAGGATGAGCTGAGACACGCCTCCTGAGCTGTGATAGGGAGAGCTGAGACACGCCCCCTGAGCTGTGATAGGGAGAGCTGAGACACGCCCCCTGAGCTGTGATAGGGAGAGCTGAGACACGCCTCCTGGGCTCCCAGCTTGATATATATCCAGCAGAGCAATGAATGTGGAGATCTCTGGACCCATGGGAGGTACAGGGCTGGTTCTAGCTTTGTTAGAGAGATGTCATGCACTATATGATGTCTGATTTTCATTTTACATTAACATGGGACAACGCCTTTAAGTAAAATCTATGGCTACTTTCTTGTGATTTACATGAGGTCTTCCTGGTGAGTTGTTCCTGTGTTTAGGTGCATAGCAGAGTAGTCTCCTAATAAAGTGCTTTATTATTTGCATTGGTAGGAAACCCGAGCCATGAGGGCGAGAAGCTCAACAGGACCTGTCACCAGGTTTGGCATTGTGCAGTGCTTTACACTTGGGTCTCTCCGTGCTTCTTTCACCTGAGTAAGGCCTCATGCATACGACCGCATGTATTTTGCTTTCTGCAAAAAACAGATCCACAAAAAATACTGATGACGTCCTGTTCCTGGTGACAGCTTAGCTTCAAAGCCAAGTCTATCTGTCAGTATATTATGAACTTTCCCAGGCACACCCGCACACGTAATAGCAGAGATTTGTGCCCTGGAAGTGACCCTGAGCACCCTCTATTATTTCAGGATTTTTCTGGAGACCCCGATCATGAAGGCAAGGTGTAAGTAGATTGCAAGCCCTTATGTACCAGTTTGTAACTCGTCTTGTTCATGCTTGGTGCAATTGTCTGTATTACGTATGTGAACCACTTATCATATGTACAGCGCCATGGAATGAATAGGCGCTTTAATAATAATAATAAGGAAATGTCAATTTTCTTTAATTTATATCATTTGTTGCTTAAATGCTGAGAAGTAAAATAAAATATGTCTTCACTTATAGCATCTTAAAGGGATTGGTCCATCTGGGACATTGATGGCATAATAGTAGGATGTGGCATCAATGTGGTGCAGGTCCCACCTCAGAAACCCACTGCTAGCTACAGAACTGGGTCCCCGAGGTAAAGGAGAGCATGCGGCATAGGTGTGGCATGCTCTCTATTCATCACTATGGGAGTTCCAAAAATAGAGCGAGCGATCTCAACTACAGTAATTTCATTAGTCCTATAGTAAGTAAACGGAAGTCCTAGAGCGGCCACCCTCCCATTTACCGCTATTGGACTGCCGGAAATAAGAGCGCTCGGCTATTTTCAGAACTCCCATAGAGGTAAACAGAGGGTGGGCCGCGCATGCGCCGATATTCTCCTTTCACTATTAGGGTCCCGTTCTGGAGATGCCGCAATCTATCTGAAATTAATGGAATATTCTAGCTATATGCCATCAAAGCACCAGGTGGGAATACCCCTTTAACCCCTTCTAACCCTGGTGATTTTTCATTTTAGCATTTTCGTTTTTCACTCTCTGCTTTCCCAGAGCCATATCTTTTTTATTTTTCCGTTCACATAGGCGATTGAGGGCTTATTTTTTGCAGAACAAGTTGTACTTCCTGATGGCAGTATTAATTATTATATACAACATAGTGGGAAGCTGGAAAATTCCAAATGGGCTGAAATTGGAAAGAAAACACAATTCCACCACCGTTTTAAGGGTTTTGTTTCTACGGTGTTTCCTATGATGTAAAACTGACCCATGACTTTCATTCTCTGGGTCCATACAATTACAGCGATACCACATTTATATAGTTTTTCGTATTGATTTAATTCCTAAAAACTTTGGAATTATTTTTTTCTTTTCATCACTATATTTTGACAGCCATAACTCTCTTGAAGTTACGTCTACGGATCTATGCGAGAGCTAATTTTTTGCAGGCCAATTTGTAGTTTTAAGATATGTGTGTGACTTTTTGGTCTCTTGTAATTCAATTTTTTTGGGAGGTGATGTGATGAAAAAATGGTGAATCGGACATTTTGATGTATGAAATATTTTTGATTATACAGGTGTTTTCGCATGCGGCAATGGACATGTTTTTTATTTTTGTTTTGTTTTTTTATTCTGGGCCTAACATCACAGAATCATTAGATTGCAACTTCTATAAATCAATAGAAATAACTTAATTGACAAATAGAACATTTAGTATATTGTAATGTAGTTCTGCCACCTGCAGGCCTATATTGGAATATACCTGTAAAAGGCATAGGAGCCTTAGCAGACTCCGCCCTTTCACAGGCAATGAACAGCTCCCCTGATTACCATGTGGGGAGCCGTTTCAGACCCGGAAGAACAGCGCTTCTAGATTTTGCGGGGGTTAAATATCTGCGATCGGCATTATCGCTGATCACAGACATTAGCCCCAGGTGTCTTCCATTTGAAACAGCAGAAACATGGCAGCTATGGAGCCCGCTGCATTGGTGAGTGTCTTTAAAGAACTGACTTCCACCATACTATTACGGGGGAGGTCGGGAAGGGGTTAAGTAAGATTATTTGGGCTACACACTTTGTGGGTAAGGTAAATCACACAGATTACTGTGAATTGAAGGGATTATTTTTCAATATCACCCATTAAAGGGGTATTCTGTTTTTAAAGCAGTTTTTCGGGACTGTGTTACCAATGTCCTATTGCTAGGGTAGACCAGGAGTATGTGACCTTAGCTGAATGACTGTTTACTAAGTAAAGCATTGTACATTTGTTGAGGCTGCTGCAACAGAAAGGTACGGTACTGTGCCTGGTTAACAATCATTTAGTTAATTGTGGGGTTACTCATAGTCAGATCCCACCTAAAGATAGACCATCAATATTAGAAGCAGTGGCAGACTGGGGTTCCCTGGGCCCACTAGAGAAAAAAAAGTCTTAAGGGCCAACCCCAATACCATCGAAAAATTCTAATAGGTTTTGAATCAAATAAATAGACCCTAGTGGCCAGTGATTAGCTCCAAAGGCAGCTTCAAATGCATTTTTTCACCTGGACCTTTGAGGCACACCAAAGGCACACCTGAGGATCATCTGTTACTCTGTTGGGCCAGTACGAACCTGATTAGAAACCCAAAAAACTTGTATGGCATATCCACAAATATATATGTATAACTGGCACCTAGCAGGGTAATGGAGGTCCAATTACCCTGGTTTGCCTCAGTCCCACCCATAGGGGTGCAGAGGTACCATTTACATTTTGGCCTTAGGCAGCACAAAGGCTATGTGCTTCCCTGCCCCTGACCATGAAGCGCTGAGGGAAGGAGGGCCCAAGGTAAACTCTTGCATCAGGGCCCATGAGCCTTTAGCGACTCCCCTGCTCAGCACCCATTAACTTATGCAGGTGTTCCTTGCGTACTTGTGAATTTGAAGTGTCTGAAACGTATAAGTGGTGCAGAGTTCTGTTTTTTGATGGAGCCTACACAGGACACCAGTACTAGAAAGTATATCTTGGCTAGTATGGCCTTGGGAAAGTTTTTTTCATCAGGCCCAGGATCTTCAAGTTATGTTTTTGACTTGGAAGTAACTAAACTCCTGAATAAGGGCAATGTGAAGGCTAAAGTTCAGTAGTTCTTGAAGTTGGCAAGATACACGGTAATATGTAAAGAAGACAACAATCTGCATTACAGTGCATGTGACCTCTACGTTGTGTTTTAACATTGGTTTTCCTGGAAGATGAAACGTAAAAGCAAAATCGACTTTTTGGCTTAGACAAAATCGTGCAAACTGCCCCTTTAGGACTCGCAATATTTACCGTCTTCTTATTATATACTTCTCTTTCCTTGGAAGTTATCTGAGCTTTCTCCCCTGGAGGCAGTTTGGCAGATAAAGAACATTTTAAATCAGCCATTCTGGGGAATGAGAAGCAGCCAAACTAAGTGAAGTAGGAATGCTATTATTAATTCAAACTATAAAAAAAAAAAAGAAAATACTCAATCTAAGTAGAGGATGACCTTCAAAATGAGGTCCCATGACAAATACCTTCTATGTTTTTTGTGAGAAATAAAGCTTTACAGAATCATTTATGATGCCCCAACCATGTTGTATTCACGATCTGCTGCCAGCGAACAATGATTCAGTATAGAGACGAGTGATGGAATTAGTGATCTCTCCTCCTCATACTATGGAGGAGATCGCTGCATGTAATAGAACCTGGCAATTGCCAGGAAGTAACGCTTCCCTCTCAACAATCATCTGCTGCATCGTGTAATTTACTACAGCCCTAAGTCTTTGTTTTTGGATTGTTCGTTCATTTGTAAATGAAGACAAGGAACAACTAAGTCTGATAAGAAGACCTTGATGTGTAGGTGAACCTTAGATAAACCTCTTCATCAGAGAGGAAACTTCATACTCCTGGTTCTCGATGCAAAATCTTCAAATTACATGCCATTTACAATGCTGGTGTCTTCTTGATTGGTAGAAAGACCTTTGGGTCTCCTGAGGCATTGGGCCATAGTGATTGCTACTGCTTAACCCCTGTAGATACCTTCTGCTCTTCACAGAAACAGTAGAATAACACTCTATTATTATAACGTATTACCTCTTTGTTAAAATTCCTCTTGGGAGCAACAAAATGTTACTTTATGTGCTCATTATGTATAGGTGGAAAGACTTGTCCAACAGCTGGTTCACCATCTTCCCTGAACTCTTAGACACAAATCATTTTCATTATTGGTTTTCCAGCTGAAATCTTCGCAATTTCTATTATGGCTATTTCCATGTCTATAGCAAAACATGGGTCAACTGCTTATGAAGACAAGAACACTGTGGAAAGAAGTGGAGAAACAACAATGATGCTGAGCTTTTTTGGATTTAGATATTTAGATCATGTTGCCATACAGACCCCCCCAGACAGGTATAGGTTATGAGCAAGAAACATAAATGATGAAGTAACCCTAGATATCCAAAGAAAGACTCAGAGCCACCAAACTGAACCAAGAAACATGTCAGAGGCATCAACCACTAAGAATCCTAATGGAGTGGTGTCAAGATAAAAATGAGAAGTCCTACAATCTACAATACATTAATGAGGATGTGATTCTTAACGACCAACATATTGTAGTAAACTACTGTAGGTTACAGTATGTGAGCAGCACATGGGACAAATTTGGTTGAGAACTTGTCGACTACAACTAACGAGATTGCATCTTTAATTTACAAAAAGTCCTACAGAATGAGATCTTCAGTCTGAATGATTTAGGCCATTGTTTAAACTTTTCTCCTGTGCCATTTTGGGAGCCATCATTTATTGGAAGAGTTGGGGCATTGTGGAGACATTACTACTCCGGGCCAGTAGAAATTGTGATGACTCGTATGTTACTGATTCTCATAGCATGCAGTAACTTCAAAGAAGCTATCAATTAGCCATGATCCCAATAATTAATAATAGTGTTGAGCTAAGCATTTGAAGCGTAATTCGCTCCAAAGTTTAGAAAAACTTCAATTCGCAGCAAGTGCAATTTTTCTCACGCTTCGTGGTAACAAATCCGTTTTTCATAAAATGGTGGCTGCACGTGTTACAAAGTGAAAGCAAAAAGCCCAGCAACACAAGATCGCCCATAATGCCATGCAGCCAGCCAATGCACAGATAGCCAACCGCTGTGATGTCACAGACCTCCGCCATTGCCCTGTGAACTAAGCATAGGGAGAGATTTGGAAAGCGCTCATGCGCTAGGGACAGTGTTGCTGAAAATGATCAACAGAAGAATATTGGAGAAGGCAGAGTGCAGGGAGAGTGCAGGTAGAGTGTAGGGAGAGTGCAGGGACAGTGAAGGGAGACTTATTCTGCATCAGTTTTATTTATTTATTCCTTCATCAGCAGTAAACTAAGATATATAATTCAATACCAATAAGATGGAAGCCTTTATTATTCAGGTGCCAGCGTGCCAACCAATACCATCCAGTCTGCACCCCTTAGGGGGATCAAGTTTTAATGATGACCATCCTTATCTTTTGCTGGCTTTACTTCTTCCAAATCATCCATCAAAGTATCCATGTCCTAAGTCAGCAATATGCTGAGAGAGGAGGACCTGGATGTTCCTGATGACATATTCTCATCCATATTAGATAATGTGGAAAAGGAGGAAAAGCAGGTGACAGAAGAAGGGCTCCCATCTGGGCAGGAGAACGCTGGGATTGGAGAAGTGGCTATGCCAGAGCTGATTAAAATTCTGTGTGTACTGTCATATAACCTGCAGGAGATTGCAGGCAAGAACAGCAATAATATGCATAATGTCCCCCCCACCTAACCAGCCAAACCCCATACCAGTAACAGCCCCTGTTTAAAGGTGCCACGTGACCATTAACAATGAAGAACAACTATACAGTGCGGTCTTCATTATTAAAGTAAAGCCATGGCCTAATAGCACTTAGCAGCTTATTTGTAGATGTGACTTTGTTTCAGCAGTAGATGTTTTCTATCTTCTGAAAATTCAGTTTTTTTGGTGTGCAAATGAACCAGTAAGGCTCAGAAGACAGAAAACATCAATTGCTGGAACAAAGGCATATGTGGAAATAAGGTACTAAGTGCTATTAGGACTATGGCTTTACTTCAATAGCGATTGTCCTGGCAACAGATTTCCTTTAAATGAAATACAGCTGCGGGCTAATTGGCCACACAGTTCTTCACCGCAGCAGGGCTGCTCCGTGTGGCCGTACCCTACAGCAGAGTGGCTTGGGTATACCTAATTTGGAACAAATCATATTTCTTGGCGAAGTTACCGAATCAAATTTTTCAAAATTTCGCTCATCTTATGACCTTACTCCTCCACTTATGTGGAGATTACACCTTTCTAACAACATATACTAAACTGGGGATTATTCCTGTAATCCTTATAAAACATAAAATATGTCTATTTATCAGCAAGTTGGAATTGTATGAATGTCTATTCATTCCAGAAATCTGAGATGTCCATGAGTCAGAGACTTTCCAATTTGTATACCCGAGGGACAGAATAAAACCCTACTGAAATATCTCCAAATAAAAGGCCCTTCATACACTCCTCCGTGGCAAGCAACCAGCCATGTTAGCCACTGGCAGAAGTAGAACTAGGCCTTTGTGTTGATGACTTTACAAAGTGAATTCTTTGCAGGAGACATGGGCTTGGTATGGACCATATTACTTCCAAGTATTTGTTTTACATCAGCATGGATTTACTCTACTTGATCATGTTCATCGTATGGCTGACTTCTGGTTTGATTTCCATCTGTAGTAATATCTTATAGATCAATACACAGAATTGTGCACTCAATGGTGGACTATTAAAGTTGACAATAGTGTAACCACCCATGGTTCAAGGGGTCGCTTTTAGGCTACATTCACACAGGCAGTGAAAAAAAATGACCATTAAAACGGACACATTGTTACTTTTTCAAGGCCATTTTTGCATCTATTTTCTGGTCATCTGGCCAAAACATCCATTAAAAATGCATGGTTTTCATTGGCTTTTTTATTTCAACCGCAACCACTGAAGTCTACATAATGCCTCTCATAGTGGCCCATAATGTCCCCCCATAGTGGCCCCCAGAAGTAATAATGCCTCTCATAGTGGCCCCCAGCAGTAATAATGCCTCCCATAGCAGCCCCAGCAGTAATAATGTCCCCCATAGTGGCCTCAGCAGTAATAATGTCCCCCATAGTGGCCCCCAGCAGTAATATTGTCCCCCATAGCGGCCTCAGCAGTAATAATGTCCCCCATAGTGGCCCCAGCAGTAGTAATGTCCCCTACAGTGGCCCCCACCAGTAATAATGTCCCCCATAGTGACCCCAACAGTAATATTTTCCCCCATAGTGGCCTCCAGCAGTAATAATGTCCCCATAGTGACCCCAGCAGTAGTAATGTCCCCTATAGTGGCCCCCACCAGTAATAATGTCCCCCATAGTGACCCCAACAGTAATATTTTCCCCCATAGTGGCCTCCAGCAGTAATAATGTCCCCATAGTGACCCCCAGCAGTAATAATTTCCCCCATAGTGGCCCAAATTGTTCCCCACAGTGCTCCCCAGCAGTAATAATGTCCCCCATAGTGGCCCCCAGCAGTAATAATGTCTACCATAGTGGCCCCCAGCAGTAGTAATGTCCCCAATAGTGGCCGATAATGTCCCCCATAGTAACCCCAAGCAGTAATAATGTGTCCCATAGTGGCCCATAATGTCCCCCATAGTGGCCCCCAGCAGTAGTAATGCCCCTCCTAGTGGCCCCAGCAGTAATAATGTCTCACAAAGTGGGCCCAGCAGTAGTAATGTCCCCCATAGTGGCCCCAGCAGTAGTAATGCCCCCATAGTGGTCCATAATGTCCCCCATAGTGGCCCCCAGCAGTAATAATGTCTCCCATAGTGGCCCCCAGCAGTAGTAATGTCCCCCATAGTGGCCCATAATGTCCCCCATAGTGACCCCAAGCAGTAATAATATCTCCCAGAGTGACCCCCAGCCGTGATAATGCCCCCCATAGTGGCCCCCAGTAGTAATAATGTCTCCCATAGTGGTCCATAATGTCTCCCATAGTGGCCCATAATGTCCCTCATAGTGGCCCAGCTGTAATAATGTCTCACAAAGTGGCTTCCAGCAGAAATAATGCCCCCCCATAGTGGCCCCCAGAAATAGTAATGTCCCCCATAGTGGCTCCATGCAGTAATAATGTCCCCCATAGTGGCCCCCAGCAGTGATAATGTCTCAATTATTGAAGGGAGCACTTGGCAAAAGGAATTAGGACTTTAAACCATGGAGCAGGTTACCAATCACCAAGAATGTGCCCAAATAATGCCTAGCAGTAATAATGTTCCCCATAGGGGCTCCTAGCAGTAATAATGTCTGCCAGAGTGGCCGCCAGCAGTAATCATGTCCTCCATAGTGGCCCCCAGTGGTAATAATGTCTCCCATAGTGGCCGATAATGTTTCCCATAGTGGGCGATAATGTCCCCACAGTGGCCCATAATGCCCCCCATAGTAGCTCCCATTGTTAATAATGCCCCCCATAGTGGCCCCAGAAGTAATAATGTCTCACATAGTGGCCTTCAGCAGTAATAATGTCTCCCATAGTGGCCCCAGCAGTAGTAATGTCCCCCATAGTGGCCCATAATATCCCCAAAAGTGGCACCAGCGGTAATAATGTCCCCCATAGTGGCCCCCAGCAGTTATAATGTCTCCATTATTGATGGGAGCATTTGGCAACAGGAATTAGGACTTTGAACCATGGAGCAGGTCACCAATCACCAAGAATGGGGTCAACCAATGCCTACCAAGGATCACTTCTAATGGAAAGGGTATGACTCTGGAGAGCAACCGAATTGTCCATAAACTGAAGCGGTAGTTTCATAGTTAGGACATTTTTATTTTTCCTAGCTATGCAACTATTTCTTTGGGTTACAATCAATTGGGTATCACTCCATTTTCCTATGGTACCCTTAATTTTTCTTCCATTTGGAGTTATTGGAGTTTGGTACCCATAGACGTAACAGTGTCCTTTTGGCCTCCATCGGTTCGGTCTATGTCAGTATACCGCAAAAGAAAAAAAATATATGATATAGCGTAGTAGACTACACCGTTCCATACAACAGCATCCAATAAAAAAAAAGTAGACAAACCCTATACAACATATAAGCTAAACAGAGGTCATAAACATATTGGGAAAACAGCTTTACTTGTCTCCCAAATTTTGGCAACATTTTGGGGTAAGTTATTGCAAGTCAGGCCAACACTTCTCCAAAGTGAAAACAATGTCTAAAACAATCGAGGCACATGGCAAGGAATTCTGCCGAATTTTGCCTGTGTCTGTATCCTTATGTTATTCAGGACACGGCCAAGACTGATGCTCCTGTACTCATATTACTATCTTCTCAGCCGTTACTCAGTATGTAAAACCGTCTTGACTAATTGGAGTTCAATCCAGTTGAATTGGAATTAATCTCTCAGTTGTAAACTGGGTCAGCTATTTCTGTTCCACCTGTGCATCTGCGAGCTCACTGCCTGGTGCCACCGGATAGCAGTGGGTAGAGCAGACTTGGCAAATGAAAATGCAATGAACCTGCTTACGTGGTGCGGTGCTCAATTTTGTAAACCGGCCACAGGGCATCTAGCTAAGGCAAATAGCACGCTCTTTATCAGGGACATTAATTTCCTATTAAACACCATCAATCACTATAAAGACGTGTAATGTTCTTCTCAGGTCATTTTAAATATGCTTTTATTGAAAGGGAGTCTGTCACTAGGAAATTCCCTGATAAACCAGGCCCGACGCCTTCTAGGACTAGCTCAGCTGATTGTAATGATACCTTTCACTTAGCGATCTGTTTCTTCAATCTGGAGAAAAAACACTTTATATCCATGTTTAATTGAACAATTAAAGGGGTTGTTCCATGACTAATGTAAAAAATGAGAATCAGACATCATATAGTACATGACAACATCTTTCTAGCAAAGCTAGAACCAGCCCTCTACCTCACATGGATCCAGAGATCTTCCCATGCATTGCTCTGCTAGATTTATATCAAGCTGACAGCTCAAGGGGAGTGTCTTTTCTGCTGCAGCTCAGGGGCGTGTCTCAGCTCTTCCTATCACAGCTCAGGGGGCGTGTCTCAGCTCTCCCTATCACAGCTCAGGGGGCGTGTCTCAGCTCTCCCTATCACAGCTCAGGAGGCGTGTCTCAGCTCTTCCTATCACAGCCCAGAAGGCAGTAGAAGGATGAAACTGAGCATGTGCGGCCATTTCAGTCAGCAGGACAAAGAAATGAGAAAAAAGAACAAGGAGCAGGTGGCGCTATACAGATAAATTTTATTGAATAACTCAGTGGCTATGCTAAATTTTTAATGACATGCAATCACAAAAGTATTTAAATCCAGGTCCTGGTTTGAAAACTGTAGAATATTTTTTTGCAGGACAACCCCTTTAAGTGCACTGAGTGTGGTCCCATGCACGTTTGCACTCTTGCTACTCCTGCTTCCTCTGCTAGCTACTTCCTCTTATTGATTATCAAAGCTAGTCATCTTGCTGTCAATCAAAAAGGATTTGTCCAGAACGAGGCGACTCCCTGATTGTATACCAATGTCTCAATCTACCATTAATTGTCAGCTACACAGACCATGGCATGCAATCTAGTAGAAAGCAGCATTCATGGTAGGCCCTTGCCTATAGTGCCAATATACATACCAAGATAATCTTGGGACATCATCACTAGCAGTGGCATAGCTATAGGGGTCGCAGGGGTCACAACAGCAACTGGAACCCTAAGCCAGTGGGCCCCCCTTGCCAGTGGCACACTGGCAATTACCAGATTTTTAACATTATAAGACACAGCACATCTTATAAAGAGAATACTAGTAAGCTTTCATTATGGAAGTGCTCACTAGTATGCAGGAGGCGGGGGACTGAAGCCCTGCTAGCGCTGTACTCACCCTCCCATGTGGGTGTCAGGTCCACGCTACACTGTCCTGACTGCATACAACGACAGGACATAGTGAGCGTACTAAGATCTGATGTTCGCATTCAGGTCACAGTGCAGCGTAGGCCAGTAGAAGATCAGAGAGCGTGGCTGCAGGGGAGACGGCCGGACCTGCAGAGTAGTGATGGAGCAGGAGAGGTGAAGTTAATTTATTAATTTTGAGTTTGATCTGAGGTCTGATAGGGGTCTGACATGGAGGTCTAATGGGGATCTGATCTGAGGTCTGAAATGGTGGTCTGAGATAGATGTCTAAAGGGGGTCTGATTTCAGGTCTGAGATGGAGGTCTAATGGGGATCTGATCTGAGGTCTGAAATGGTGGTCTGAGATAGATGTCTAAAGGGGGTCTGATTTGAGGTCTGAGATGGAGGTCTAAAGGGGGTCTGATAAGGAGTCTGACATGGAGGTCTAAAGGGGGTCTGATCTGAGGTATGAAATGGGGGTCTGACATGGGATTCTAACGGGGCTCTGATCTGAGGTCTGATATGGGGTCTGACATGGAGGTCTAAAGGAGCTCTAATTTGAGGTGTGATATGGGGGTCTGATCTAAGGTGTGATATGGGATTCTGATTTGTGGTCTGTTATGGGGTCTGATCTGATATGCAGATCTGATCTGAAGATCTGATATGGGGGTTTGATTTGAGGTCGAATATGGGGTTTTGATTTGAGGTTTGTTATGGGGGTCTGATTTATGGTCTGATCTGAGGTGTAAGAGGGGTAAGAGGGTATTTTTGTATTGGCGCACATTATAAGGAGGTCATTTTCATACTGGTGCACATTATAAGCGGATTTATTTTGTACTGGCACACATTATAACGGGATATTTTTTGCATTGGCACAAATTATAAGGGGATTTTTTTGCATTGGCACACCTTATAAGGGGGTATTTTTGTGTTGGCACATATTAGGGGGCATTTTTGCCACTGACACTGACAGAATTATTACTACTGGGGCACTATGGGGAACATGATTGGCTAGGCATAGTTATTTTTAGGGCACTGTGTGCCAATAATTATTAAAGAAGGCACTGTCTGTGTGGTATTAGTATTTTCAGTGGGACTGTTTCTGCAGTGTAGCATTGGGGAGCACAGCTGGCACAGTATTAGTGGTGGCAGGATGGGGTGTTTAGAGGTGGGAAGATGATGAGAAAGTAGGAAACTAAGATGTCCGTTTGTCAAACTCTTAAGGAATCATCATGGCGGTCTGGTCTGAATGGAGAACATGAGGAAAGAGAACATCTACATCAGAGGAGACATGACTGGATGTAAGAGGTATTTGGCACAGTATTACCCTGAATGTTTTGTAGAGCTGTATATAATGTTTTCCAAGTTATTTTTTACAGTAGGGCTGGAGAGAAGGAGTTAGGTTGAGAATTTGGCATTGGGGGTGCCGTTTCAATTTTTGCCTCAGGCAGCAGAAAGGCTAGGTGCTTCCCTGCCCCTTGCCACAAAGCACTGCTGGAAAGTGGGGGCCCAAGCTGAACTCTTGCACCAGGGGCCCATGAGCTTTTAATCTACAGCTCTGATCAGTAGAGTGTAAAGAGGAGAGGGGGTCCTTTAGCATCAATTAGAAAATCGGGCACCTTCTTTTGTTCTTAATCATGGCACAAGCAGGTACCAAGGACACTTGTCTGGGTCTTTAGCTCATTTCCCTATGGTGCCATAGGTCAATCCTCACTACTTTTGCCTCTATCAGTGAATGCAATTGTATATTAGGTCACAGGGAAGCAGTCTGAACCATTAGTTATGACAGTATGTAACTCGTTCCCCTGGCTGTCCTAACAGAGTTGTCTTAGGAAGACCTTTTTTTGTTGACACCAGCTCATCTTGTGGCATCGTGTCCAGCTTCAGAAAGTCAGGGAAGTTTCTTGATCTAGGAACAGAGCTTAGCTAAATGGTTGGCAGATCACACCAATTTATACAGGGTTCCACCAGCAGTCTATAAACCTGGTAGTCATTCCTCCCAAAGTCTGGCAAGAAAGGGGATGCAAATGAGCTCTTAACAAGCTCTGCCTCTGATGCCACCAGATGTAACGCATCTATCCTATAAGTCAATATTCAACCCTTTTAAATAGGCCTTGAGACGTGACTCGGATGTTAAATAAGCCAGCATCTCATCTGCAGACAGCTGTTTCGGGGTGATTTCCCCTTATCAGTGCAGAGCAGAAGGTACTGGCTTAACTGGGTGAGAGGCCAAGTCAGGATTTCGGGGATACTATATCTCCTTAGGGAGAGATCGCCTTAATTGGCGTGAGGAGACTTATAGGCCATACATGCTCCTTCCCAGAATCCCTGAGGAGCATGTGCGGCGTCCGACAGCGGCCAGGGGTCCCTTTTATAAGAAATATTTGTGAAACCAGTTGCAGTGAAGCATCAACAGGACAGAGTCCTTTAAAGAAATGGTGTTGGTGGTACCCAGGTGTAGGAGTGGCCGAGTGGTAAAGGGGGGCCTATAATGTCCCTTAATGTTTTGTGCACGTGTCACGGTGCTCCTACTTGGATACGCTGGACCACAGGCGTTGTCTTCCACACCAGAAAAAGTGACAAGTTAACTTTGGGTTGAAGAATAAATTGAGCCCAGACCTTGTGATGAAGTTTAATAACAGCTTTACTTGGCATAAGTGTTTCTTCAAACAGTTTACAGACTTTATCTTAGTCCCAGCAGGCTTTAGCATAAAAAAAAACTGTGGCAGGTAAACTCATCTCTGCTACATCTGTTGCTCTCTGACTCTGCTGTACTAACAGGGTAGCTGTATAACTTAGATTTTGCTGTATGCTGCTACTTCTCTCTGTGTAGTTTGACTCTAGCTTAATCCATGGAACTTTTCCTCATGGCTCCTGAGGCTCCAAGCTTTGGCCTCTATATCCAGCAGAGCTAAAGGTGCTCTAGCTGGCTCGCTTTTCTTGGCTGGGGCACGTCCATCAAGGACGTGCACCTGCTGCACACCCTTCCCCTAGCTGGGGGTGTACTAGACTGCCTCTAACTAACTAGCCCCCTCACCTCCTTAGAGGGAGAGTTAGAATGCAAAGAAGGGTTCCATTCTCTCTAACTGTAGCTCTGCCATGCTTGCTGCCACCTACTGGTGAACTAGGTAATTTACACTTTAACATAACAGCTTCAAACATAGGAATGCACATTGTGAAGGATCTGAAATAAATTCACAGATGACATGATATTAGCCCATAAGAGATCGTAGCAGGGTGCAGAAGTGGTAATGCCACTCTGGGATGTTATACATGTATGGACTATCAGTGTCCTCACGCAGACTTAGGTGCTCTCTCCCTAAGGAGAGATGGTCCCCCCCAAATCCACAATGTCTGATACTGACAGTAACAAGAAACAGGCAGTGGTGTGCTTTGCAGCCATTTGTCTTAATCGAAGCCAGTAATATTTATAGTTGATTTTACAAACCAATAACTAAGATGGCGATAAAGATACCGAGACAGTATTCTCAAAATGTGCCCAGCTATTACATTGCAGATCTAGTAAAATGTTGCATCAATCAGCCACAGAGAATGTGTAGGGTTACTGAGACACATGGGTTAATTACGTAAATTCTAACCCAATGTCATAAGACAATGGTGTCTAGGTGGCAGTGAGGTGCATGGAGAACTCATAAGATATGGTGTTCATCACAAGTACCGAGCTTCTTGTAGGTTATAGTGCATGACTATGAGTCAGTGGCTTTTAAAGGTACAGATACCATGCAAAGTGCACACATAGGGCCCCATTACAAATACACGGCCCCATAGTTACAACTCCCTTCCCACAGAAGGATTTTTTTTCTTTGCATACTGTTGAATAATACTACATACAGCTCTCAAGTAATGCTACGTAAAGCACTAAAATAATGCTACATAGAGTTCCCATATAATTATGCATACAGTGTTCAAATAATGCTACATAGTGTTCTGTAATAATACTACATAGACCGGCCAAATAATACTACATACACCACCCAAATAATACTACATACTGTGCCCAAATTATACTACATAAAGTTCCCAAATAATACTACCTAGAGCTCCCATATAATAATGCATACAGTGTCCAAATAATGCTACATAGAGATGTCCCGAACTATTCGCTGGCGAATAGTTCCCGGCGAACATGGCTTGTTCGCGTTCGCCGCTGCGATGTTCGGTCCGCCTTCTATACGTCATCATTGAGCAAACTTTGACCCTGTACCTCACAGTCAGCAGACACATTCCAGCCAATCAGCATACCCTCCCTCCCAGACCCTCCCCCCGCCTATCAAAAAGCAAGGACAGCATCCATCTTAGATTAATTCTGAAGCTGCAGTGTCACAAAGTTGTAATCGCAATGCGATTTCAACTTAGAACTTCTGCCGACTTCCGTGCTCATGGAGCGTCCCCATCACCATGGGAACGGCTCCATGCTAGAATGTACTATCGGATTTGAGAAAGTTTAAATCGCAATGCGATTAATTCAAGTTCTATACAGTGGATATTAAAAGTCTACACACCCCTGTTAAACTGTCAGGTTTCAGGTTTCTTGTTAGACTGCAAGGGAATCACCTGGGCACAGCCCTCTTCAGATCACCCCACAGATTTTCAATCGGATTCAGGTCTGGGCTTTGGCTGGGCCATTCCAAAACTTTAATCTTCTTCTGGTGAAGCCATTTCTTTGTTGATTTGGATGTATGCTTTGGGTCATTGTCATGCTGAAAGATGAAGTTCCTCTTCATGTTCAGCTTTCTAGCAGAAGCCTGAAGGTTTTGTGCCAATATTGACTGGTATTTGGAACTGTTCATAATTCCCTCTAGCTTAACTAAGGCCCCAGTTCCAGCTGAAGAAAAACCGCCCCTTGACATGATGCTGCCACCACCATGCTTTACTGTGGGGATGGTGTTCTTTTGGTGATGTGCAGTGTTGTTTTTGCACCAAACATACAGTTGCAAGAAAAAGTATGTGAACCCTTTGGAATGATATGGATTTCTTCACAAATTGGTCATAAAATGTGATCTGATCTTCATCTAAGTCACAACAATAGACAATCACAGTCTGCTTAAACTAATAACACACAAATAATTAAATGTTACCATGTTTTTATTGAACACACCATGTAAACATTCACAGTGCAGGTGGAAAAAGTATGTGAACCCCTAGAATAATGACATCTCCAAGAGCTAATTGGAGTGAGGTGTCAACTGGAGTCCAATCAATGAGATGAGATTGGAGGTGCTGGTTACAGCTGCCCTGCCCTATAAAAAACACACACCAGTTCTGGGTTTGCTTTTCACAAGAAGCATTGCCTGATGTGAATGATGCCTTGCACAAAAGAGCTCTCAGAAGACCTACGATTAAGGATTGTTGACTTGCATAAAGCTGGAAAGGGTTATAAAAGTATCTCCAAAAGTCTTGCTGTTCATCAGTCCACGGTAATACAAATTGTCTATAAATGGAGAGAGTTCAGCACTGCTGCTACTCTCCCTAGGAGTGGCCGTCCTGTAAAGATGACTGCAAGAGCACAGTGCAGACTGCTCAATGAGGTGAAGAAGAATCCTAGAGTGTCAGCTAAAGACTTACAAAAGTCTCTGGCATATGCTAACATTCCTGTTAGCGAATCTACGATACGTAAAACACTAAACAAGAATGGATTTCATGGGAGGATACCACAGAGGAAGCCACTGCTGTCCAAAAAAAAAACTGCTCGTTTACAGTTTGCACAAGAGCACCTGGATGTTCCACAGCAGTACTGGCAAAATATTCTGTGGACAAGTGAAACCAAAGTTGAGTTGTTTGGAAGAAACACACAACACTATGTGTGGAGAAGAAGAGGCACAGCACACCAACATCAAAACCTCACCCCAACTGTGAAGTATGGTGGTGGGGGCATCATGGTTTGGGGTTGCTTTGCTGCGTCAGGGCCTGGACGGATTGCTATTATCGAAGGATTAAATGAATTCCCAAGTTTATCAAGACATTTTGCAGGAGAACTTAAGGCCATCTGTCCACCAGCTGAAGTTCAACAGAAGATGGGTGTTGCAACAGGACAACGACCCAAAGCATAGAAGTAAATCAACAACAGAATGGCTTAAACAGAAGAAAATACGCCTTCTGGAGTGGCCCAGTCAGAGTCCTGACCTCAACCCGATTGAGATGCTGTGGCATGACCTCAAGAAAGCGATTCACACCAGACATCCCAAGAATATTGCTGAACTGAAACAGTTCTGTAAAGCGGAATGGTCAAGAATTACTCCTGACCGTTGTGCACGTCTGATCTGCAACTACAAGAAACGTTTGGTTGAAGTTATTGCTGCTAAAAGGAGGTTCATCCAGTTATTAAATCCAAGGGTTCACATACTTTTCCACCTGCACTGTGAATATGTACATGATGTGTTCAATAAAAACATGGTAAAATTTAATTCTTTGTGTGTTATTAGTTTAAACACTGTGATTGTCTATTGTTGTGACTTAGATGAAGATCAGATCATATTTTATGACCAATTTGTGCAGAAATCCATATCATTCCAAAGGGTTCACATACTTTTTCTTGTAACTGTATCTTTTGGAATTATGGCCAAAAAGTTCAACCTTGGTTTCATCAGACCATAACACCTTTTCCCACATGCTTTTAGGAGACTTCAGATGTGTTTATGCAAAATGTAGCCTGGCTTGGATGTTTTTCTTCGTAAGAAAACCCGTTCATCTTGCCACTCTACCCCAAAGCCCAGACATATGAAGAATACTGGAGATTGTTGTCACATGCACCACACAGCCAGTACTTTCCAGATATTCCTGCAGCTCCGTTAATGTTGCTGTAGGCCTCTTGGTAGCCTCCCAGACCAGTTTTCTTCTCGTCTTTTCCTCAATTTTGGAGGAACGTCCAGTTCTTGGTAATGTCACTGTTGTGCCATATTCTCTCCACTTAATGATGACTGTCTTCACTGTGTTCCATGGTATATCTAATGCCTTGGAAATTCTTTTGTACCCTTCTCCTGACTGATACATTTTAACAATGAGATCCCTCTGATGCTTTGGAAGCTCGCTGTGGACCATGGCTTTTGCTGTGGGATGCGACTAAGAAAATTTCACGAAAGACCAACTAGAGCAGCTGAACTTTATTTGGGGTTTATCAGAGGCACTTTAAATGATGGCAGGTGTATGCTGACTCCTATTTAACAGGATTTTGAATGTGATTGCTTAATTCTAAACACAGCTACATCCCCAGTTATAAGAGGGTGTGCACACTTATGCAACCACATTATTTGGCCAGCGATTGGCCAGCGCTACAGGCTGTGAGCTCTGAGCTGCGATTGGTCAGAGCTACAGCCAGGGGGAAGGAGACGCCCAGGAGAACAAGGGCAGTCTCCTCCTACTATGACCAAGTGACCCGAACATACCGGAGGGCATAGCGGGAGAACGGAGCGGCGCCTAGGGATAATAGTAAGTGCAGTGAGATCCCTGGGCACCGCTGTACAGATCAGGACACTTAGTTCACAATGTTTTGCCGGATGAAAGGGCCTCTTTAACCATAAAATGGATGGTGCATCTGTGGGATGTCTGTTAAATAGTTCTTTTTCAGAGGTGCAGTAGAGTGTTCCCTTTTTTTAAAGGACAATAAGTGATAGGGTGTCCTAAAAAAGAGCTGTCTCGCTGCGAGATAATATAAGGTTGACTTTTCAATATATAGTCACATAAGATGGCTTATGTATATTATCCTTGCGGCAAAGAAAAGTACTGTGGGGGTATTGATGTTCTGAACCTGAGTGCGGCATCCCGCACTGTCTTTGGTTCAGAAATCACTTACTCACCGAGCAGGGATGTTGTCTCTAGATGTCCCGGGCAGGTAGTTCGGCTCTCTGGCTCGCGGCGTCCCTCGTGCTTCCTGAGCGCGTCTCGCTCGTCTAGTAGGTGACATATTGAAAACACGTGACCAGTCACCTGATCGGGATCCGCTGGTCTGTTTGAATGAGGTTTTTAAGTATACGCAGCACTCCTAATTGGAAGATTCTTGGTATTAAAACGTTAGTCCACAATGGTCCTCCACACTCTTAAACGCTTTTCGGGACTCCGCTTGGTCCCTTCATCAGTAAGTGGAGGATTAATATCGTTTGCGTGGTATTTATTGGGTCCGCACTTATTCAGTCAATCAATCAATTGAAGTTTATTTGGGAATTGAATAGGTGTGTGACTTGTTAGGGAAGATTATCCCAATGCAGAAACAGGGAAAGAAGTGGAGACAAGATCTGAGAATATATCGAATTTGGAAGGATGAGATGTGGAATATAAACAAGTAGTTATGTATGTATGTATTTCAATATAGCAGGAAGAACATAGGACTAGGCCAGTTGTGCATAAAAACAGTCCAAAGAGTAGGCATTATTGTACTTTCTGATCTGATTGAGCGATGTATATTCATCTGGGTGAATGTTGTGGTGTAGTTTTTTGTTACATTTGAAAATATGTTTTATAAGGGAGGGTTCCGAATCTTGAAGGGACTATTAGCCTTTTAGCAATGTGGGTTTATGATCAACACTGGTTCGTGTGGCAAAAGACCCAGCGGTTACAACATCACCATCTAGCTTGTAAGGCTTGGGTGTGTTGAGTTTCTCAAGTGTTGAGTTTCTTTAGACAGGTATGTTTGAAACTTACATTTTCGGATATATGTGTTTTCACCTTATTTTGGCATTGGAATATATGGCTATGTTGTAAGGGACGGCTCCAAATCCTGGAAGGGCCACTAGTTTTAGGCAGATATGGGTTTACTGGATATCAACACTGGTCCGTACAACAAAAGACCCAGCGGTGATAAAGTTACAATTTTTCCTGTAAAGATAGAGTGTACCTTTAAAATATGATGATCTCATTTTGAAGCATAGCTTATGTGTAAGGTCATGATCAGATGGGACTATTTAAGTAAGGGAACCAGCGATGGATGATGTACCTATATGGTATATGGTTGGAAATCGGACTGGGCTCCTCAGAAGACTGTGTGTCTTCTATTGTATTTCCAATCTAGTGTCAAAATGGTTTTGGGTCTTTGGGTAACTCAGAGCGCCCATGTTGGTATTTAGCTAGTAACACAAAGCACCACCTGACGTCTGAACGTTGTATTGCAATTTATCCAATTTAGATATAACATCATTTCGTGACACACATATCAGGACATGTTGAGATAAGCGATCAGTTAAGTGTGGACACATCTGTACATCACGAAAAATTTACCTGATTCGTAATGTGTCTAACAATAAAGTATACTTTAACCCCTTAAGGACCCATGATGTGCATGTACATCATTTCTTTGCGGGACTAAAAGACCCATGACGTACATGTACTTCAGGGGGATCGGGCGGGTGCAGGAGCTGTGCCCGCCCGATCGGCGGCAGGAGTCCGGCAGTCACTGATAGCCGGACCCCTGCTGCATGCACAAGCATCGGTGAAAACCGTATGGCGTTCCTTTCCTTCTGCGCAATGCCGTGTGCCCGTACAGCAGTTTACGACCACATATATGGTGTTTCTGTAAACTACAGAATCAGGGCCATAAATATTGAGTTGTGTTTGGCTGTTAACCCTTGCTTTGTAACTGGAAAAAATGTATTCAAATGGAAAATCTGCCCAAAAAGGGAAATGTTGACATTTTATCTCTATTTTCCATTAATTCTTGTGGAACACCTAAAAGGTTAACAAAGTTTGTAAAATCAGTTTTGAATACCTTGAGGGGTGGTTTCTATTATGTAAGCCTCACAAAGTGACTTCAGACCTGAACTGGTCCTCCAAAAAAGTGGGTTTTAGAAATTTTCGGAAAAATTTCAAGATTTGCCTTCTAATGTCCCCAAAAAATAAAGTGGCAGTCACAAAATGATCCAAACATGAAGTAGACATATGGGGAATGTAAAGTAATAACTATTTTTGGAGGTATTACTATCTATTATGAAAGTAGAAAAATTGACATTTGGAAATTTGCTAATTTTTCAAAATTTTTGGTAAATTTGAATTTTTTTATAAATACAATTATTAATTTTTTTTACTCAATTTTACCACTGTCATGAAGCACAAAACGTGACGAGAAAACAATCTCAGAATGGCCTGGATAAGTAAAAACGTTTTAAAGTTATCACCACATAAAGTGACACGTCAGATTTGCAAAAAATGGCTTGGTCCTTAAGGTGAAAACTGGCAGGGTCTTGAGGGGGTTAAAAAATAAGGTACATAATAGACAAGTATCCATACAGTGAAAAGAATAATTTTACTAACACTATGTTGCTTAATAATATGTGCTTAATTAATCATAGTGACAAGTTAAAAAAAAATGGTCCAAACAGTACAGAGTCTTAAAAAATTCAGCTGTTCTGATTAAAACATAATGGAGTGGGCGAAGAACTAACCAGCATGGATCCGAGATAGCGTCCCGTTTTGTTAACTCTGCATGTCAGAGCATAGCTTCCGCCTTACTGAAAGAAACATGTAATGCATTGATGTGTTTGCGAGCGTCCATACACAGGGCGTTCACATGATAAAAGATAACGTGTTCGCACCTGAAATAGAACGCAAGCTGAGCCACAAACGCTTCATATCTAAGCGGTCACATGATCGCAACCATGGAAATGAGTATAATCACTTGCAAAATGGTGACATGGCTTAAAGAACATTATATATTCCACAGTTTATACTGAAAATTTTAAAATTGTGTTTATATAAAATTAGCATATGCAAACTATCACTACATATTTGTCAAGAAGTAACATAAAATATAAATATATATATCGATCTCTACATGTGGCAATAACACTCCATTCCCAAAAACTGATTACCACACTGATGAGTATAACGCCAGTCACACCCAACCATGTCGGGAGGTCAACACGGAAGTCAGGCATCTTGTTCAGGACGACAGACAACAGCATGTTCGAACCTAAATCCGTATTTAAACAAACAATAAAAAATAAAAAGTATACAACTTTATTAGGTTCATTAATCAGTCCTGTACAATGTTAACTGCACGAGACCTTTTGACGAGGGAAGGCCACATGCGGTTCCCTTGCTATAGTAAGAACCACAACAGGGCCCCCCAAAACCCAAGTGAAGCAAAATAATAAACTATAAACTAAAATAAAGTAAAACAATTTTATTTTGTGAATGAAGCGGAACACCGCATGATTGTAGTTTATTAAAAATATTTATTTATATATATATATATATATATATATATATTAAAATATAAATATTGACAATATATGATGAACAGAGCACATGCGCAAATATGAAACATGCACACCAGTTTAAGAGAATTATTATACTCATTAGTTGACAAAGTGGTCCATGCTGGTTGTCATTCGTAGGATCAGGACAGGCAGCATCAACAGGTAATTGTTAAAATTGTACTATAATGCCGACACATAACTTGGCAGGATAAGGGCAGACAGTAGCAGGTAAACAGTAACGCAACAGTATAAGGCCTACACATCCATGGGCCAAACTCAGGATCATGATAGACAGCAGCATGTAAATGGTAACTCTGTAGTATCAGGGCTACACAATGCTTGACTCAACTCTGCAGGATCAGGACAGACAGAAGCAGGTAAATGGTAATGCTATAGTATAAGGCCTACACATAGCTGGGAATAACTCTGCTAGTTCAGGACAGACAGCAGCAGAACCAGTTACATGGTAACGGTCCAGTATAAAACCTACTCATAGCTCAGCCTAACTCTGCAGGACAGGCAGCAGCTAAAGGTAATAGTGTAGTGTAAGGCCTACACATAACTCAGCATGATCAGGACAGACAGCAGCAGGTAGATTTTAACGGTCGAGTATAAGGCCTACACATAGCTCAGCCTAACTCTTCAGGACAGACAGCAGCATGTTCTAAGTTTGAAGCAGGAATGTGTTCCCAGGAATGTGCCCCCACCAGACCAGGGCAACACCAAAAATAAACTAAGACACCTCTGACAGCAGCAGGTTCTAAGTTTGCAGCGGGAATGTGTTCCCAGGAATGGGCCCCCACCAGACCAGGGCAACCAGACCAGGGCAACACCAAAAATAAACGAAGACACCTCTGACAGCAGCAGGTTCTAAGTTTGCAGCAGGAATGTGTTCCCAGGAATGGGCCCCCACCAGACTAGGGCAACAACAAAAATAAACTAAGACACCTTTGACAGCAGCAGGTTCTAGGTTTGCAGCAGGAATGTGTTCCCAGGAATAGGCCCCCACCAGACCAGGGCAACATAAAAAATAACCTAAGAAACCTCTGACAGCAGCAGGTTCTATGTTTGCAGCAGGAATGTGTTCCTAGGAATGGGCCCCCACCAGACCAGAGCAACACCAAAAATAAACTATGACACCTCTGACAGCAGCAGGTTCTAAGTTTGCAGCAGGAATGTGTTCCCAAAAATGGGCCCCCACCAGACTAGGGCAACAACAAAAATAAACTAAGACACCTCTGACAGCAGCAGGTTCTAGGTTTGCAGCAGGAATGTGTTCCCAGGAATAGGCCCCCACCAGACCAGGGCAACATCAAAAATAACCTAAGACACCTCTGACAGCAGCAGGTCCTAAGTTTGCAGCAGGAATGTGTTCCCAGGAATGGGCCCCCACCAGACCAGAAAAACACCCAAAAAATACTAAGACACCTCTGACAACCCTCCTCATCCTCTCTATCTGCACCCTTCTTACTCTCTGCTGTGTGCACTCCCAAAGACACCACCACCACCACCATAGCCCCTCCCATCAATTTCCAGACCTTACTGATGCACAGCCATTCTTGGCATCGGATGAGGAAGAGGAGGTAGCAACGGCTGCCACCCAGCGGTCTGACAACAGTACCCAGATCAGCCCAAGGAGGGTGTTCCCCGCTGTTGCTGCCTACTCTGAGATCTCTAATGTCAGTGGTGGTGAAGGTGACGTGTCGATGGATGTGACGTGGGTGCCCACAAGAGAGGAAGAGGAGGGGAGTTCAGAGGGAGTGACGGCGCAGCAGATAGGGAGGAGAAGCAGGCAGAACTCGCAGTGCACAGGAGGCAAAAAGCAGACTGCAAATGTATCTGGAGCGAGCCATCCACCATGCACGATCACATCTTGCGTTCCCAGGATGCCGGCACATGGCTCCGCAGTGTGGGCTTTTTTAACTTGTCAGCTGCTGATAATAGTATTGCCATCTGCAGCCTGTGCTGTCAATGAATAAGTCGCGGTAAGCCCAACACTCACCTAGGGACGACCGGCTTAAGAAGGCACCTGGCCTCCCATTACCGAGCCCAGTGGGAGCAATGCCGTCAGAACCCACAAAGCCACACTCCTGGTGGTCCACGTCCTGCCTCTTCTCCTTCTCTTCTCTCCTCCCATTTGTCCTCCACTCCACCTTCCACCGTGCTGTCATCGCGTTCATCTGGCACAAGGCAGGCTTCCATGGCCCAAATGTTTGAGCGTAAAAATATGATGACGCCGGATAATCCTCTTGCCCAACGGCTGACAACTGGCTTTTTGGAACTGCTAGCCCGCCAACCACTGCCATATAAATTGGTGGATTCGGAGGCCTTTATAAAATTTGCGGCCATTGGCACACCGCAATGGAAGATCTCCGGAGGGAAATATTTCTCTCAGAAGGGCATCCCAGAGCTATATGGCCACGTTCAGTGGCAAGTGAATGTATCTCTGGCACACAGTGTGGGTGCCAAGATACATCTGACCACAGACACTTGGTTTAGCAAACACGTGCAGGGGAGGTACATAACTTTTACTGACCACTGGGTGAACCTTCTGACGGCCGTCAAGCATGTTAGCCGTGGCACCCATGTGGATTTGGTGTTACCGCCACGGATTGCATGCAGGCCTGCCTCTTCTTATCCTCCTCCTACTCCATCCTCCGTCTTCTCCTCGGCTGACTCCTCCTTTTCCACTGCTACTGCCTCTTCCGCTGCACCCCACAAGCTCGCCAGAACCTATTCGACATGACAGGTGGGACGTTGCCATGCTGTGCTGCGGCTGTTGTGCCTGGAAGCCAAGAGCCACACCGGTCCTGCACTGCTTTCAGCTCTGCGGTCACAGACTGATCAGTGGCTAACACCGCTCAATTTGACAGTTGGTAAAGTGGTGTGTGACAACAGTGCCAATCTGCTAAGCGTGCTGAAACAGGGCAAAATGACACACGTGCTGAACTTAGTCGTGCAGCGATTCGTTGCCAAATAACCCGGGGTCCACGACGCCTTGCGCCAGGCCAGGAAAATCTCTGCCCATTTTAGAAGATCTTACACGGCCATGGCTCACCTTGCTGACGTTCAGCGGCGACACACCTGCCCGTTAGACGTCTGATTTGTGACTGCCCGACGCGCAGGAATTTCACCTTGTATATGCTTGATAGGCTGCTCCAGCAGCAACGTGCCGTTAACAACTACCTTTACGAACTCTGCGGCAGGACAGGTTCTGGGGAGCTTGTGTTTTTTTTCACCGCAGCAGTTGCTGCTCATGCGAGAGACATGCAGACTTCTGCGGCCATTTGATGAGATCACCAAACTGGTCAGTCGCAGCCAGGGCGCCATCAGTGACATCATACCTTACGCCTTCTTTCTGGAGCATGCATTGCGTTGTGTCATTGATCAAGCCATCGAGGAGCAGGAGCAGGAAGATGAGGAAGTCGCAATGCTGAATGAATTCCCAGAGGGGGGACACTCCATCCGAGACAAGTCAGCAGGAGTCTGAAGAGGAGTCAGAGGATGATAGTAGGGGGAGGAGGAGGAGCAAGAAGAGCAGGCTTTAAACTCTTCTGGGATCCCTGGTGTTGTCTGTGGATGGGGGGTGGAGACATTCTTCTAGGCGATGAGCAGGAGCCAGGCCGCTCCACCGCTTCCAATTTAGTGCAAATAGGGGCCTTTATGCTCCAGTGTTTGAAGAGGGACCTCCGTATAAAAAGCATAAAGGGGAAGGACCATTACTGGGTGGCAACGTACTTAGACCCCCGGTACAAACACAAAATGGGGGACATGTTATCAGCATCTTAGAGGGCTGTCAGAATGAAGCATTTCCAGGCCTTGCTGCAAAAGATGCTGCATTCTGCTGTTGTGGGCGCTGGCAGAAGAAATTTCCACCCACAGAGAAACAGTTGCGAGTACCAATCCTACAGCGCATGCAAGAAGAGGGCGGTTTCAAGATGTGTTAGTCACTTCGGATACGAGATCATTCTTGCAGCCAACCCATCGACAGCTGCCCTACGGATCCAGCCTCAGGGAACGCCTAGACCAACAGGTGTCCGACTACATCGGGTTAACGGCCGATGTGGACGCTCTGAGAAAAGAGGAACCCCTAGACTACTGGGTGTGCAGGCTTGACCTGTGGCCAGAGTTGTCACATTTTGCCATGGAACTCTTGGCTTGCCCCTCGTTGAGTGTCCTGTCTGAAAGAACGTTCAGCGCAGCAGGGGGGATCGTGACCAATAAGCGCACTCGCCTAGCTCACAACAGTGTGGACTACCTCACATTTCTAAAAATGAATGAGGCATGGATCTCGGAGGAATTCAACACCTGTGACGACCAAGTTTAATTGAATTTCCTTATGACAGCCCACAAATATCTGCCACCACCCAGAACAAATAATGGTCCCTGTCTTAGGTAAATACAGCAGCATAAGAGGCCTTTTCTGTCCGGTGAATGCCTAATGTTTGGGACCTCGGAGGAATTCAACACCTGTGACGACCACGTGTTATCAAATTTAAACTATTATTATTTGCTTTTTTTTCAAGAGGGGGGATTTCGTTAGCCATGTTTTGAATCCAATTTTATATTTTTTGTTCTTTTAAACATATGTAATTGACATCTATTTGTACTGGCCTGCAGTAAAATTGATATCCAATGACCGTCTAATATACCTCCCGCCACATTATCACTTGATGTTTTCTGTCAGGTGAATGCCTTATTTTTGGAACCTGTACTCCCGTGACCTAAAACAAAATTTTTCTAGGCTCAGGCAGGCCTCATTTTTGACAGTTTCCCTTTAAGATGCATAAAAATGGCCCATGATCAGAATACATATTTTTTGTGGGAATTTTTGCCATTGATCCCCCTCTGGTATGTCACTGTCCATGTTGTTGCACTTCTTGTAAGTATTTGGTGGTTGCAATGACCTGAAGGTTTTTCAGGTTCGCCTGCCATTAAAGTAAATGGGGCCCGCCGCGAACTTGTGGTTCGCAAACATTTAAGCGTTTGTGAATCGTCCTGGCCGATGTTCGTCCATCACTACCTGGGAACCCAGTACTCCATGGGGTCATCGGTGCTCATGCTGTCAGAAGCCCCGACAGACCCTATGTAGTCTGCCACCATGCGGGCCAGCCGCTGGTGGTGACTGCTGCTGCTACTGGGTCACACAGACTGGTAGAACAACCTCATCTCACCCATAAGGTCACCTGCTCGGCTAGTGCTGCTAGTGCCAGCCACCTGGTGGGTGAGATGGGCGGGGAGAACTGGAGCGTGAGGCAGAGGGTTTTCCTGCTCCAGCCAGAGGATCCCACAGGCCCGTAGGTTTTGGGGATGAACTGCTCTAGTTTCCCCTTGCAGCGAGGGTCTAAAAGGGTGGCCAACCAATAAATGTCCTTATCCTTAATTTTCTTGATCTGGGGGTCTCTCCTGAGGCATCGTAGCATGTGGGCAGCCAAGGGGAAGAGGGCAGCCCGCTGTGACTCTTTTTGGCTGCCCGGGACCATGACTTCTCAGTCATCCTGCTGCTGCTGCTCCTTGTGGGAGCCGCCCCACCCCTGGATTAACGGTGCCCCCAGCACCGGCTCTCCCTCCTGACCAGGCCCAGACTCCTGGACATCACCAAACTCCTCAACAAATTCTTCCTCCTCCTCCTCATCCTAGGCCTGGTCTTGGTGGAGCGTTGTTGGCTCTTCTTGCTCCACCAAGGCACTCTCCCAAGCCTCGAGCAGGCGATCTAGTGTCCTGTCCAGCAGGAACACTATGGGGAGCACGTCATTGAGGCCGACATGCTCCCCGCTGACCATCTTGGGTGCCTAGGGCCAACACGTGGCAGACCTGGTGTATCTGCCCCCACTCTGCATTTGTGATGTAGGGGAGTGGGTGTGATGGACCGGAAGTGCCTTGGTCCAGCAGGTATTCCTTGACTGCCCGTCGCTGCTCCCACAACTTCTACAGCATGTGGAGGGTGGAGTTCCACCGCGTCACACTGTCCACAATCAGCCTGTGAGAGAGCAGGCTGTTGTCCTGCTGCAGTTTGGACAGGGACACAATGGCGGTTGGGGAGCGTCGGAAGTGGCTGGAAATCCTCCGTACCCTTTGCGCAATGTCACTCAACCTTGGGTATGTGCGTAGGAACTTCTGTAACACAAGGTTGAGGACATGTGCCATGCAGGGCACGTGTGTCAGACTGCCAGCATGGATGGCGGCTAGGAGGTTGCTTCCGTTGTCACAGACAACCATATCTGCCTCTAGCCTTCAGGGTGTCAGTCACTTCTGAACCTGAGCCTGTAGTGCGGCCAGAACATGAGGTCCAGTGTGTCTCTATTCCCCTAAGCTCACAAGCTGGAGCACGGCCTGGCAGCAGACGTGCCCCACACTTGCTTAGCTACAGGGACGCTTGCTGGGGGGCTCAGCAGCGGTGGAGACAGTGGCTTGAGTGACAGCAGCAGTTCTCCCCTGGACACCCCGAGGCGGCAGCACAAACTCAGATGCCGACACATCTGATGATCCCTCCCCGGCGCCTCGGAGGGACACCCAATGGGCAGTAAAACTGATGTATCATCCCTGCCTATGTCTGCTGGTCCAGGCATCCATTGTCAGATGCCCCCTGTCACTGACAGAGTGATCCAGCGACAGGGATACATTCTGCACAATGTGCTGGTGTAGGGCAGGGATGCCGGTCCTGGCAAAGAAATGGCAGGTGGGGACACACCATCTGGGTTGGGCCTGCTCCAACATCTGTTGGAATGGATTGCTGTCGACAATATTTAATGGCAGCAGATGTTGTGCGATAACCCTTGCCAGGAGCCCATTTAGTGAACGCATGCATCGCACCCTGGGGGCACAGGGTGCAGTGCGTTCAAATGTGTCGCCACTGACGGCTGGCGCCAGATGGCAGCGGAGGCGATAGAGGAGGGTACAGTGGAGGAAGAGGTCTGGCTGCCGATACCAGTACCTCTAGGAGAGGGAGCGGGGAGTGCTTATGCATTGTTGGAAGGGGTTGGGGTGGCTGCAGTACAGTGGCAGGAGCTGCTGTCCCCTGCGCACTGATGGTGGCGCTGCTACGACCAACCTACATCTGTTCCCACTCCCACCAGTGATTTACTCTCATGTGCTGGGTAAGGGCAGTGGTACCCAGCCGAGCAACAGACCTCCCTCTCCTCACCCTGGCATGGCACAGCTGACAGATGGCAATTGTTACATCGTCTGCTGCCAGGGAGAGGTAAGCTCAAACAGGCGTCTAACGAGACCGACCTCCTGTCAGATGGGGTGGGGCTCAGTGAGCACAGGTGGAGCTGGCTGCTGCTGCCTCCTCCAGCTGACATTACCAGTGGAGCCCCTGACACTGGGCTCACTGGTGACCTGGCGCACCGTTTCCTTCGGGGGCCTACCTTCCTCATCAGTGCTGCTGTCACCTGACAAGGTGGTGGCACCCATTCTGGGTCCCCCTCTTCTTCGCCCCCTGATATGTCAGACCCAAGGCCAATCTATGGTGGACTGAGGGGAACTGCAGACGTGGAGCCCCTGAGCTGTCCCCTCGCTGACACCTGGGTCTGACTAGGTGCGAGGCTTCTGTGGCTGAAACCACCCGCACCAGTTGGAAGGGATGTCACTGGGGTACTGACAGGCGGTACCCCCTCCTCCATCCCTTCCAAAAGGTCCTGACCATGAGGAGGACTGAACTGCAATTCACTCTCCTGCATTACCTCCCCCAAGATGTCCCTCTTACTGTCTCTGTCAAACAGGAGCAGGGTAGATTCTTAGGGCCCGGAGGTTGGTCCTGTAAGAGGCGGAGTGCTGCTGCTGATGCTCAGAGCCGGGGCAGAGGACTCCATGCCACTGGCTTGTTCTGAGTAGAAATGGGGCAGCTGCCACACCCAAAGAAATCACTAATAAGGCGGAGGCCCCTGACACCTACGCCCGCCCTTTCGTGGGTAGAGGAGCGGCCCCGTGCTGGCAGCGGTCCAGCACTGGAACCAACTCCCCTACCACGGCTGCCTGAACGCCCACATGGTTTAAGATATGGGATTCCCGGGGGCCTTGATTCTTCTGGTTGCCAATTCTATCTTGCCACTTTCATGATTTTTCTTTTTCTTTTTCCATTATTCTCTCTTTTTTGGTCCTTCCTTTCTTTTCCTTTTTGCTGTTTGAGAGGGATGAAAGAGGATCTTTGAGACGCATCACAAGGGTAGTGAGGGGTGGGAAATGGGAGGCTATTTGTAATTTAAAATAATAATTTTATACTGTAATTTTGAATGAAAATGATAATAAAAAGAATAAAAAAAAAGATAGAGTTGTTTAGTGCCTAATAGTGTTACTGATTTCTTCACCAGCTCAGTATTGAATAACTTGCAGCACTCTAGCCTTTTAAGAACATTGGGGGTCATTTACTAAAATATATATGCCACTTTTTGGCGTATATCTGTCGCAGATTCTGTGACTTTTCCCTGCTCACGCCAGGTCTAAAAAAGGGGTCGTGGCTTGAGCGGTGAAAGGGTCGTTGCCTCTACATTAATTTGGCGCATCCACCGCCAGCCTTAGTAAATGACCCTTATTGTGTCTTTATAGCAAAAAAAGGCCTGATGCAAAAAAAAATGTTATGGCTGTTATTGCTATAAATGTGAGAAGGGCTGTAGGAGGATGGCCCCACATGGTTTACCTATATGGAGCCCTGTAATTTCAGATGGCAGCCCTGATACTAACACACTCTTTCTCTCTCTCAGAAGGCTGGTACCCTGGCCAAAGGCTGGTGGCCCAGGGTGTGTGGCAGAGTATCCCCATCTCAGCGTCTTCTTCTGGTCACTTGTGCGGTCTGGCAGAGTCTCTTCTTCTAAGCACTGATCCTGAACTGCAGAATGCTAGGGGCTCTAACTGCTCTCCTAATATACACAGGGCCATCTTTAACAAGGGGCAAAAGGGGCAGCTGCCCCGGGCCCAGTTGCTCCTGGGGGGCCCAAGGCAGCTGCCTCTTGAGCCCTGCTAGCCACTGCCCTGGGTGTCAGGCTGTCAGCTACACAGGGGGTGCTGCCATGCCATGCCGGCACTCCAGGCAGCATCCTGTAAGAGCTGTGAATCTCTAGGACCTTAGATGACATCATCACCATGGGACCAGTAACCTAGCAATACTACTGGTCACATGGCTATAAGGTCCTATCAGGAGTGTTGCTGTAGAAGTTTGCCTTAACTGTGGAGCTTTTTTTGTGAAGATTACATCAGAAAAAGGTGACAGGGGCTGTTATGCTAATATACTGTAAACTACTGTATAGTGGGGTGCTGTATAGTGTGGGGGCCTGTATAATGTGGGGGGCTGTATACTGTGGGGGGCTGTATACTGTAGGGGCCTGTATACTGTGGGGGCCTGTATACTGTGGGGGGCTGTATAGTGTGGGGGCTGTATAGTGTGGGGGCTGTATATTGTGGAGTGCTATACTGCTGTAGTGTATACTGTGGGGGGCTGTACTGTACACTGTGGGGGCTGTATACTGTGGGTGCTGCATATTTTGGAGTGCTATACTGCTGTACTGTATACTGTGGGGGGCTGTATACTGTATACTGTGGGTGCTGTATATTGTGGAGTGCTATACTGCTGTACTGTTTAGTGGGGGGGCTGTATACTGTGGGTTCTGTATATTGTGGAGTGCTATACTGCTGTACTGTATACTGTGGGGGGCTGTATACTGTGGGTGCTGTATATTGTGGAGTGCTATACTGCTGTACTGTATACTGTGGGGGGCTGTATACTGTGGGTGCTGTATATTGTGGAGTGCTATACTGCTGTACTGTATACTGTGGGGGGCTGTATACTGTATACTGTGGGTGCTGTATATTGTGGAGTGCTATACTGCTGTACTGTATAGTGTGGGGGCTGTATACTGTGGGTGCTGTATATTGTGGAGTGCTATACTGCTGTACTGTATACTGTGGGGGGCTGTATACTGTGGGTGCTGTATATTGTGGAGTGCTATACTGCTGTACTGTATACTGTGGGGGGCTGTATACTGTGGGGGGCTGTATACTGTATACTGTGGGTGCTGTATATTGTGGAGTGCTATACTGCTGTACTGTATACTGTGGGGGGCTATATACTGTGGGGGGCTGTATACTGTATACTGTGGGTGCTGTATATTGTGGAGTGCTATACTGCTGTACTGTATAGTGTGGGGGCTGTATAGTGTGGAGTGCTGTATCGTGTATAGTTTGGGGTGCTGTATACGGTGAGGTGCTATACTGTGAGGTGTTGTATACTGTGTGGTGCTGTATATTGTGGGCAGCTATACTGCTCTACTATATACTGTGGGGTACTGTATAGTGTGGGGTGCTATATTGCATACTGTGTGGTGCTGTATACTGTGGGCTGCTATACTGCTCTACTATATACTGTGGGGTACTGTATAGTGTGGGGTGCTATACTGCATACTGTGTCGTGCTGTATACTATAGGGTGATATAATGCATACTGTGGGTTGCTGTATACTATAGGGTGCTATACTGCATACTGTGGGGTGCTGGGGTGAACTGTAACACTAGGGTGAGCCGAGCCCTGGTCTCCTTCCTGCAGAGCGGTGCTCACTTCCAGCCTGAGCCCAGCTGCCCAGAGCTCTGACCCTGAGCCGCTGGAGTCTTCAGAACTGGAAGTATTTACAGTCATTCACTGGACTCTACCAGATGTGTGGATTTTTTGTGTGTGTGTTGTGGTGGAGGGCGTGATTGCCTGCTAAGGTGTGGGAAGGCGGGATCCAGGGGGGCCAAGTAAATTTTTGCCCAGGGTCCAATCAATATTAAAGACGGCTCTGAATATGCAGTTTCTAGCTGAACTAGAACATTGTAGTAGGAGGGGTGAAGTGGAGAAACACAACCCAAACAAATACAATGTTACACTTTCCGTCTGTCCTAGACTTGCATAAGAACTACAGTAATACTTAATGGGAATGACAAAGCAGATTTTCCAGACAAAAACAAGTCTTCAGACATAACAACATAGCTAAACCAAACATCACCAGGGGTGGCCAACCTTACAGACACAAAGAGCCAGAAAAAAAAAATATGACTACCAGGAGCCACAAGTTTTACATTTACACATGAGTCACCAAATTTTTCACCCTATAAGATGCACCTAGGTTTTTGCGGAGAAAAATACGAATTTTTATTTTTTTTCATCAGACCCCCAATGCTCATCTGACCTCCAAATCAGACCCCCAAAATAAGACCACCAATGCTCAGATCAGACAACACAAATCAGACCCCCCTGTGCTCAGATCAGACCCCCCCCCGTGCTCAGATCAGACCCCCACGTGCTCAGATCAGACCCCCCCATGCTCAGATCAGACCCCTATTGCTCAGATCAGACCCCCATTGCTCAGATCAGACCCCCATTGCTCAGATCAGACCCCCATTGCTCAAATAAGATCCCCCCTATGCTCAGATAAGACCCTCCATGCTGAGATCAGGACCCCCCATGATCAGATCCCCTATGCTCACATCAGAACCTCCCATGCTTAGATCAGACCCCATACTCAGCACTATAATTTAAAGACATCGCCTACCTCTCCTGATCGGGCACCGGGCTCCTGCTCAGGCACCTGCTACTCTGCAGGTCTGACACGGTCTCCACTGTGTCCTGATGTGCACAGCGTCAGGTCATAGTGCGCTTCTCCACCTACTACGTTCTGACACTGTGCGCATCAGGACGTAGTGGTGAGCGAGCTGGAGCTGTAGAGTAGCAGGTGCCTGATCAGGAAAGGAGAGCTGAGCGTGGGGTGCGGTGGTCTGACTGCTTTCTAGCTCCACCGCTAGAGCCGCACTTGAAGAGGCAAAGAGCCGCGGGTTGGCCGACCCTGGTCTGTCTGGTTTTGGTGGTAATCACATCTGCCTTATTCCCTCCAAAATATAGTCTTCTTTAACCCTTATGGTAACTGTGGAAAATTGTTAGCTTCTCATTATTAGCTAGAAAGTCCCAAAATTCTCTCAGTATTCATTAAAGAGGTTGTCTCACTTCAGTAAGTTGCATTTATCATGTAGAGGAAGTGAATACAAGCCACTTACTAATTTATTGTTATTATTCATATTGCTTTCTTTGCTGGCTGAATTCATTTTTCCATCACATTATACACTGCTCGTTTCCATGGTTACAGACCACCCTGCAATTTATCAGTGGTGGTCATGCTTGCACACTATAGAAGAAAGCGTCAGCCTCTCTGGTGGCCGGGACAATGGGAGCGCACATAGACTAGTGCTTTTTCCTAAAAATGAATCCAGCCAGCAAAGGAAGCAAGTTAACCCTTTAAAGAGAAATAATGTAAAGAAGTGCCGTTTATCTCTGTATCATCTGGTTTGACACCAGACTGTGATCTTTATACAAGTATTATTTACAGACGATGGAAATTTTCTATGGATTCCACCAATGATAATCTTCTCTCGGATGGCATTAGAGCTTAACTAAAACCAGCAGAAATGTCTGTCCCCGTACAGTTCATCTCATCCTATAATCAGATCATTAAATACTTCATTTTTCCCATTACCAGCCAGCAGATTCATTACTGCTGAACATCTGTTCTTCAGGAGGAGAGCACTGCTGAGCGTACGAGCATCTTCTAGGTGATGCCCTGTAGAAGGAGCGATCATCTGTCTCACACATTAACCATTCTAATAAGACGGTCATGAATTAGGTTGGCGTTTTCTGCATTGATCACCAGGACTGTCCGGCAGAGATGACGTGATGATAATTAAAGGCTGGTTGTAATTCCCGTATAATGTCCTGGCTTAATCTTCAGCCATGATGAATTACTAATTCTTATTAGCAGACCTCGAGATTTCCTCAAGATTTCTAGGCAGCGCTGAACAGATAATCAACATGTACAATCTCTATTAAAGGGGTTTTCCAGGAGCACAATATTGATGATGACCTATCCTCAGGATAGGTCATCAATATCTGATCGGTGGAGGTCTGGCTCCTGGTACCCCCACCAAGAAGCTGGAGCCCTGTGGCCTCCTCACAGCTTCAAAGTACAGCACCATACACTATGTGGTGGCTGTGTTTTATATTGCACCCCAGGGCCATACACTTAAATGGAACTGAGCTGTGTGTAGGCCATGTCACCAATAAACATGAAGCCACTGGTCTAGGAAGAGACCAAGGCTCTCACTGGAACCCCACAGCTGATCAGCGAGGATGCCTAGAGTCGGACCCCACACCTATCAGATATTGATGACCTGTTCTGAAGAGAGGCCATCAATATTGAACTCCCTGAAAACACCTTTAATGGGTTAACTTTAAAAAGGTTTCTTGGATACAAAAAATAAGTCCTTATATGGCTATGTGAACACAAAACATAAAAAGTTATGGTTTCTGGGACATGGGGATGACAAAATGAATATGAAAAATAAAATAAAATAGCCATGGTGGGAAAGAGTGTTAGCTCCAATTATATCTTCATTGCCTTCCCAGAATCTAACAGAAGCCGAATCCTCTGCCCATTGACTTATCATGGAGTCAGTCAGGGTTGTGTTGTGGTGCCCATCATTTCAGAAGCCATAATAGCGCTGCAAGATATTGTTTTCAATATGGAATGGAATTGGTAACTGAGCCTCCAACACAAAACTGAACCAAGTCTTGAAAGGGGTTGTCCCACAAAAATATTCTCCAGCTTTCAAATCAGCACCTGCATCTGAATACTTTTGCAATTGCATGTAATTATAAATATTGTATAGCCACTGAGTTATTCAATAAAATGTATCTGTATAGCGCCACCTGCTGTTTGTTCTTTTTCTTATTTCTCTGTCCACCTCCCTGAGGTGGACGCACGTGCTCAGTCCCAGCCTTCAACTGCTTCTTGAGTTGTGATAGAGAGAGAGAGCTGCAGCTAAAAGAACCCGCCCCCTGAGCTGCAGAAGAAAGGACATGCCCCTTAGCTGCAAGAGAAAGTACGGGTACCCTGAGCGATCACAGAAAGGACATGTCCCCTCACCTGCCAGCCTGCAATAAATCTAGCAGAGCAATTGGAGCACTGAATGGTGGGGGGGGGGGGGGTCTTTGGATCCATGCGAGGTACAGGGCTGGTTCTAGATTTGTTAGAAAGAGATTGTCATGTACTAGATAATATATGATTTTCGTTTTTACATTTATCATGGGATAACTTCTTTAAGGAGATCAGTACATGTATAACACTTATCTCACTCTTCTTGGCAACATGTTAAGGGAAGGGGGTGCAGAAAGTGATCATATTTACTCAGGAAGAAAAGCCTTTTTTGTGAAGATTCCTAAGGATTTACTGTTTTACAATGATAACTATTACATCCAGAGTTCAGGCCGTGGGTCTCTTTATATCTTACGAGTTGGCTTTTGTTTGGATGGGATATTAGGTCTACCTGGTGCCGATTGGACATCTAATTTCTTCTCACATTCCAGACTGATTACTTTTGCTAGAAGAACTGTTATAAAGGCATATACTGTATAATGATAAAGACATCTCAACATTGTGCATAGCCAATAACACAATAATACATGCAATGGCCAGGATATGTGTTGTTAAAGTTCAGTATTTTTCGTGACGCCAATCGCAGCGTGCGCAGGGTACTATCCCAGGGCCCTTCCAAGGTGTTATAACGCACGTCCCAGGTTAGGAATGCCAGAGTGGGGTAATGGCCTATAATGTCTCTATAAGGTGGTGATACTTGTGTCAATGGTGTCTCGAACCTGGTTACGGCTGGACTCCTCGCTCACTTGCAATACATTTGAGTGTAGTGATAGTAGGAGTAATAGAGGAATTTTGCAGAGTAAATAATGTCCAGACGTTTAGATGAAGTTCAAACGTTTCTTTACTGAAGATAACTTGTCTCCAAGCAGTATACAGCTTTGGTCTCTGGTCCCAGCAGGTTTTGGCAAGTATTGGCAGGAATAAATACTTCTGCTTTAAATTTGGAGCTTGAGGGATAAGTCGTCTGCTTGGTAGCTCTGTAATTGTGACAGGAATTAACTTCTGCTGTATGGGGACAGACTCGCTGAGAAGGAATGGCTTATCCTAGTGCAGCCAGCCAGTACCTCAGGGGCAACACGTGAGGTGCACGGTAGGCCGATGAGGGGCCAAATAACAACACAGTTCATCAGTTTACTCACGGTTAGCAGAAAGCCTCCCTGGGCTGGCAGCACAGTGTTGAGGTGGACAGCACGAAATCCTCCGGGTCACGCTCTGTGGTAGGAAAGCATCAGCCAAGATGGTGGTTGAGGTGCCCTTGATGTCAGGGGTGCTTAGGGTGCTTGTTGCGGCTGAGTCCCTTGATGGTATTTGTCATGACGCCAGTACCGTTAATGGTGGTACAACCAATTGTAAGAACGAAGTAGACAGTGGTAGGATACAACTCACAGCTTTTACTGATGTTGGCTCCAGTTGTAGCATGTACATCAGATATAATACAGTCCTTTGTAATTTAAAGGAATCCCGTTGATCCACTGTTAATAGGTTTGGCCGGGTTTAGCTTAGCTTGAAGGTTCTGTATCAGTGTAAATTGCCGGTGGCTATAGTATCCTTCACCTGGTTATCCAAAGGTCTTTAATGACTGGTTTGTGGCTTTTATCCTTTGGATGTTTAAGTCTTTTCTTTTGTCCCTTTCTGGACTAGACTTTAACTGAGCAGAAGTGCTAGATCTGCACTCTCTCAAACTCAGCAACAGACTACTAATCAACAACCACTGATCTACAACTAATCTGTCTCACTAGGCCTGACCTAGGTATTTATATGACCTAAGTGCTATCCCCATCTAATGGTGGGATGTATAAATTACACCAGACCAGCCTATGAACAGGGATACAACAGGTGTTGTAGTACAAAATAACATGCAATATGATAATGCAGCTTTAAAGCTATTTTGCAGTTCACACGTGTTCCTGAGTGGGACGCTGCACTAGGTCTCTGGACAACTCACAGATGATTTCTCAGGGGATGCTTTCTTCCTGGAACTCTGGAGGTTGCAGTTAGTTTTCTGCTTCTTCATCCAGCTGAGGCTGAAGGTGCTCAGACTGGGGATATGATCAAGTCTCAGCCGAGATAAGATCCTTGCTGTCTTCCGTATGCAGGGGATCTCCTGAACGTTATCACACAGCCTTCCCCTAGCAGGGGGAGGCTACAATGACCTTACTTCCTTCTCCACCCATGCTGCAGGATGTGGGAACAGCCCACTTTGCTCACAGAGGGGGAGCAAAGCTGGAATAATCCATTCCAGCCTAGATACACTAAACTGGGACTTGTACCTTGCCAAAGTGTTGCTGCCACCTGCTGGTGATCCTGGAAAATTACTGGAACAATTATGTTTAACATGGTTTTAGATGACAATATACAAGCTCTTAGGAGATAGTAGCGGGTTAGAGGCGTGTAGTAACATATTGCTGATCAGGACCACCACTTGAACATCCATCTGCAGTACCCCAGACCTGGTGGTATCTGCAATTATGTTGTGTACTATGTGTTATGCTTTATGTTCCTGCTGTACGTTCCAGCAAGAGAAAGTATGGTTGACAATGGTTGGTAGGGACGGGGCTAATCACTCTGTTTCTCCATTCTTGTTCAGAGTGGACTGGTCCTGCCTCCTGCCAGAAAGGTGGGGGATTCCAGTGTATAGAGTGTGGAGGAAGTAAGTTCATGCCTGAGCTCCTACTCCAAGAGCCTGATACTATTCTCCTGTGAGACACTTATTCCAGGAAGATTGCCAGAGTAAAGATACAGCTTTCCCAAAAGTTGCAGCTGATAAAGTCAGCAGAGCGTCCAGCTTTACAGACCCTGCTTACTATGAGGGAAAACGGGTCAGACACCCGTCACCTAGAATAACCACCAGGTCATACTAACTTCAAGCCTGTATCTCACAGTTAACAACAATATCCACAAGCACCTGCAAGTGCCATTTAATTACCACACAAACAGACACCATACATCCTGATCTGGTGCCAGAAACTTTGTACTTGTTATATTTTGCACAAAGTAAAGAGAACCTTTTATACGTTTATTTTTGGCCTCATTCTTCAAACTACCTTTCCACTTCAATGATCCCCAGGAAGCGACGACCTGAGGGAGTACACCATGACACAACCTCTCATCAGGAGCCACTACCACTCCCATCCTTTGCAGCAGCTTCTCATGGGATTGCTGCATAGCCATCAGAAAAGTGAAGGAATATGATGTCATACCCCCCTCCTGTTCAGACAACCCACAGGCTATTTCTTCCCTTGGGTCCCATTATTTGCTGGGCCCCTGTGTACATGGGATAAAGCCATACCTGACACACATGCATTGATTTTATTGTGTTAAGGCTGATTCACACATCTGTGTTTGTTTGACATAAGTTAAAAAAGGATTATTATTTTTTTTTTTTTTTTTTTTATGAAACTGTTAAGAAGTCGATTTTTGGGCCTGTCTGTCCATTTTTTACCCTCCGTGTGTCCTGCATTTCCCACTTCTAGGCTGAAAAGGGGATTTCTAAAGCATCTCTTAGGCTACTTTCACACTCTCGTTTTGGGCGGATCCGTCATTGATCTGCAAAAATGGATCCGTTACAATAATACAACCGCATGCATTCGTCATGAACGGATCCGTTTGTATTATCTGTAACATAGCCAAGACGGATCCGTCATGAACTCCATTGAAAGTCAATGGGAGACGGACCTGTTTTCTATTGTGCCAGATTGTGTCAGAGAAAAAGGATCCGTCCCCATTGACTTACATTGTGTGCCAGGACAAATCCGTTTGGTTCAGTTTCGTCAAGCGGACGGCAAAACGCTGCAGAGCGGAATGGAGACAGATCGGAGGCAAACTGATGCATTCTGAGCGTATCCTTTTCCATTCAGAATGCATTAGGGCAAAACTGATCCGTTTTGGACCGCTTGTGAGAGCCCTGAACGGATCTCACAAACGGAAACCAAAACTCCAGTGTGAAAGTAGCCTTAGGTCCATGAAATACAGACCAACCACTGATGACATCCATGTGCTGTCGGTGGTCTTCCCAGACCCATAGACAGTTATGGGTGCGTTTGGTCTGCATCATTGCTGTTTGTTTTCTACTGACCCACGGTCAAGGATGTGTAGCTGATGTAAGCCTGCAAGGGGGGGTAACGTACGGTTCTGGACATTCACGGAGGCACAGATGACATAAACTTCACGTCACTTTTATTTAGGGTCCGATTTCAGGAGGTTTACATCAACACATGCTTTTTAGTGGAACCCAGGATTTCCAGTATTGCAGTCACAAATCACAAAACAAAATCCTTCCCGTCTGGGACTGACTAATAACACAAAGAGTTTGTCTCACCTAGGCTACAGTTGTTAGCCTGACGTTTACACAGCAGGTAGTTTGCTTACTGGTCCTCAGTATTCACAGCACCGTGTGCTGTCCTTGCAGGCCTTCTCCTAAGCACATTGTATATAGTAACCTAACGAGGTTAACTGCTTTAAGGTGTTTTAGAGCATACCAACAAACTGGCCTGGAAGGAAGGAAACGGTTGCTCCCCCTGCCAACCTTAACAACCTTTCCGCATAATCCAGGCCCAATATTTCCAGAAAGAATCCTGCCTAAACAACTAAGTTTGTTCAGGCCACAGCACTCCCTGGATTACACTTACTTCACCCAGGTGAGAAATCTGGGTGAAATATACCTTCCTTCCACCAGTATTCCACCTGCATGACCACACTAAACACACTAAAATCAATAGATACGTGTACTGTGGGTGGAGAACATGGACAGCACACGCTCAATGACATGTTAAGAAATGAGCTGTTACCCAAAGTGTTGGCAGCAGTGCTCCAGTGAGCCCTAGAACAACTCGTTGATATTTCAGAACCCTGGCCCACGTTTACTAAAAATGATTGCACCCTTATCTTTGTTCTAATAAATGTGCCCAAATTTGGCACAGTTTGGAGCATTTTTGTAGATTTCCTAGTTTTAGGAAGATCTACAGCACCTAGCTCTCAAAAGGGCAGTGCTTAGTGGAAAAGGGGAGTGGTTTTGTGGGAAAGGGTGTGGCCTAAGAAATACTGTTTTTCACCTTAATTGTGTCACAAAGCGAGTGAATTAATAAGTGTTGTACAGTTAGACAAAAGTATCGAAAATTATCAGGCCTCCTCCGATCAGCAATTAATGGCCTACCCCAAGGATAAGCCTTCACTTAATAAAAGATGGACAACCCCTTTAAGGTTTTCCTCCTGAGATGAAATCACTGCCTTTCCAGATGCTCTAGCACATTATGAATCTGATAGATTGTCTACCATTTGCCCACCTGCAAAAAAATTGCTAACACCTTCTCTTTGGGGGTAACAAATGAAGACTGCTTTAGAGATTTAGTAGACACAGTCTCTTTCACTAGATAAACTATTTTCTTTTATACTTTTAAACCACTTTGCACACTGGGTAGATTTTGCCTTGGCTGCCCGCCCTCATATGTTTACTCACAGAGGACGCCTGGTGCCAAGCACAATATTGTTAGTGAAGCTGCTGGCCAGAAATGTGGAAAAACTGGTGCTAATAAAAATGAGTAGCAAATTAGTTAATAGCTGCTTTATCAACCCCATCTACATTAGATGAAGCCAATGTTGAATGTTCTTCTTTCTCTGAGTTGCTTACTTGGATTCTGTTAGAAATGTACTTCAAGAAGAATTGGTGACTTTCTGCCAAACCAAATCTTTAGACATGACTTGCATCCTTTTATATACCATAGAGGCCAACTTTCAAAGAATAGAAAGAGGGAGATCTCTGAGGATGCAGATACAGTTGAAATGGGGAACTGCAGGAGGGTTTCTTTTATAGTGCCTAAAATCTGGGACCGTCCTGCTTGATCCAGGCAGGTTATGAGGTGTGATATAGGCCATGCCTCCATGAGTACTGCACTTGAACTGTACTGAAACACATTGATGGTTATGTCTTTATGAATGGTTGTAAGTTACAAAATGCAGACACTCTCCAACAGAACCCTTCAGCAGAACCAAGGCCCTTTCAGCAGACCCCAAGTTCCTTCAACTACTCTCAGCACCCTTTAACAGACCCCATGTCCCTTACACAGACCCAAGGCCCCTTCAACAGGTCCCAGGCCCCATTCAACAGGTCCCAGGAACCTTCAACAGATCCCAGCACCCTTTAACAGACTCTAGCCACCTTATGTAGAACCTAGCAGATCCCAGCTAACCTACATGGATTCCAGCAGACCTCAGGCCCCTTCAACGAGTCTAAATACTCATCAACAGTTCCCAGCACACTTCAAAACACCCAAGCACCTTTCAGCAAATTCTAGCCATGTTATGTAGACCCTATCAGACCCCAGCTACCTTTTACAGATCCCAGCATACCTCAGGCCCCTTCAACGGGTCTAAGCACCCTTTATTTGTCACCAACACCATTCAATAGCCCCATAGCCCCTTAACAGGTCCCGGCACTCTTCAAAAGACTCCTGCAACCTTTAGTAGACCCTATCAGACCCGTACTACCTTTAACAGATTCCAGCAGACTCTAGAACTTCCATCGTATATATAAAAAAAAACACAGCACTCACTTGTCTTCAATTATGCAGGATTTATTCCCCAACACAATGTGACGTTTCAACTAACATGGTCTTTCTCAAGCAACAAATAATGTGAACAAAACCAGGTATATATACACACCCTCCCAGTAGGTCACATGACCAAATTAAATATGTAAATTATAAATACATTATGTTAATTACCTATATCACACCAGCCTGTGGTCTGATCATTTACACCAGATTATCATCAAAGTTTTTATAAGTAAGCACTTCTTTTTGGCTTTATAATCATACCTATGGGAACAACACTGTTTGTAATATATGTAACAGGGTGGTGGCAAGTATATCTTGCCACCACCCTCTTACATATATTACAAACAGTGTTGTTCCCATAGGTATGATTATAAAGCCAAAAAGAAGTGCTTACTTATAAAAACTTTGATGGAAATCTGTTGGGCACATCTTAGAGGGGACCTTCCTCATCGTTCTGCTAAAACAAAAAAATATTCTTAATATATCTAAATTAAATAGCATGAACTCCACCATTAAATCAGTGATTATAATACCGGGATTGAGCAATGGTCTCACTATAGATAACAAATTAGGTATCAGATCCATTGATTAAAAAAAACACGTTTATGGGCTCAATCAACCCTACAGAAGGAACGTACCTGCCTTTTAAAAAATAAAAAAAAGGTTATAGGGGGTCGTCTTCTAGATCAATACACTTTTGTCACTATCGGGGAACACACTCCCCCAGGTTGTGTGGGAGAGGTATACCCCCAGGACATTATGCATCCAATAGGTTGGGGGCGCATCCCCCATTTCTGTGGGAGAGTCGCCCCCACCCATAACACAAACAATTGACTTACCCGATAGGATAAAGGGGTCATCCGTTCCCAGATTCTCCCTTTTTTTAATCTCTATTGGGGTCATCCCATTCATGTCAGCCCTTTGTTTGTCTGTGGAAAATCTAGACCCTACAATATTAACATTGACTTAGAGGAGGCCATTTATCAAGAGGCAAACATACGGAAAAGATGGTAGAGGCCATGCTGTGAAGATCACAATTTTCCAGTTAATCTAATGTAAAGTCTGGACGGATCCGTCTGACTAACTTTCACACTTAGAATTTTTTCAGAAATATAATGCAGATGGATCCGTTCTGAACGGATCCCATCGTTTGCATTATAGGAGCGAATCCGTCTGTGCAGACATCAGACGGATCCGCTCCGAACGCAAGTGTGAAAGTCACTGGTGGATCCTAATATATTAATGTTCCTAATATAGTAGTCGCGCTGTGTGAACTATCCAGAGGTGGAAGTCCCCTCTCCGATTGTGCCCCCAGTCTCCACCATTGGTGTAGATACCTATAAAAAATTAAAAGAATGTATAAACAAATGTATTCATTCATAAATCACAACCACAAATGGTTGGGTACATCACTTCTATAAAACATATTAAGTGCTAGGATTATGTATAATAGTCCTATCACAATGAGGAGGAAAACATGATTCTGTCCAGTTCAGTATAGTGAGCCTACCTTGGACTCCCTGTTAAGGCCTTTAGGTTCAAGTGTTTGTAATTCAAAAATCCACCTTAATTCCAACCTTTTTAATAGTCTTTATCTATCACCTCCTCTCCTTTGAGAAGGTACCCCATCGATCACTCGAAATCGAAGTTGGGAAACATTATGCCTATATTTCAGTCTCTCTCCAGAGAGTAATTTCCGTATTTGGTAGCGAAGTTGATTAACTCTATTTCTGAGTTCCTGTGTTGTCTCTCCCACATATAATAACCCACAGGGACATTGTAGAGTGTAGATTACATATTCTGATCTACACGTATAATAACCCCTTATCTGATATTTTTTACCTGTTCTAGGGTGTGTAAAGCTACTGCCCTTTAACATGCTATTGCAATTACAGCAGCTCAAACAGGTAAAACAGCCTTTCTTTTTAATCCTGGGTATGTCAGAATGTTTTATAGCTGCATGTATCAATCTGTCCCCTAAATTTTGTGACCTTCTATATGGAAGGAGGGGGGTATTGCGGAATTCTTCAATATCCGGAAATGTTTGTGTCAGTATGTGCCAATTATTTTTGAGGACCTGTGCTATTCGTTTACTTTGTGCTGTATAGGTTGAGACAAAGGGAATCCTTCTACTCTCTTTTCTGGGTCTATTATCATTGAGTAAATCCTCTCGTTTTCAGTTACTCACCCTATGTTTGCGTTTCTGTACCATAGCTTTTGGATAACCTCTTTAATTGAACTTATTGCACATTTCCTCCAATCCGGCCTCTAATTTCTCTTCTTCTGATACTATCCGTTTTACCCTGAGTAATTGACTGTATGGTAATGATTCTTTTATGAATTTGTGATGGTCACTTTTAAACAAAAGCATATTGTTCCTGTCTGTGGGTTTTACAAATAGGTCCGTCCGTAGAGTCCCCTCAACACCATAAACCATAGCTTCTAGGAATTGTAATCCTGTCTGCGAATGGACTAACGTAAATTGTTATTCATCATGTACGGAATTGACGTACTGTCTGAACTCAAAGAGTCCCTCCAGTGTTCCTATCCATATGAAAAAAATGTCATCTATATACCTCATCCAGCCCCTCACAGATGTGAAGTGGCTGGATGGGTATATAAAGGTCTCCTCGAACATACTCATGTAAACATTTGCATAAGTTGGGGCCACATTAGACCCCATTGCGGTCCCCCGTTGCTGGACATAGAATGAATCTTCAAATAAGAAATAATTGCAGGTAAGTACTATCTCTAATAGGGAAAGTATGAATTGTGCCTGCTCTTTCTCAACCTTATCCCTATGAAGGGCCCATTCAACAGCTTCTATACCCTTCACATGGTCAATGCTCGTATATAGGCTTACAACATCAAAAGAAACCAAATACTGTCCCTCCTCATATTGTAGTGTTTGTAGTTTCTTGAGGAAGTCAGTGGTGTCCCTCACATATGACCTGGCTGACATGGCATAACTCCTCAGATACTTATCAAGAAAGGTAGCTGGTGGCGAGAAGACTGAGTTAATCCCTGATACTATTGGGCGTCCGTTTTTTTTTTTTTAAGGCTTTTGTGTATCTTCGGTAGTATATAAAATATGGGTGTAACAGGTTGTTCAATCAATAGAAACCTATGTAGTTTCTTGTCAATCAAATCAGTGGCAAAAGCATTGTCAGCAAGTAATTTCAACCTACGCATAATGGCAAACTTAGGGTCAGAATCTACTAGTCTGTATACATCTACGTCACTCAGTTGTCTCTGAATTTCTGCTCTATATCTTGCAGTTTCCATTATAACTATTGCCCCACCCTTACCCGCTTTTTTAATAGTGATGTCTTTCCTACTGCAGAGTGTCTTTAATGCCCTAGTCTCCCCCTGGCCCATGTTCCTTTAAATGTCTAGTGTGTTAGTTTGTAGCCTAATCTCTTCCACACCTTTCTTTACAAGATCTATATAAGTGTTGATCTTTATACACTGGAGGTTGGAAGTCACTTTGTAAGTGTAGTCCCATATCCGTAAGTTTTAACATCTTAGAGTCACTAGCCTCCTGAGTAGTGCTAGATGTGGTTACTGCAGCTGAATCTCCAAAGAAAACCTTCAACTTAATGCGCCTAAAGAATTTATGAAGATCAATCTCACAATTAAACCAATCGATATCTGTGGTCGGGCAAAAAGAAAGTCCCTTTTCTAACAAAGATAGTTCATCATTGGACAAGTCAATAGATGATATATTTACCACCAATGTTGATTCCTCTCTTTCTATTTTCGTGGCCTTGCCTCTCCTGTTGTCTCGGAGTCACTTGTAATTCTCTGTTGTCAAATGGCGGTTTCTTTGACCGTGTCATCCTTATAATATCGTGTCTTGCCCCTGTGGTGCTTACGTCCTCCTCTCCTTGTCGTTCTTTGCCTCCTTGGGTCACATTCTGTTCTAAAAAACGCTGCTCCTCACTCATTTCACCAGAAGATTCTGCATCCGTATTATAGGCTTTCCTTCCCTAGCGCTTTGCGAATCTCTGTCGTCCCTACATCTTCTTTCTCTGTCCCCCTTCTATTGTTTTTTTTTAATATATATCGTCTTTCAAGTAGTCGTCTTGGTCACGGAACCATTTCTGTCTTTTAGAGGCCTCAATATTCGTGCGATAGTCTTTAAAGTCTTTGTTTGATTGTTCTTTGATTACAGTAAAATCCTGAATTGTCATCATGGATATCAGCTGCAGTTCCAATCCCTCTATCCTTTTCTTACTCTCCATTAAATATTTTTGAAGATATTCCATCTTTAATAATATGATGTCCATGGAGTAGTGATTTGAGATCTGCTCAAATTTAGTACAAAATTCCAAGTTCTTTGGTAACAGTATAGGTCTCAAGTGTGTTCTTAAACCTCTCGGTATCCGCTCAGCCATATAGTATTCTCTCAAGGTGGAAAGATGTAGTTCAAGGTTGATATATTGTTTGAGCTCCATTTCCCATTTCCTTTTTATTAAGTCCTTAGTGGGTTTATTCAAAAAAGAGCCATCACCCACCGCGCCGTCCAGAATGCGTGTCACCTCCTCACTGGAATATACTGATTTGCTTGGTGAATCCATTATAGACACCCACTTCAGGCCACAAAACTTTAGAGTAAGTTCAGAGTTTAGAGTAACACTGGAGGGACTCTTTGAGTTCAGACAGTACGTCAATTCCGTACATGATGAATTACAATTTACGTTAGTCCATTCGCAGACAGGATTACAATTCCTAGACACTATGGTTTATGGTGTTGAGGGGACTCTACGGACGGACCTATTTGTAAAACCCACAGACAGGAACAATATGCTTTTGTTTAAAAGTGACCATCCCAAATTCATGAAAGAATCATTACCATACAGTCAATTACTCAGGGTAAAACGGATAGTATCAGAAGAAGAGAAATTAGAGGCCGGATTGGAGGAAATGTGCAATAAGTTCAATCAAAGGGGTTATCCAAAAGCTATGGTACAGAAACGCAAACATAGGGTGAGTAACTGAAAACGAGAGGATTTACTCAATGATAATAGACCCAGAAAAGAGTAGAAGGATTCCCTTTGTCTCAACCTATACAGCACAAAGTAAACGAATAGCACAGGTCCTCAAAGATAATTGGCACGTACTGACACAAACATTTCCGGATATTGAAGAATTCCGCAATACCCCCCTCCTTCCATATAGAAGGTCACAAAATTTAGGGGACAGATTGATACATGCAGCTATAAAACATTCTGACATACCCAGGATTAAAAAGAAAGGCTGTTTTACCTGTTTGAGCTGCTGTAATTGCAATAGCATGTTAAAGGGCAGTAGCTTTACACACCCTAGAACAGGTAAAAAATATCAGATAAGGGGTTATTATACGTGCTTAAAAAATGATTTTATATATATGTAAATGACCCTGGTAAGGAGCCCAAAGGGCTGTACTAACCTTCCTGGAGCCCAGCCACGCCCCCTGTGAAGGAGCCCAGCACAGCCTGCGTCCTCCGAATCTCCTCCTAGCTCACAGTTGCGAGAGCTCGCGCATGCGCAGTGCCGGTATTGTGTTCCTTCCCTGTGGTGACATCAGCCTCAGGGAAGGAACTGCGCGAGCTCGCGCATCACGAGATCACGGCAATCTAACTGTGAGCAAGGAGAAGATTCGGAGGACGCAGGCGGTGCTGGGCTCCTTCACAGGGGGCGTGGCTGGGCTCCAAGAAGGTTAGTACAGCCCCTTGGGCGCCTTACCAGGGTCATTTACATATCTATAAAATCATTTTTTAAGCACAATAAAAGCACACAGCGCTATGGCACAGTTATATTGCGGACATGCTAGCGGCGATCTAGCCGTGCATGTCCGCAGCTCTATACCCCAAAACGAGGTGACAGAATCCTTTTAAGGACCAGGCCACTTTTAGCAAATCTGACATGTGTCACTTTATGTGGTGATTACTTTAAACGTTTTTACTTATCCAGGCCATTCTGAGATTCTCTCTTCACATATTGTACTTCATGACAGTGGTAAATTTGATTCAAAATATTTTACTTTATATTTATGAAAAAATACTAAATTTACAAAAAATCTTGAAAAATTAGCAAATTTCCAAATTTCAATTTCTCTACTTTTAAAATAGATAGTAATACCTCCAAAATAGTTATTACTTTACATTCCCCATATGTCTTCACATTCAAATCATCACATTTTAGAAACTACACCTCTTGAGCTATTCAAAACTGATTTTACAAACTTTGTTAACCCTTTAGGAGTCCCGCGAGAATTAAAGGAAAATGCGAATGAAATTCACAAATTTCACTTTTTTTTTAGCAGATTTTAAATTTTAATCTATTTTTATTCTGCAACACATAAAGGGTTAACACAGCCAAACAAAACTCAAAATCTATTACCCTGATTCAGGAGTTTACAGAAACACCCCATATGTGCTCAAAAACTGATGTATGGTCGCACAGCAGGCTTCAGACTGGAAGGAGCACCATATGGCTTTTGGAGAGCGCATTTAGCTGGAATGGTAATTGGGAGCTATGTCGCTTGTGAAGACACCCTGAGGTGGCCCTACAGTGGAAACTCCCAAAAACTGACCCCATTTTGGAAACTACATCCCCTCAAGGAATCTTTCAAGGTGTGTTGTGAGCTCTTTGACCTCAAAGGTGTTTCCTAGAATTAGGAAACACTTAGCAGTGAAAATGTCAAATTTCATTTTTTTCACAAAAAAGTTGCTTTACACCCACATTTTTCACTTTCCCATGTGTTAACAGGTAGCATTGGGCGAGGATGCTTGGCCAAAACTTTATTACTCGTGTGCGGGGGTACTGGCACTCAGTGTAATGCCGTACTGGCCTTACAGTGATTGGCTGTCCGGAACGTGTCATCAGGTGCTATAAAGCACCCGATGACACGTGGTTCGGCTCAGTCTTAGTCAGGAAGAGCTGTAGCAGAAGGGACAGATAGTGTAGGGACAGGAATTGGTTTGTTTGTTAGCCAGGTTTTACTGGTGAAAGGTGTTAGAGATCCAAAAGTACTTTTAAGGACTATTGTTTTATCTGACTGCCATATATATTATTAGCGCAACCTGCGCTAAATTGCGTGCAATTGTTTGGCCGCTGCTGACAGTGACACAACCTCTGCTACATCTGTTGTGTTACTCTTATAAAAATCAACAATACCTGGATTGCCCCTGACTTCTCTACTCCACGAGAGGAAAGCGGCTGAACATAAAGGCACTTTAAATGTGGCTTTTATGGTGTATTGAATACACTGTATTCCCATGCACCCCTTCCACCACAAAAAAAGGGTATATGGTTCAATCTTAATTTTCTCCTCGTCCTCCATCATATCAACATGCTTATTAGGCTGCCCTCGCTCCTAATGTTTTAGAGGGTCAGCTCAGCAGCAGACCTTCACCCCTAATTTTTTAGATGGTCAGATCAGCAGCAGGCACTCGCCCCTAATTTTTTAGATGGTCAGATCAGCAGCAGGCACTCGCCCCTAATGATTTAGATAGTCAGATCAGCAGCAGACCCCCACCCCTAATGTTTTAGAAGGTCAGATCAGCAGCAGACCCTCGCCCCTAATGTTTTAGAAGGTCAGATCAGCGGCAGACCCTCACCCCTAATGTTTTAGAAGGTCAGATCAGCAGCAGACCCTCACCACTAATGTTTTAGATGGTCAGATCAGCAGCAGACCCTCACCCCTAATTTTTTAGATGGTCAGCTCAGCAGCAGGCACTCGCCCCTAATTATTTAGATGGTCAGATCAGCAGCAGGTTCTAGCCCCTAATGTTTTAGATGGTCAGCTGAACAGCAGACCCTCACCCCTAATGTTTTAGAAGGTCAGATCAGCAGGAGACCCTCATGCCTAATGTTTTAGATAATCAGATCAGCAGCAGACCCTCACCCCTAATGTTTTAGATGGTCAGATCAGCAGCAGGCCCTCATGCCTAATGTTTTAGATAACCAGATTAGCAGCAGACCCTCACCCCTAATGTTTTAGATGGTCAGATCAGCAGCAGGCCCTCGCCCCTAATCTTTTAGAGGGTCACCAGCAGACCCTTGCTCCTAATGTTTTTAAGGGTCACCAGCAGGCCATCAATCATAACTTTAAAGGGTGTGTATGATGCCCTCCTTTATGTGTAATAAAGGGTGTATTGTAGCGCCGGTTCCTTGTAATTTTTGGCAGCCCTTTCCCTTAGTGCATAGGCTTAATTAGTGTAGGAGTCCCACTAACTGAACAATTGTACCACAATGTGAATGAGGCCCTCCTTTATGTGATATACAGGGTGTATCGGAGTGCCTCTTCCTTGTAATTTTTGGCAGCACTTGCACTTTATATACAAGGAAATATACAGGAAAGAATGTTTTCTAACAATGTTTCCTCTAAAATCGGTTTTATCTTGAGTTTGATAGTTATTATTGTCAGTTTGTAAAAGTTACGTACTACTCGGACAACATCGTTCCCAGCAGCGACCTGGGAGTCCAAGATGCATCCAGACATCCTCCCCATGCTGTTCCTGAACCATTTCAGTGGTGTTTCCATCAATTTCTGACCTTTTCCTATGAACCAGACACCCTCCCTTCTTCAGAGCAGGGGGTGCCTGGTTTAATGCTCGGGTTCTCCTATTGCCTTCCATTGTGCTCGGGTGCTCTGTGGAGCACCCGAGCATCCCAAAGTGTTCTACTCGAGCACCCGAGCACTTTGGTGCTCGATCAACACTAGTAACTGGACAAAATGCACCTCACATTTTGTTCCCCATTTCCCCCCCGAGTACGGCAACTCCCCATATGTGCTCAAAAAATTATGTATAGGCGCACATTCAGGTCCCTAGAAATTAAAAACCCTGGGAAGTGACCCCATTTTGGAAAGAGCACCCCCGTACGAACATTTTAAGGGGTGGAAAGGGCACTGTTGACCTAACAGGTGTTTCACAGAAATGAATATGTAGTGGTTGGGGAAAAGTGGATCTGTAAGCTATGCGTACAAACTCAGAGATATAAGGTGGTAAAAACTACAGGGTACATCATAGATTAAATTAAATTAATACTCCATGGATGAGTGGTAGATTTTAAAACACTCCTGCATGCACAGGCCAGGTTTTCAGGGCAGGTTTCGCAGTGGTAAATGGTGTCTTTGCTTATCATCCTTTTGGAACACACCCTGCATCTTTTTTGGGTCCTTACCTTTCTTGCTGTCTGGGGGACTTGACCTGGAAAATTTTGCCTTGGTACAACACGGGCACTATGACTTCCTGAGATACTGGGACCCTCCTCATCCTGGCTATGAAAAATGAGGGCCTTGATAACCACCTCTGGGAACTGAAGGAAAGTTTTTGTGTGGCCTGCAGATTGAAATAGCACATACGCATTGCACATTAACATCTGTACAATGTGTACATCCAGCTTTTTGTACCACACTTTCGTTTTTTGTGTGGCACTGTAGGGCTTCAGAAGTTGATCTAAAATATTCACCCCTCCCATGTGCCTGTTGTAGTCCAGGATACAAACTGGTTTGGAGGTAGGGGTTGTGGTACCTCGTACAGGAGCAGGGGAGCTGGTGTTACTGTGAATAGTGGTCAGTACAAGGACCTCCCTCTTGTCCTTGTACTTAACCATCAGGATGTTCTCATGGAGGAGAGCCCTACTTTCACCCATTCTCAGTGGTTGCCCTACCAGGAATGTAAGGAGACCTTTCAGATTTTTGCTCACTGTGCCGCAAGCCACAGTACCTCTAGCAGTTAGGGACATGACGAGGGGTATGCTGGTATAAGAGTTTTCCACATAGAAGTGGTAACCCTTATCCAGCAGTGGGTGCAGTAAGTCCCACGCGATCTTCCCACTAGCGCGAGGAAATTCACATTCGTTGCTTTAATTCGCTCATCTCTAATGCCAATGTAGGGTTCTGATCAATGAATTGTTGGGCGTATAAATTGGTTTGGGCCACCATTAAATTTACAAAATCTTCAGAGAAGAAGATTTTGTAAAAATCTAGTTCAGTAAAGCCCGCACAGGGACAGGGATGGAGGGTGGTTTAGGAATCTGGAACAGCTGAAATAAAAATAAAAAATCAGTGCAGCAATTCCAGATGTTCTTCTTCTTTTCTTCTTTCAGCAGGAAAAGCTCAAATCACAGTGGCGGTGCACCACAAGTCCCAGAAAGCCAACAAGCAGCACAGAGAAGCACGGAACCTCTCTGTATGCAGTCACCAGCTAGAATGGCTGCCTGCAGACAGGTTCAGCCCTTTCCTCTGCTGCTATAGCGTTGCCATTGGCTGCAGCGTTGTTCCAACCAATCGCAGCGCTGGCAGGGGAAGCCAAACACTGGAGTCCCCTGCCTGACCTCGGAGGACCGTGCTGACTAGTCAACACCGGTCACCATCCCATGGGCCCCCCCCCCCCCCTCCCCTGCCCCGCCCCACAGCTTATTTTTGCTTCCGGCGCTGCAATGTTTACTACAAGCCATAAGCCTTCGATGGACCACATCTCTGCTGCAGTCTCCTTCAGCCCTTGTTTTGCGCTACCCCGCTCTCGGGATTGTTGTGGGTCCCTGTGGATAGGGGATAACTTGTCAACACCGGAATCCCTCTTTAAGTACTCTTGTCAAAGTAATATTTGGAGTTTGTAATAACTACAGGAAAACTGTTCAAGATGTTTGTAGAAGACTCGAGTTTTGTTAAAGTTTCCCATAAACAGTGAGCAATAGTTTCACTTCTAACCCCTTATTTGACTGTAAAATTAGATAAAAGATGAGTAAACCAAAGAGGAAGCATTTCCTTTGAATTCTTGTAATTAAATATAATAGAATGCAGAAGAACAGACAAAACACTGTCGATCTTGCATTTGCAACCATTCCAACTACTGCAATGCATCTAAAATAAAACAAGAAGCAACTCAGCAAATATAATAAAGATATGACAAAATTTTGTGTTTACAGCCCTTCACAGGGGTGGATTAAGTGCATGATGGGCCCGGGGCTGTCTACTCAACTCGGGCCCCTCACTCCAGTCTCTTCCTAGGCCATATGACATCACATTCATCGTTACATGGCCTAGGTGCTGCTCAGTTCCCTCCGAGTGATTGGGGCTGAGCTGCAATACCAAGCACAGTGCTATCAAATGACAGCGCTGAGCAAAGAGGCTGCGGCGCTTACTGGAACATCGCGGTCTCCTCAAACAGCTTATTGGCGGGGGTGCCAGGAGTCAGACCCCCACCAGTCTCATATTGATGAGGATAGGCCATCAATATATAAATCCCAGAGAACCCTTTTACCTTTTGCTATCTGTAGTGTTACATAGGACTGCAAAAATACCCAGGAGCCATTGTCTACTAAACTGAAAAATTTAAGAGCCAAATTAAATTTTTTGTTGCCAAATTTAAAATACATACCGTATTTTTCACTTTATAAGACGCACCTGAATGTAAGACGCACCCCGGGTTTAGAGGAGGAAAATAATATGGATGAAGGGGGTTATAGTCATATAATATTGTCAGAACCTCCCAGGGAGCCAGTAGTGGGATGAGGAACCCACTGGCAGTAAGCAGCTGACAGCCCAGAATGCGGTACAAGTTTAGGGATAATCCAAGAGGGGTAGTCAATGTCCAATCCGGGTCGAGGCAGGCAGCGAAGGTTCAAGGCGGAAGACAGTCCAGGGGTCAGTAGCCGGGAAGGATACAAAGAAACAACAGGCAATAGAAGGATCTGCAGGGAGGCTAGGTGTTCACCATAAGGTGGAATAACTCAGCAATGAACCAGAGCTCAGGCCAGGTCTTTATAGCCAGGGAAGGTAGGAACCACCCTCCCCAGGAACCAATGGCAGGCGAGGAAGGTGGAAGGTGTGTACTGGGAATCTCCCTCAGCAAGGCTCACACCTGACAGCCGGATAATGCAGGAACTCTATGCACCCGGAAATGTGCGAGCAGCCTGTGTACTGCGCACACGCCGTGCACCCGCACCTCGGGCACCAGGTGTTCTACCGAGCTGAAGGGGAACCCGTGCCCTGCGCCGTGCCCGTGGTCCCAGAGTAGGGGTAACACCCCCTGCTTCCTGACAGAGCCCCCCACCAAGGAGCGGCCTCCGGACGCGACCCTGGGAAGGCCTCTCGGGGTGAGCCCGATGGAACGCCCGCACCTTGGCGGCCGCATGGACATTCCCCAAGGGCTCCCAGGAACGCTCCTCGGGACCGTACCCCTTCCAGTGGATGAGATACTCCAGGACCCCATGCCGGCGGCGGGAGTCCAGGATCTCCTGGACTTCATACTCATCATCGTTATTCACCTGGATGGGAGGTGGTGGAGCAGGTGCCCGGTCCGGGAATGGGTTGGCACGGTGTGGTTTCAACAAGGACACGTGGAATACCGGGTGGATTCCCAGGGAAGTAGGCAACTGGAGCTTGGCTGCAACGTTGTTGACCATACTCACGATCTCAAAGGGACCAATGTAACGGGGTCCCAGTTTTCGGGAGGGACAGGACAGCTTGAGGTGCTGTGTGGAAAGCCACACCTTGTCCCCGTCTTTGTACCTGGGGAATTCTGTGCGTCTACGGTCTGCCTGCATCTTGTGCCGCTGCTGAGCGGCCTGGAGTTGTTGCGTTAGGGTCCGCCTCAGTTCTCGTAGGAGCCGGAGCCGTTGAGCCACTTCAGGCACTGGGACATCAAGGGGGAGATCCGGGAGAGTTGCGGGATGATAGCCGTAGTTGGCATAGAATGGTGAGAGCCCGGTGGAGGAATGAAGCTGATTGTTGAAGGAAAATTCCGCGAAGGGGAGATGGCTCACCCAGTCGTCTTGTAGATGGGATGTGTAACAGCGAAGGAACTGTTCGAGAGTTTGGTTGGTCCTTTCGGTCTGCCCATTGGACTGGGGGTGATAGGCAGAAGACAGGCTGCGAGTGATATGAAGGCTACGGCAAAACTGGGTCCAAAAGCAGGAGGTGAATTGTGAGCCCCGGTCTGAGACGATGGAATCAGGGAGCCCGTGCAACCGGAACACGTGTTGGAGGAACAACTCTGAGGTTTTTTGGGCCGTCGGGAGACCGGAGGTCGGAATGAAGTGGGACATCTTGGTACATCTGTCAACCACCACCATGATGGTGGTACAGGCTTGTGAAGGCGGTAAGTCCACAATGAAATCCATGGCTATGTTGCGCCATGGAAGGGTTGGCACTGGCAGAGGCTGTAATAACCCAACAGGTTTTGAGGTGGGACGTTTGTAGAGTGCACACACGGAACAAGACTCTATGAAGGAGCGTACGTCGGCTGCCAAAGAGGGCCACCAAAACTGACGTAGGATGCATTCCATGGTGTTGCGCCTACCTCGGTGGCCTGCTGTGGGGTGGTCATGGTGATGCTGTAGTACAGGCAGTCGCTGGGAGACTGGGACGTAGATCCACTGTTGGTGGTAACAAAGCCCCTGCTTCGTTGGCAGATGGGCTGCCTCCTCTGGAGCTGGCATGCTGGCCCGTCGGATCCTCTCGATCAAGGAGTGTTGGGTGGCTAGAAAGTATGCGGCTGGCAGGATCGGTTCCGGAGGTGCAGGATCGGCCTCGGAGGAGCACATACGGGACAAGGCATCAGCCTTGCCGTTCTTGGATCCCGGTCGATAGGTAATCTGGAGGCGAAAACGGGAGAAAAAGAGAGCCCACCTGGCTTGTCGAGGACGCAGTCGCTTGGCACTGCGGAGATATTCGAGGTTGCGATGGTCGGTGTACACCACTACAGGGTTTTCGGCTCCTTCCAGCAAATGTCTCCATTCCTCCAGGGCGTCCTTGATAGCGAGCAGCTCCCTCTCACCCACATCATAGTTGCGTTCTGCCCCGGTGAGTTTGCGGGAATAAAAGGCAACGGGATGGAGAAGCTGCTTCTCCCCTTGGACCTGGGAGAGAACAGCCCCGATAGCCCCCTCGGAGGCATCGGTCTCCAGAAAAAACGGGCAAGAGGCGTCCGGTTGTACTAGTATAGGTGCCTGTGTGAACAGCCTCTTAAGGTGCTGGAATGCCTGTTGGACCTTCGGGGTCCATTCAAACAGGGTGTTGCTCCTGGTCAGAGCAGTGATGGGAGCGCAGATCGCTGAAAAGTTCCGAATGAATCGGCGGTAAAAATTGGCAAAACCAATGAACTGCTGCACCATCCGCCGATTGCGGGGGACAGGCCAATTCTGGACGGCCTGGATCTTCCTGGGGTCCATCTCCACTCGACCTGGGGATAGGATGTAGCCCAGGAACTCAATGGACGAGACTTCGAAGGTGCTTTTTTCAAGCTTGCCATAGAGACTGTGGGTCCGCAGACGCTGGAGCACCGATTTGACATGCCGTTCGTGTTGTGGCAGTGATCTGGAGAAGACAAGGATATCGTCCAGATATACCACAACATGGGTATCCAACAGGTCACGGAAGACGTCATTGATGAAGCACTGAAATGTGGCAGGGGCGTTACAGAGCCCGAAGGGCATGACAAGGTACTCGTAGTGCCCAAACCGTGAGCGGAATGCTGTCTTCCACTCATCCCCCTCCCTGACACGAATCAGATTGTAGGCCCCACGGAGGTCGATCTTGGTGAAGAAACGGGCATCCTTGACTCTGTCCAGCAAGTCGGGAATGAGAGGGAGTGGGTACCGGTTTTTCTTGGTGATGTCGTTCAGGGCCCGGTAATCGACACAGGGCCGGAGACCCCCATCTTTTTTTCCCACAAAGAAGATGCCGGCCCCAACTGGAGAGGTCGAGGGACGGATGAACCCCTTCGCTAGGCTCTCCTCTATGTAGTCCTTCAGGGCCCTGGTCTCGGGTTCGGACAGATTGTACAAGCGCCCGTACGGCAGTGGGGCTCCAGGGAGCAGGTCAATGGGGCAATCATAAGGCCTGTGTGGCGGCAAGGCGTCTGCTCCTTTTTTTTCAAAAACGTCTGCATAGTCCCGATATTTGTCAGGTAGTCTGTGTTCAACGGTGCCCAGAACCGCAGGAGGGCTTGGAGCCGGAGACGCGTGAACAGGAGAACCGGAGGGGGGCGTGAAGGTGATGGAGCCAGAGGTCCAGTTAATCGTGGGGTTGTGTCTCCTAAGCCAGGGGATGCCTAAAATGACTGGAAACAAGGGGGAAGGCACGATGTCCCACACGATCTTCTCGGAATGGTAAAGGCCGATGCGGAGGAACAAGGGATGTGATTCCATGGCGATAGGTCCCGTCTTTAGGGTGCTGCCATCCACCAGATGCAGCTGGGATGGGTTCTTCTTAGGGCGCAACGGGATGCCTAGTTGGGAAGCCAGATCCTTGTCCATAAAACAGCTGCTTGCGCCCGAATCAATGATGGCAGAGAGATCAATATTGTTGTTGCCCAGCTGCAGGGAAACAGGGATGGTGAGATGAGACGAGTTGTTATACATAGGTAGGTTAATGCATACCGTGGGTGTCTCCGGCCTACCTTCGGTAGGTTTGATGGGACAGTCCTTCAGGAAATGGCCCGGTTTTGCGCAATATAAACACAGATGCAAGGTTCTTCTCCTGGTTCTCTCCACCGTGGACAGGGGACCCCGAACAGCCCCGATCTGCATCGGCTCCTCCTGGTTACCGTCTGCTGCCACAGGAACAGGAAGCCTTAAGGGTTCCGACCGGCGCTCCGTTAGAGGCGGGGTCTGTTGTCGCTCCTGTCGTCTTTCCCGGAAGCGGCGATCCAGGTGGGTTACTGAGTCCATCAGGCCCCCCAAGGAGCCCGGCACCCCAATGCGGGCGAGCTCATCCTTGAGCTGCTCGGACAAACCGATGCGGAATTGGTCAATCAAGGCCACCTCGTTCAAGCCCGTATCCGGGGCTACCTCACGGAATTCCATGATGTAATCCTCCACTGGACGTCTGCCCTGGCGGAGGGTGCGCAAGGTACCCCTGGCGGTTGAAGAACGCAGGGGGTCATCATAAAGTCTTTGCATAGCTGCGGCAAAGGACTTCCAAGATGCCAGCACTGGGTCATCGGCTAGTAGGAGTTGGTGCGCCCAGGTCTGGGGAGGCCCTGAGAGCAAGGAAATTGCCGTGCGTACCTTGACGAAGTCCGTGGCATATGTACGTGGCTTCAGGGAAAACAACAGCTCGCAGGAGATGATGAAGGAGCGGTACTTCCTCCGATCTCCTGAAAACCGCTCAGGGAGGCTGACTGACGGCTCGCTAGAGACCACTTCCAGGGTGCGCGCCGGCGTAGGGGGAGGCGAGGGTGGTAGCGCGGTGCGCTCTGCGATGCGCTGCTCCTGTGTGGCAACCCTCTGCAGCAGGTGCTCATGACTCGCTTGCATCTCCTGAAAGGCCTGCGTCATGAGGTTAAGTTGCTGGGTCATGGCCGTCATGGGATCCACTGCTTTTGCGGGTTCCATGGTGAAGGCTGAGTTATTATGTCAGAACCTCCCAGGGAGCCAGTAGTGGGATGAGGAACCCACTGGCAGTAAGCAGCTGACAGCCCAGAATGCGGTACAAGTTTAGGGATAATCCAAGAGGGGTAGTCAATGTCCAATCCGGGTCGAGGCAGGCAGCGAAGGTTCAAGGCGGAAGACAGTCCAGGGGTCAGTAGCCGGGAAGGATACAAAGAAACAACAGGCAATAGAAGGATCTGCAGGGAGGCTAGGTGTTCACCATAAGGTGGAATAACTCAGCAATGAACCAGAGCTCAGGCCAGGTCTTTATAGCCAGGGAAGGTAGGAACCACCCTCCCCAGGAACCAATGGCAGGCGAGGAAGGTGGAAGGTGTGTACTGGGAATCTCCCTCAGCAAGGCTCACACCTGACAGCCGGATAATGCAGGAACTCTATGCACCCGGAAATGTGCGAGCAGCCTGTGTACTGCGCACACGCCGTGCACCCGCACCTCGGGCACCAGGTGTTCTACCGAGCTGAAGGGGAACCCGTGCCCTGCGCCGTGCCCGTGGTCCCAGAGTAGGGGTAACACCCCCTGCTTCCTGACAAATATAAACACTGTCCAGTGTACCGTGATTCACCTGTGTGATAACCCCCCTACTGCAGTACATGGGTGTGTTCCTATAGATGAGGGGGCTTATGGTCACATTTAATATACACAGGTCAATTATGGTACAATCCTTGGACAGTGTTAATATTAAATGTGACTTTAACCCCCCTCATCCAGAGAAATTCACCCATGCACTGCTGCACATGGGTGTATTCCTATGAATGAGGGGGGTTATGGTGACATTTAATGCAAACACAGGCCAGTAATAGTACAGCTCCTGGACAGTGTTTATATTAAATGTGACTATAACCCCCCTCATCCTAAAGAGTGCACCCATGTACTGCAGTACATGGATGTATTCCTATAGATGAGGAGAGGTTATAGCCATATGTAATACGTGTTTGTCCAGGTCGGCCCTTGAGCTCCCCTTCTTTATATCCAGGCTGTCACTCACCAAGTCTCAGGTAGAGACAGCCCAGTAGTCCCAGGGGAAAGCAGTGCTGACTCGGGGTGCCGGAGGTTCAGTAGTGACGAGCAGTTGGTAGTGACGAGCGGTCTGATTGGTGGAGGCGGCAGAGCAGCAAGTTCCCGCCGTTCTCACCACCAATCAGCTCAACATACAGGGCAGCAGTGCCGGAGCGCGTCACAGTAGGGGAGGGAGCTGTGGTTCGGAGGAGAGTACAGCGTCAGTGCTGCTAAGCAACAGCAGACTGAGCGCTCACACGTCCTATTAAACATGCGTGCTGGCGGCATTTAGCTTCAATGACCGCAGCCCGCCCCACACCTCCTACTAGAGGGCGCCGCCTCACATTATTAACACTGGGGGTGCGTCTCTAGATAACAGCCTGCAATGTGAAGGCCATATTTATGGGCACGTTCGCTTTATAAGACGCATTTTTGGGGAAAAAAGTTCATCTTATAAAGCAAAAAATACGGTAAATTATAATAAAAAAAGACTTGGAGTAGAAGATGAAACGCAGCTCACAGTAGTGAGCCAGCTCTACATATAATAGAGTACAGCACCACATACCTCTTACTTTCAGTGACATCTCCTGTCATGTAGATCTTCTCTTTCCTCTTCTCCTCCGTTTGCCCCACACCGCCATGACTAATTCTTTCAGCCGCATCTCATCTCTACAGAGTTTGTAACACAGACACGTTAGATTTCTCATAATTGGGATCATTTATCAAACTGGTGTAAAGTACAACTGGCAACTAATCAGATTCCACCTTTCATTTTCAAAAGGAGCTGTCTTAAATTAAAAGCGGAGTCTGGTTGCTATGGGCAACTAAGCCAGTTCTACTTTACACCAGTTTGACAAATGACCCCCAAATGTCCTTATAGTGTCTACAGCAATTATATTGTTCCCTAGAGTGCCCCCAGTAATAATAACATCCTATATTGTGCTCCAGGTAATAATGCCTGTATAGTGTCCCTGAAAAATAATGTCCCCTAATATGTCCTTGTAATAGAAATGCCCCTATAGTTTCTACCCAATAGCAACATCCCCCACACTACCCCCATATAGTAGTCTGCCCCACACTGCCCCCACAGTATTAAATTCTCCACACTTCCCCCACAGTATTAATTTCTCCCACACTAGTAATTTGCCCCCACATAGTAGTTTGCTCCCCAGTAATGTTCCCCCAAAGTTAGCACACGAAAAAATAAAATAATAAAAGCTAATACTTACCTGTGTCCCAGTCGGCGCTCACTCGTAGATGATAGGCAGGTGCGCTGTTCACACACGTCAGTGTGCTGCGTCCGGGCACAGGCGCGCGATGACGTCATGTGGGCGTTTGGGTCGGCATTGGGCCCCCCAGCGATGCCGGGCCAGGGCTACAGACCCAAACACCCCAATTATAATCCGCCACTGGCTCTTCAGCAGACTTATGTGTCTCCATGCTTACAGATTGTGCTGAGTGAATCAAAGTAAATGAAGTGGAATTCAATCCGAATTCCAGGAAAAATTTGACTTGCCACGAATCTGATTTTCTTGACACTTCGTGGTAACGATTTGATTGCGGAGAGGCCATCGCAGCCATCTTGGTTAAAGAAATGCGCCAATTCTCATACACTGGCGTGTAACGTCATCACACTGGGCGGTCGTGGTGACATCGCCAGTTATGATGTCACCGCGCCCGCCCAGCGTGATGAAAGGGTGGCGTCATCACGTCAACATGCGCATTTTCTTCAATCAAGATGGCTGCGACGGCCTCTCCACGATCAAATAGATAAAGTGAGTATGTATTAACCTCTTGATAGGCTGAATGGGACTCTCTGATACTGCAATCAGCGTTGAACACGGCATATGAGGGGGTTAAAAGACGAGGGCTGTTCACCATTGCCCATCATTGCGCCCACTCCATACAATGGAATGCGATTCTTTACAAACTAATCGAATTTCTTCTCGAAATTCGGCAAATCAAATTTTTGAAAACTACTTACAGACTAAAACCCTGGGCTGTCTGATCTTGCCGTCGCGTGTTATTCTTCCCCCTTTCTCTGCTAAACTACAGACAATACAATGTAGACAGAAGGAATCCGGAACCTCATTGACAATAACATATATAATACAGAGCATAAAACAACTTTAAGGATAAAAAAACATGGAGTCATCTATGAAGAAAATATCAGCAATACGTTTCCAAAAGGAAGAAAGGTTATTGAGTGATAATCGCTGTGGATACCAAAACATTCACTGATGTCATAAAACGGAGTAAAGGTGAAGAATTAAGTGGCCAATAAAAGAAGCATTTCTCTTACTAATCATATCCTGTTTTAGTGTACTTCTCTTTTTAAAAAGGAATTCCTGTTTTCACAAAGTCTTTCGGTAAATATCATCTAACCTAACTTAGTTTTTATCATTTTAATGAAACGTTCTAATTTTACTGGTGGTGAAGCTCCTGCCCCCACTCCTTGAGGGCTCCCTGTAGCTATTCACTCAACTGGTGATTTGTCTTCAAGTGGCACGTGCCTGATTCTCCCCCAGAGAACTGTTTTGTGTCTGATTTCTTCCCTATCTACAGCCTGTATGACTTGCACTTGCACCTTGGATTCTTTCCTTCCTCTCCACACTCTTATGTACTGCGTACAACCTCCTCCCCTTCCTTGCTTCTATTTTTAATCAGGGGCATTGAAAGGATTTGGACCTTTCTGGACCTTTACGACTTGGTTTGATGTCACTGACGTCAGGAGAGATATTTCTCAGCTAACAATAACATGACACACACAGGTATCACTGAGAAATACTCTAACTTTATTATGCTATCGCTTGGCCTTATATAGGCAGTAGAAAAGTTTGCATAATAACAGCGTTAAACCGATCATAAAAGATAAACATTGGTGCTCACACACATACTTCCGGAACATCCTTATATGGTATGTGTACGTGCAGTAAGCAGAAAGAATAGGTTTTAATCAGTCACATATAAGAATGTACGCAGTTGGGCCGAATGACCCTGAATAAGGCAAGAACGTTTGTTCTATTTCTAGGAGATTCTCAGAATCTGTCCTGGGACAGATAAGAAAACCTAACTCACAGCGGGGTAAGGTAAAACAGTGCGTGGGTGAGATGTTATAACAATTCTTTACATATTTAGAGAAGACAAGATGGAGTCACATTTCTCTTCAGGCATAGCTAAAGGCTCTTGGGACCTGGTGCAAGAGTCCAGCTTGGGCCCCCCCTCCCCCACCCCCTCCCTCAGTGATTTGTGGCAAGGGGCAGGGGTGCACCTAGCCTTTCTGCTGCCTGAGGTGGAAGTCAGCTCTTTAAAGATGGCACCACCTTGACCATGCTGCAGGCGCCATAGCTGCCTGGTTTCAGCGATTTCAAACTGCTATTTCAAACAGCAGAGACCCGTAGCGGATGTATGTGATAAGCAATAAGGCTAATCACATGCATTTAACCTGTCAAATGCCGTAGTCACATCTGAGCGGTCTGCAAGTGGGAGCTGCGCACTCCCGTAACAGCATTCCCTGGCTGAGATTGGGGAATCTATTACATTAGTGTAATAGCTGGAAGCCTCAAGAAGGCTTTGGTAGCTATTATTAAAATATACCAATACAGGCCAGCAGGTATTTATTATATTGGTATATTGTAAATTAAGTGTTCAATGATGGCTATATAACCATCACAAAACACAATGGGCAATCTAATAATTGCCAGTTATTGTGACCCAGGTGACTTAAAAAAGTAAAAAAGTAAAAAAAAGTTTTTTTAAAATATAAAAAAGTAAAAAATAAAAAAAAGTTCAAATCACCCCCGTTCCCTCATATCAGATCCTCAGATCAGATCCCCATATCAAACCCCAGATGAGACCCCCATCAGACCTTCATGTTATATCCCTCCCATATCTGACCTCAGCCTTCTTTAGACCTTGATGTCAGACCCCCATATCAGACCTCAGATCAAGCTCCCATTAGACCAACATTTCAGAGCCCTGCATCAGACTTCAGATCAGGCCTCCATGTCAGACCCCGCATATCAGACCCCCTTTACACCTCCATGTCAGACCCCCGCATCAGACACCAACAGCTAGGTGAAGGACTTACAAACACTTTAGAAAAGCAAATTGATACAAACTTTTCATGACGACCATATGAAAAGCAGTTTTTTTTGTTTTTTTTGTTTTTTTTTGCATATAGGAAGCTAATGAACAACAAAGAATATTAATACAAAGGTGTCCATAACCTTTAAATGATAAAATGTGGGTGCTAATGAGCTCGCTGCATAGTGCATCCTGTTTATTAATTGAACTCAATAATTATACAGTATGCAACAAGCTGTTTTGTTCCTCCTGGTAGTTGCAGGTACATAGAATTTAATAATTTAATGTAATGAGTATGACTACAGGAGATTTGGAGCTTTGCTTCAGAAAAACAAAGCTGTGACCATTGGCCAGAGAACTACATAATAACTTCATTCAAGTGAAAGAGGCAATGCTGCATTTACCTGCATAGCTATCACGTAGGGTAAGGAACAGTATCGCCCTGTTCTCCACCAGCACCACTTTCCCCACGTATTTGCATGATCCACCCCAAATGGTGGCCTACAACTTGGTGACGGTCCTTAAAGGGATTCTGTCACCAGGTTTCACCCCTGTCAGCTAAACATATGCTGATGTTCAGGGCCTCATCAGGATTCCTAATGTGGGCTTCTAAATGTGATCTGTAGCCTTATTTTGCTAAAAAACAGCTTTTACTAACCTGTCACTTAATGAAATAAGGTGCCCAAGGAGATGTCAAGGGATGCAAGGTGCCGGCAGCACCCACCGCCTTTCGTGCCCAGCGCCGCCTTTCCAGACTTCTGCGCCACCTCCTAATCCTCTGTGCCGCCTCTCGCTCTCCCTCCATCCCCCCTCCTCCTGCTGTAAGATCTCGCGCGTGCGCACAGGGCTCTGCCTGATGCGCCCGTGCGGACTTCTCCATTTGGCTTCTAAAAACGAAGTGCGCATGCGCCGGCACTTCGCTCAACCCCTGTATGACCTGTATGACGCGCGAGATCTTACAGCAGGAGGAGGGGGGAGGGAGGGAGAGCGAGAGGCGGCGCAGAAGTCTGGAAAGGCGACACTGGGCACGAACGGCAGTGGGTGCTGTCGGCACCTTGCATCCCTTGACATCCCCTTGGGCACCTTATTTCATTGAGTGACAGGTTAGTAAAAGCTGTTTTTGAGCAAAATAAGGCTACAGATCACATTTAGAAGCCCACATTAGGAATCCTGATGAGGCCCTGAACATCAGCATATGTTTAGCTGACAGGGGTGAAACCTGGTGACAGAATCCCTTTAACTAAACTAAGTGCAGGTGCCTAAAACTATCAAGTTAAAGAGTAGTCAGACAGAAAGAGGTCAAAACCAGACAGGCAAAACCAAGACCAGATCAGAATCCAAAAGCTAAGCTAAAATCAGGCCAGAGTCCAAACGAGAAATACGTCGGAACCAACGCAAGATACAAACACAGGGTCAATTATCAGAGGGGGGCAGTGCCAGAAGAATAAACGGCAGTCAGGAGTAGGGTCAGGCACAATCCAAAAGTCAGAATCCAAACAGTACAATAAAGGCTCGTAAGGCTAAGAAGACCAATCAGAGGCACATGTTGACAGCAGCTGCCTGTTTAAAATCACCCATTGCCAGGAATCATGTGACACCAGCACTGAGCCTGATTGGCCCAGAGTCCCTGCTCTCTAATAGGCTGACTAGCCAAACTGTCAGTGGGGCTGGTTGCCACAGCAATAGAATGACCCCGGCTGTGCCGTGATGATGTTACCTCAATTCATTCATCCTTCACCTCCATTCATTCTAGGTCACATACAACAGCAACCTTTACTGTAAACAGTAAATCCAATGGAAACAAATAGTGTTGAGCGAAGCGGAATAGGAAAACTTAGATTCTCAACGAACGCGAATCAACTAATTTCCTTGCGCTTCGTGGTAATAAATCAGGTTTTCCTAAAATCGTGGCTACACGTGTTACAAAGCGAAAGTAAGAAGCCCAGGAATGGAAGATCACTCATAATCCTGTGCAGCCAGCCAATCCGCAGGCTGCACGTGCGACAGTCCCTGACCTGAGTAAGTGCAGCCGCGCTATCACATGAGGACACCCACCGGCCGCATCTCCCAGCTGTGCCGACTACCATACCCTTGAAAAGGGATTCCAACAGGAGTGCTCCCCATTAGGCCTACGGTGACAAGGATACAGACTTGATAAGGGGGTCCTGCGTACCCCGAAACGCATCGTCTTTACCAAACAAATTTTTTTTTATATAATTTGTATCCTCAATTGGGTTGTGAACTGCGCCTTGTGTCCATCCGCTCACCGCACGAACCCAGTGCAGACGAGCTCCCCTTCATTTATAACAATACACACCAAAGTGGCGGCTTGGCTCCCGCCCATGGTCAACTTGGCCAAAAATCGGCTGCACCAACCCAGATTTACCCCTACTCTTTTATCTCTACCAGAGCTGCACTGCACGCAGTACAACTAAACCAAGGTTAGCAACAATCACTCACCCTGGTTAGGAGTAAGTAACAAGATATCTTGTTCACCACTACCTATGAGCGCCTTCTCCCTTTTCTTTTTGGCCATTTACTCACTGAGTAAGTGCAAGCAGAGAGATAGAGACAGCAGGGAAACGGACAGCCAATGAGAGGTAGCACTAGAGCGGACAGAGAGGTGGAACAAGCAAGGTACCACCAAAAACAGAAGGGCGAGGCGGGTCAACTAGCCGGGGTCAGTCCAGGAGATCACGTCAGTACAAGAGAAGAGGCAAAGACAAAATCCAAAAGCAAGCCGAGGTCAAAATCCGAGAGGTAGCTTCAAGGTTCAGGGAGCAGGCAGAAGAGGTGTCAGGAAGCAGATCAAGGGTCAAATCCAAAGGTAAGCTAAATAACAATAATAATACCCAGCCTAAGGGACCAAAATCACAGGCAACCTGTAGCCAGCAGGTTGCCTGTATTTATAGTGGGGAGTGAGGGTCATGTGACGTGGCCAGAGTCACATGACCGACAGACAAACAAGTCGAGCAACGAGTGATCAGCTCGGCGCTCAAGGCAGACCTAGGAGCAGGGAGCCTCCCAGCTAGCAAAAGACGCCCTGGGAACGAGGCTGAACACAGATCCTCGCTCCCGCAGCTAAGCAGCAGGTCTGCGGCTGATGGGAGACCGAGTGTGACTTCGGCGCCCCGTTACAGTTGTAAAGCCCTTTTTGTCGTGTATTAGTGGCAAAAGAAAAATATATTTGCCATTCAGCGGTGCAGTTATATGTTCTAAAGCCTTTTGTGGAGTGTATAAGTGGAAAAAAGAAAAATATATTTGCCATTCAGCGGTGCAGTTATATGTTCTAATTAAGCCCTTTTTGTTGTGCATTGGTGGCAAAAGAAAAATATATTTGCCGTTCAGCAGTGCAGTTATACAGTTCTGATCAAAAGTTTAAGACCACTTGAAAAATGGCAAAAAGTCATATTTTACATTGTTGAATCTTAACAAGGTTCCAAGTAGAGCTTCAACATGCAACAAGAAGAAATGGGAGTGAGACAAAACATTTTTTGAGCATTCAATTTAATGAAAACAACGAATAAACTGAAACAGGTCTGATAGGACCCGCACCTATCAGACAATGGGGGCATATCCTAGCGATATGCCCCCATTGTCTAAGATGGGATAACCCCTTTAAGCAAGAGAAAGTGAAGGTAAGCAGATCTCCACTGCAGGCTATTCATATAGGAATATAAAAAAATCATAACACATTACAAAGTCACTCACAAGTATAGAAGGGTATATTTAGACTTGTAATAGTAAAAACATAAGATAGCCATATAGGGGAGAGCCAGAGAAACCACAGACAAGCTCACCAATGCATAAACAGAGTATAATTACATGTCCCATACCAGTGTCCCTCAATTACACAACGCGTTTCGCCGAATGGCTTCGTCAGGGGAAGTTTTAGCATTAGGTAATATATGTGTCATCAGCAGGAGGATATCTTTATTGCGCTCACCTTATATACTTTATACATTTACATTCCAGTTGTCCCTCTTACACTTTTTTAGTCCCACTGAAATAGTGGGGACTCCTGTGTATATGTTTATTACATGTCTGTTATATATCTGTATTTAATAAAGAGATCTTTTTACCAATGGGATGGTTGTCTGTAATTTATAATTTGGCTATACACTATATCTATGTAGGTATTACGACATCAGACATAAACTAAGATATGTAATTCAATACCAATAAGATGGAAGCCTTTATTATTTCAGTGCCAGACTGCCAACCAATACAATCCAGTCTGCACCCCTTAGGGGGCTAGGTCTTAATAATGACCATCCTCATCTTTTGCTGAATTGATTTTTTCCAAATCATCCTTCAAAGTCTCCATGTCCTAGAAAAGACAGTAAGATGCAGAAAGAGCTGGATGTTACTGATGACATATTCTCATCGATATTAGAGGATGAGGAAATGGAGGAAAAGCAGATGGCAGAAGAAGGGCTCCCACCTGTAGGGCACGAGAGCCCTGGGGTTGGAGAAGTGGGTATGCCAGAGCTAATTTATATTCTGATTGCAGGCCAGAACAGCAATAGGTTACATATTGTCCCCCACCTAACCAGCCAAACCCCATACCAGCAACCAGGGGCATACATAGAAATCATTGGGCCCCATAGCAAAAGTCTGAATAGGGCCCCCCCGGCTCTGCCCACTACCCACCATGGTCCATCCCACTAACTGGCCTGGCTCCTCCCCACCATACCCCCTTTATCCTGTGGATAGGGGATAACCTAAAACAACCAGACTACCCCTTTGAAGTGGGAATATCCAACCTGCGGCCCTCCAGCTATTGCAGCTACAAGGCAAGGCATGCAAGGATGTTTAGTTTTGCACCAGCTGGAGGTTTGGCATCCCTAACTTAAAGGGAGTCTATCACCTAAAATGACCATTATACACCCCAAACATGATGATATCCATTACATTCCCCATTTTATAATCTTACCTTTCATATTGCTGTCTGTCGCCTATTCGCTCTTAAAAACACTTTTATTCCATATGCTAATCGGGTTCTGAAGGTGCCCAGGGGCGGCGTTTATGCGGCCGGTGCCCAGGCTCCACGGCGCTGTTCAAATCAAACCCCTCCCCTTTCACCCCTCTGGCCCGCCCTCGGTTCTTCAGATACCATCCTCCAGTCAATGACCAATCCGGCGCCAGCGCCTGCGCACTCCATTACTCACTAGGGCAGAGGCAGCAGAGCGTTTAATGCGCATGCGTCGGCCCGTACATCCCGATATTTTGGCAGTTTACTTCCGCCGGCTAGATCGGGATGTACGGGCCGGCGCATGCGCATTAAACGCTCTGAATGGAAAACCGAGGGCGGGCCAGAGGGGTGAAAGGGGAGGGGTTTGATTTGAACAGCGCCGTGGAGCCTGGGCACCGGCCGCATAAACGCCGCCCCTGGGCACCTTCAGAACCCGATTAGCATATGGAATAAAAGTGTTTTTAAGAGCGAATAGGCGACGGACAGCAATATGAAAGGTAAGATTATAAAATGGGGAATGTAATGAATATCATCATGTTTGGGGTGTATAATGGTCATTTTAGGTGATAGACTCCCTTTAAAGTGTATCTAAACTTTAAATACATTTTATTAAAACCTATTGTAAGTACCTTAAAATGACATTTTCTAACACTTTTTTTCTCCATGAGAAATAGGCGCTGAATTCATGTGCCTATAGCGCTTTATAATCCATACTCTAATACACCAGTGATATGACAATGCTGTATGGGAGTAAGGATTTCACTGGGGCTACAGTGAGCGATGTACAGCACACATCACTGCTTCTGCCTGTCTGCTTTAGTAAAGCCGGGCATAGATGGGCTATGTCAGGTTTTAGAGATGGCACGGCGCAATATGTATGCGAGTACAGCTGAGCAAGTGCAGGGCAGGAGCTCATATACACATCGCTCCTCCTGCCTGTGCCCATTGTGCTAAAGCCTGACTAGCCCATGCAGCGTCCCACTCAGGAAACGTGGGAACTGCAAAATTACTGTAAAACTGCATTACTGTGAGGCACTCATTCTGTGAGTGTACAGTCGTGGCCAAAAGCTTTGAGAATTACATAAATATTGGAAATTGGAAAGGTTGCTGCTTAAAGGGAACCTGTCACCAGTTTTATGGTGTCCTAACTAAGGGCAACATAAATAAGTGACTGATTCGCTTAGAAAAATGCTGGCTCACTTTCTTTAATTGACCCAGTCAATCTGCCAACATCTTGTATTGAAAAGCTCCAGCTCATAATGATGAGTCATGAATATTCATGAGCTCCTGACTCTCCCCGCCTACCTGCTGCTGAATGACAGTTTGTTTCCATAGGAATCAGCAGCAGGTGGGCAGGGGAGGGGCTATAGCTCTGAATTAAATATACGCTGGACTCAATGACATCACGCCGGACTCCAATCAGCTCATTAGCATGCGGCATCTTTGTGTGTATATTATGAGGTAACCATCTGTCACACCAGTAAGTGAATACATATAAGGTACTTTTTAGTAGTTAATGATTGTATATAATTAGTTAGATTATAATCAAATATCCACATGACAGGTTCCCTTTAAGTTTTTATAGTAGCAATTTGCATATACTCCAGAATGTTATGAAGAGTGATCAGATGAATTGCATAGTCCTTCTTTGCCATAAAAATTAACTTAATCCCAAAAAAAACTTTCCACTGCATTTAATTGCTGTCATTAAAGGACCTGCTGAGATCATTTTAGTAATCGTCTTGTTAACTCAGGTGAGAATGTTGACGAGCACAAGGCTGGAGATCTGTCACAACCAGACAGCTGAGAAGCTCTGACAGAGGCCTTTCAGAACCTCCTCCTTGAGTTTCTGTGTTGTGGTATTCAGCTCCTCCTCTCGTTAGCCTCTCTCAGCTGTCATGTGTTGGACTAATTGCTTCCCTTTAAATTCCTCCCCAGAAGGCTTTTCTGGGCGGCTTATACTACTTCCTGGAGTGTGTGTGCATGCTGACTCTGTTCTCCTGTTTGCTTCAAAGCTAAGTGTTGTACCTTTATCTGTTATTTTCTGTTTGCTGGATCCCAGGTGACCCTGACTCCCTCCGTATCTTGTGTAGGGAGCCGGTGGTCGTGTCCCCTCACTATTGTAGGGTGCTCAGGGCTTTATAGTCAAGGTTCGTGGATATGCAAACCTCCACCATTAGGATCTTTGCATAGGCTGAGCAGCCAGGGAAAGTGCCAGGTCTTCTGCAGGGGTCTCCCTTGGTTCCTTAGCTTTTGGATCCAGCGAGTCATTTATACATGTTGCTTTGCCTTGTTTCCTGTACACCGTCCGTGACATTATAAGCCGCCATAACCGTCTCAAGCATGGATCCGGTTTCACTTTTGGCTGAACGCTTCCAGGGTCTTTCATTGGAGGTAGCTGATCTCCGTAAGACTTTTTCTCAGCTTCAAGTGACCGGTTCAGCTTGCGTTCATGGAGTTTGTTCTGAGCCTAAGATCTCGCTCCCGGATACGTTCTCCGGGGGTAGTGAGAATTTTGTGCGTTTTAGAGAGGCTTGCAAACTCCATTTTCGCCTTCTTCCCCACTCCTCTGGTGATGAGGAACGGAGGGTGGGGATCATTATATCGCTGCTCAGAGGTAACGCTCAGTCCTGGGCCTTTTTGCTGCCGGCTCTGGCTGAGTCTAAACTACGTCTATTATGCCAGGGTAAACAATCCGCAGAAATGTACTGCTCAGAATTTCGGAGATGGGCAGTTGATACTGGTTGGAATGATGCTGCGCTCCGAAGTCAATTTTGCCATGGTCTTTCAGAGGGATTGAAAGATGCATTTGCCTTTCATGAGAGGCCTATTTCTTTGGACTCTGCTATGTCTCAGGCCGTTCGTATTGACAGGCGTCTTAGAGAGAGAGGAGAGATGTCCCCTTCCTGTCATACTCAGTCCCAGGACAGTGCAGCGGTCCCGCTCTGTGCGCAGGGGTCTCAGTCGCCGTCAGCCCCTTCTGAGCAGGAGCCCATGCAGCTGGGGTTGATTGCTTCTGACAATAGAAGATTCAGCTCGCATGGGAGGGTTTGTTTTTGTTGTGGAGGTATAAATCATTTGGCAAATATTTGTCCCTCTAGGAGATTCAGGCAGTTTTCTGGGAGTAATAAAGAAACAAACAGGAAAAAATCTTTTAAAAATGTTCCGTCTGTTACTATTGGCAGGGTTGAGGCGGAAATTGAAGGTTTTCCATTTGCTTGTAGTTCCCGTTTTGTCCTGCCGGCTAGGGTGGCGCTAGAGAGCAAGAACATTTTTTGTGAGATTTTTGTGGATAGTGGAGCAGCGGTTAATCTCATTGATAATCAATTTGCGATAACTCATGGTTTCCAGGTGCGCACTTTGGGAAAGGATATTCCTGTTTTTGCTATCGATTCCGCTCCACTTTCTCATTAAAGGGCATAGTTCACAATATCCGTTTAATTGTGAGTGATGCTCATGTTGAGGATGTGTCATGTTTCGTCCTTAGCGGTTTACCTACCCCTCTGGTGTTGGGGCTGCCCTGGCTCACTAAGCATAACCCCACCATTGATTGGCAAGCAAGGCAAATAAATGGTTGGAGTGACTTTTGCAGAGAGAATTGCCTTATGACATCTGTTTCTGAGGTTGCTACTAAGACTGTACCATCTTTTCTCTCTGAATTTTCGGATGTCTTCTCTGAGAGCGGAGTTCAGGATTTGCCCCCGCACAGGGAGTACGATTGCCCTATTAATCTCATCCCAGGCGCCAAGCTGCCTAAATCTCGTTTATACAATCTTTCCCAACCTGAGAGGATCGCTATGCTTGCTTATATCTCTGAGAGTCTGAGAAAAGGACACATACGACCCTCGAAGTCACCTGTTGCCGCTGTTTTTTTCTTTGTTAAGAAAAAAGATGGTTCTTTAAGACCTTGTCTGGATTTCAGGGAGCTAAACAATATCACAATTCGTGACCCTTATCCGCTTCCTCTGATCCCGGACCTATTTAACCAGGTTGTTGGGGCTAAAGTATTTTCCAAATTAGATTTAAGAGGGGCATACAACCTGGTCAGGGTCAGAGAAGGGGACGAATGGAAGACGGCCTTCAATACCCCTGAGGGCCATTTTGAAAATTTGGTTATGCCTTTTGGTTTGATGAATGCCCCAGCCGTTTTTCAGCATTTCGTGAACAGCATTTTTTATCATTTGATGGGAAAATTTGTATTGGTGTATTTGGATGACATTTTGATTTTTTCTCCCGATTTCAAAACTCATAAGGAACATTTACGTCAGGTCTTGCTCATCCTGCGGGAGAATAAATTATATGCGAAACTGGAAAAATGTGTGTTTGCGGTTCCAGAAATTCAATTTCTGGGGTTTCTTCTCTCCGCTTCTGTTTTTCGCATGGACCCCGAGAAGGTCCGTGCTGTGCTTGAGTGGGAGCTTCCTGAGAATCAGAAGGCGCTGATGCGTTTTTTGGGCTTTGCCAATTATTACAGGAAGTTCATTTTGAATTATTCTTCTATTGTTAAACCACTCACTGATATGACCAGAAAGGGGGTAGATTTTTCTTCTTGGTCAGTAGAGGCGCGTAAGGCTTTTTCTGATATCAAGGAGAGTTTTGCTTCCGCTCCCATCTTGGTGCAACCTGATGTTTCTTTACCCTTCATAGTTGAGGTTGATGCTTCTGAGGTGGGTGTGGGGGCGGTCTTGTCTCAGGGTTCCTCTCCTGCCAATTGGCGACCGTGTGCCTTTTTCTCAAGAAAACTCTCCTCCGCAGAGAGAAATTACGATGTGGGAGATAGGGAATTGTTGGCCATCAAGTTGGCTTTTGATTAATGGCGCCATTGGCTAGAGGGAGCCAGACACCCTATTACCGTATTTACTGACCATAAAAATCTGGCCTACTTGGAGTCAGCCAAGCGTCTGAACCCGAGACAGGCCAGATGGTCGTTGTTCTTTTCTAGGTTTAATTTTGTTGTCACGTTCCGCCCTGGAGTTAAGAATGTGAAGGCAGATGCCCTGTCACGTTGTTTTCCGGGAGGCGGGAATTTTGAAGACCCGGGTCCCATTTTGGCTGAAGGTGTGGTGGTCTCTGCTCTTTTTCCTGAATTGGAGGCAGAGGTGCAGGCAGCCCAGTCAGAGGCTCCTGATCTTTGTCCTCCTGGGAGGTTGTTTGTGCCTCTCGCTTTAAGACACAAGATTTTTAATTTAAAGAACACCACGATACGGTCCTTGCTGGGCACCCGGGGGTAAGAGCCACACTGGATCTCATCGCTCGGAGATTCTGGTGGCCTGCGCTTCGTAAGTCGGTTGAGGGTTTTGTGGCAGCCTGCGAGACTTGCGCTCGTGCCAAAGTCCCTCATTCACGGCCATCAGGTCCTCTCCTTCCCTTACCCATTCCTTCCCGTCCTTGGACACATCTGTCCATGGACTTCATAACGGACCTGCCTCGTTCCTCGGGGAAGACTGTGATTCTGGTGGTGGTGGACCGTTTTAGCAAAATGGTGCATTTCATCCCTTTTCCTGGTTTGCCCAATGCTAAGACGCTGGCGCAGGCATTTGTTGATCACATTGTCAAATTGCACGGTATTCCTTCAGACATAGTCTCTGATAGGGGCACGCAGTTTGTTTCCAGATTCTGGAAGGCTTTCTGTTCTCGCTTGGGGGTTCGGTTGTCATTCTCTTCTGCTTTCCACCCGCAGTCGAATGGCCGGACAGAGCGCGTCAATCAGAATCTGGAGACATATCTGCGCTGTTTTGTGGCGCAGAATCAAGAGGATTGGTGTTCTTTTTTGTCCCTTGCTGAGTTTGCTTTAAATAACCGTCGTCAGGAGTCCTCTGATAAGTCACCATTTTTTGGTGCATATGGGTTTCATCCACAGTTTGGGACTTTCTCGGGAGAGGGGTCTTCTGGTTTACCTGATGAGGACAGATTCTCCTCGTCTTTGTCATCTATTTGGCAAAAGATTCAGGATAATCTAAAGAGCATGAGTGAGAGATATAAGCGTGTGGCAGATAAGAGACGTGTGCTTGGTCCGGACCTGAATGTTGGTGATCTGGTGTGGTTGTCTACCAAGAATATCAAATTGAAGGTTCCCTCCTGGAAGTTGGGTCCTAGGTTTATTGGGCCTTACAAAATCCTTTCTGTCATCAATCCTGTTGCATACCGTCTTGATCTTCCTCAGACTTGGAAGATCCATAATGTTTTTCATAAGTCCTTATTGAAACCTTATGTTCAACCCATTGTACCCTCGCCTTTGCCTCCTCCTCCGATTATGGTTGATGGGAATCTTGAATTTCAGGTCTCTAGGATTGTGGATTCTCGTCTTGTCCGCGGTTATCTTCAGTACCTTGTTCATTGGGAGGGGTATGGTCCTGAGGAGAGGATGTGGGTCCCAGTGACGGACATTAAGGCCTCTCGTCTCATCAGGGCTTTCCATATGTCCCATCCTGAGAAGGTGGGTTCTGAGTGTCCGGAGTCCACTCATAGAGGGAGGGGTACTGTCACAACCAGACAGCTGAGAAGCTCTGACAGAGGCCTTTCAGAACCTCCTCCTTGAGTTTCTGTGTTGTGGTATTCAGCTCCTCCTCTTGTTAGCCTCTCTCAGCTGTCATGTGTTGGACTAATTGCTTCCCTTTAAATTCCTCCCCAGAAGGCTTTTCTGGGCGGCTTATACTACTTCCTGGAGTGTGTGTGCATGCTGACTCTGTTCTCCTGTTTGCTTCAAAGCTAAGTGTTGTACCTTTATCTGTTATTTTCTGTTTGCTGGATCCCAGGTGACCCTGACTCCCTCCGTATCTTGTGTAGGGAGCCGGTGGTCGTGTCCCCTCACTATTGTAGGGTGCTCAGGGCTTTATAGTCAAGGTTCGTGGATATGCAAACCTCCACCATTAGGATCTTTGCATAGGCTGAGCAGCCAGGGAAAGTGCCAGGTCTTCTGCAGGGGTCTCCCTTGGTTCCTTAGCTTTTGGATCCAGCGAGTCATTTATACATGTTGCTTTGCCTTGTTTCCTGTACACCGTCCGTGACAAGATCATGATGTCAGGCTGATTGGGTTAAAATGGCAGACTTGACCTGTTAAAAGGAGGGTGATGCTTGAAATCATTGTTCTTCCATTGTTAACCATGGTGACCTGCAAAGAAACGCATGCAGCCATCATTGCGTTGCATAAAAATGGCTTCACAGGCAAGGATATTGTGGCTACTAAGATTGCACCTCAATCAACAATTTATAGGATCATCAAGAACTTCAAGGAAAGAGGTTAAATTCTTGTTAAGAAGGCTTCGGGGCATCCCAAAAAGTCCTCCTAAAGAGGATTCAGCTGCGGGGTCGAAGTGCCACCAGTGCAGAGCTTGCTCAGGAATGGCAGCAGGCAGGTGTGAGCGCATCTGCACGCACAGTGAGGTGACGACTATTGGAAGATGGCCTGGTGTCAAGAAGGGCAGCAAAGAAGCCACTTCTCTCCCAAAAAAACATCAGTTACAGATTGATCTTCTGCAGAAAATATGGTGAATGGACTGCTGAGGACTGGGGCAAAGTCATATTCTCCGATAAAGCCTCTTTTTCCGATTGTTTGGGGCATCAAGAAAAAGGCTTGTCCGGAGAGGAAAAGGTGAGCGCTACCATCAGTCCTGTGTCATGCCAACAGTAAAGCATCCTGAGACCATTCATATGGGGGGTTGCTTCTTATCCAAGGGAGTGGGCTCACTCACAATTTTGCCCAAAAACACAGCCATGAATAAAGAATGGTACTAAAACACCCTCCAACAGCAACTTCTTCCAACAATCCAACAACAGTTTGGTGAAGAACAATGCATTTTCCAGCACGATGGAGCACTATGCCATAAGGCAAAAGTGATAACTAAGTGGCTCGGGGACCAAAACGTTGACATTTTGGGTCCATGGCCTGGAAACTCCCCAGATCTTAATCCCATTGAGAACTTGTGGTCAATCCTCAAGAGGCGGGTGGACAAACAAAAACCCACTAATTCTGACAAACTCCAAGAAGTGATTATGAAAGAATGGGTTGTTATCAGTCAGGAATTGGCCCAGAAGTTGATTGAGAGCATGCCCAGTCGAATTGCAGAGGTCCTGAAAAATAAGGGCCAACACTGCAAATACTGACTCTTTGCATAAATGTCATGTAATTGTTGATAAAAGCCTTTGAAACGTATGAAGTGCGTGTAATTATATTTCACTACATCACAGAAACAACTGAAACAAAGATCTAAAAGCAGTTTAGCAGCAAACTTTGTGAAAACTAATATTTGTGTCATTCTCAAAACTTTTGGCCAGGACTGTACGACCACTTTGTCTGTGGCAGGCCGCAGGACTATATAAGAAATACTTAGAAATTGTAGAGCGCTTGCAAGGTATTGGAGAAGAAATAAAAGATTTCCATGTCACCGCACTGTTACTCTGTGGTCTTCCAGAAAGTTATGACACACTTGTGACTGCACAAGATGCCCGTCAAGATAATGAGCTCACTCTGGAGTATGTCAAAGGAAAGCTTGTAGATGAGTTCAAGAGAAAATCAGAAAATGGAAATAACAGTCACGTGTCCAGAGCAGAATCTGCATTAAAGACACAGGATCTATTCATAAGCAAAGCTCATTTAAGGGTCTATTCACACATCCGTAGAATGGGTCCGGATCCGCTCCGCAACGTTGTGGAACAAATCCAGACCCATTCATTCTCTATAGGGCCGGAAGAGATGCATTTCCTGTTCGCGCCCCCAATCTTCCAGTCCGCGGCTCCCGAAAAAAATTGAATATGTTCTATTCTTGTCCGCAATTTGCAGATCTGCAATACACTACCGACGTGTGAATGGACTCTTAGGGCTCATGCACACGAACGTTTTTTGCGTTCCGTATATGGGCTGTATTTTTATTCCGTATATGGAACCATTCATTTTAATGGGTCCGCAAAAGATGCAGACAGCACTCTGTGTGCTGTCCGCATCTGTTGCTCCGTTCCCTGGCCCCGCAAAAATTATGAGGCATGTCCTATTCTTGTCCGTTTTGCATAGGCATTTCTATAATGGGCGTCCTGTTATGTTATGCAAATTACGGAAGGCACACGGGCGCCATCCGTTTTTTGTGGATCTGCAAATCCCGCGCCTGCGACATCCTGTTTAGTATTCGGCGCAGTGAGTGAAGGACGCTCAGCTGCTGCCAGCTTCGTCACTGCGCCTGCGCCGATTACATCACAGACCTCCCCGGCAGGCCTGCCTGGCAGCAGCCGAGCGTCCTTCACTCACTGTGCCTGCGCCGAAAACTAAACGGGACTGCGCAGGCGCGGGATTATGTAGCTGACGCTAATGTCAGTCAGCTACATAACGTTATTTCTCATGACAGAAACCCTTTAAGGAGACACATCAATGTTTTGTGTGCAAGAAAACAGGTCATGTGAAACCCGACTGCAGAGTTTGGAAGGCTAGAATGAAACAGCTAAAAAGGCAGGGTGATCAACAAAGAGTTAAAAGTGCTGTCAGTGAAGAAAGTAACACTCCAAGTACCAAAGTTGCATTTATTATTCATTTAAGTACATCAAACCATGCATGGTGCATAGACTCTGGAGCAACTAGTCATATGAAAAATGAGAGAAGCTTCTTCTCTAACTAATGGTCCATATAAGACTTCAGAAGGAGCAGGAGATGGCCATATTAATTGTCAGGTCTTCCAACACAAAGCAGAAGGATTCTAGTAGAGGATGTGCTGTAGGTCCCTAGTCTTGAAAGCAATTTGTTGTCTGTGAAGAAGCTCATGGGACAGGGCAATGAGGTCACATTTGAGAATGACCACTGCATCATCTGAAAACAGGGGTACACACTTGCAGAAGGAAAAATGACAGATGAACTGTATCAACTAAAATGCTAAGAAAGTGTGTGTGCTGCCGAACAAGAGCAGCACACGGATTGTGTTCACGTATGGCACCGGCGTCTTGCACATAGAGACCCAGAAGCAATAAGAAAGCTAGTTCAGAACAAGCTTGCTGAAGGTGTTAAAATAGACCAATGCAATTCTAACTCATATTTACTGTTTTTCTTCTTTACTGTTCATCTCCATCTAAACATGTGCTCCATGGACAATGCTACTAAGTGTGTGTCCTGTGCAATGTATGCATGCCTTGAAGAGCCATTCGAGGGTGAATACATTTGCACTAGATGCAATCACGTTGCATATTTGGAAGCCCAGAAGATCTAAATAAGCAGCTTAAAATAATTAGGGGCATTGCAGACCTGGAGAAAGGCTTAGACCTCACTGTGCAGGCACTGACTGGGGTCAGTGAACTGGAGGTGGAATAGAGGAGGGCAAGATCAGGACTATCAGGTCAGCAGTTGGGTTAATGTAGGAAGAAGGGGTAGAGGGAGAAGTGCCAGGGAGGCTAGTCCTGAGCTGAAATGCCCTAGTAAATATGCCTGTTTGGCTGATATTAGGGATGAAAGCCCAGGGCCAGCAACACTGCAGCAGCGCGTTTCTCCTAGCAACCAGGATGATGCCCCCTGCAGGAAGAATGGAAAAAAGAGTTCAGCAAAGGTCAGACAGATGCTGGTGGTAGGGGACTCTATTATTAGGCGGACAGACAGGGTCATCTGAATAACGAACAGTGTGTTGTCTGCCAGGTGCTCGGGTTCGGCATATTGCTGATCGGATTGACAGATTGCTGGGTGGGGCTGGGGAAGACCCGGTGGTTATGGTACACATTTGCACTAATGAAAAAGTTGGGGGGAAAGTCCTTAAAAATGATTTTAGGGAACTAGGAGGGAAGCTCAAGTCCAGGACCTCCAAGGTAGTGTTTTCAGAAATATTACCAGTGCCACAAGTGTCACCAGAGAGACAACGGGAACTTAGGGAGTTAAATAAGTTGCCCAGAAGCTGGTGCAGGAAGGAAGGGTTTGGGATCATGGGGAACTGGGCTGACTTCTCGGTCGTTACAGGCTCTACAGTAGGGATGGGCTGCATCTTAATGGGGAGGGTGCAACTGACCTGGGGGAAAAAATGGTTAGATGGCTGGAGGAGCTTTTAAACTAGGATCTAGGGGGAGGGTGGGGGGTCATACTAATAAGAGGGTAGATAGAGAGTGGGATATAGGAGGGGACACTGGGGATTTAGTGGGGAATGGGGTTAGCGAGGAAAGTAGGGAGAAGAATGGGCATAACTATACACTTATGAAAAATAGAACTGCTGGTAACAAGAACCTAATTACAAAAAACAAAATGGCTGCACACCATTATATATGCAAACAACAGAGCTAAGGAATGGGGGTCATTCTAGTTAAAAGTGGTACAATACCGACTATAAATGAGTAATGGAAGCTCTTAGCGCACATACGTGTCGGGCCCACCTACCAAGCGTCAAGGTGGCTTCCGCAGATGGGTCCCTATCACTAAAGATACTGCCTCACTTTGGACTTACTAAAAAGCCACTTTTAACTAGAATGACCCCCATTCCTTAGCTCTGTTGTTTGCATATATAATGGTGTGCAGCCATTTTGTTTTTTTGTAATTATGTTTGCTTCATGGATATGCACCTGTGATTCTGAAGGTTTTAGTCTAAATTTTCTTGCGGTAACAAGAACCTGTTACATACAAACATCAACCAAGGTAACTCAAAAATCCCAGATATTCACTTTACTGGTAATAGTAATTTAAAATGTATTTTCACAAATGCAAGAAGACTAGCTAGCAAAATGGGGGAGCTGGAGGCTATGGTACTAGAAGAACACATAGATGTAGTTGGTGTGGCTGAGACATGGTTGGACTCCTCACATGACTGGGCTGTTAATATTACGGGTTTTACACTATTTAGGGAAGATAGGGTCAATAGAAAACCTGGTGGCGTGTTCCTGTATGTGAGGAGTGATCTGAAGACAAGTGTGAAAGAGGCAATTGTGAGTGAGGATGTGGAAACCTTATGGGTGGAAGTTTAACGGGATATAAACACTGAAAAATAATACTTGGTGTAATCTATAGACCCCCTAGCATAGAGAGGAGATAGAAACGCAACTGTATAACCAAATACAGCGGGCTGCACAGGCTGGTACAGTGGTCAAAATGGGAGATTTTAACTTCCCAGACATTGACTGGGGTCATAGTCTTGCCTCAATCGCAAAGGGGAGAAGATTCCTCAACTTGCTGCAGGACCACTTTATGGGCCAGTTTGTAGAAGCTCCAACTAGGGGCGATGCTCTGTTTGATCTGGTAATTTCTAATGATGCAGAGCTTGTTGGAAATGTTACTGTTGGAGAAACACTAGGTAATAGTGACCACAATATAATTATATTCCCCCTAAACTATAAGAAGCAAACTCCATCAGGCAGAGCAAAGACACTGAATTAGAAAAATGCTAATTCTCCTGGGTTGAGAGCATAGACTGGGAGCAGCTACTGTCACATAATAATACTGAGGATAAATGGGAGAGCTTTAATTCCACATTGAGTCATTGCACTAAAAAGTGTATTCCTTTAGGTAACAAGTATAAACGGCAAAAAATTTATTTCAAGACACGGAGGCTCCTATTGCGGAATCTCTCTTTACTGACAACCACAGCAGCAAAGAAAAACTGTTCTGAGATTAACATATCTCCATAGCAACAGGCCCTCCCCTCTAGAGCCCCTATATAGTGTCCATGAACCAGGAAATCCTCCTCTTTGCTGCTGCCACAGATAAGTAACCAGTGGCGTACCGCCCATAGAGGCAGACCACGCCACTGCTATGGGGCCCGAGGCACTGGGGGGCCCGTAGCGCAGATAAGGCCCCGCCCACTCATGACCTGCAGCCGGCTATGCGGCTGCTTTTCTCCCCAGGGCCCCCCCCCCCATGTTTAGCTGAATCGCCTCCCAGAGGCGCGGCTAAGGCCCTAGACACCCGCCCCCCTCCTCAGCGCCGCGCTCTGCAAACACCCGATCTTCCTCTCGTCGGCGTCCCAAATCCCGCGCAGGCGCAGTGCCGGCGATTGCCTGCGCCTGCGCTCTGATAATACGGCTGAGGGCAACAGCTTCAACATCGTCACTGGGCATGCGCCGATTCCTGGGCACAGTGGAGAAAGAATAACGCCCCTCTGGGCTCCTTACAGCGTCATTTACATATCATAAGAATCGATTTTTTGAAGAAATTACAAGACTCACAATCAAAAGAACAAGACAGATGGAAAACAGGTACTCTGTTAAACATGGATTCATGAAAAAAAAATTGGGGGTAAATTGCTAGTGACAGATTCCCTTTAAGGCTACTTTCACACTTGCGTTCAGAGCGGATCCGTCTGGTGTCTGCACAGACGGATCCGCACCTATAATGCAAACGCTTAGATCCGTTCAGAACGGATCCGTTTGCATTAACATGAACAAAAAAAAAAAAACATTTTTTTTTTTTGTTCATGATAGTGCAAACGGATCCGTTTTGACTTTACATTGAAAGTCAATGGGGGACGGATCCGTTTGAAAATTGAGCCATACTGTGTCAACTTCAAACGGATCCGTCCCCATTGACTTACATTGTAAGTCTGGACGGATCCGTTTGCCTCCGCACGGCCAGGCGGACACCCGAACGCTGCAAGCAGCGTTCAAGTGTCCGCCTGCTGAGCGGAGGACAGACGGAGCCATACTGATGCATTCTGAGCGGATCCGCATCCACTCAGAATGCATTAGGGCTGGACGGATCCGTTGGTGCCGCTTGTGAGAGCCTTCAAACGGAACTCACAAGCGGAGACCCGAACGCAAGTGTGAAAGTAGCCTAACATGGCACCCCAAATAAGGAGACCTGCAGGCTGCAGCAGATATCCCATGTGACAGGTCACCCCCAGGAAACCCCTAACAGTTTCTGTAGGTCATGTATAAATTTATTTAATGGGGGTGTGGCATGGGAGGAGCAAAGTCAGGAAGTGGGAGGGGCCATGGTGGGTAGTGGGCGGGGCCCAATTCAGATTTTTGCTATGGGGCCCAGTGATTCCTATGTACGCCTCTGTAAGTAACCATCTCATTCTGTTTAACTTTACTGTGTCATGGAGTGACTTTTGTTTCTTGCTCACCGCACTTCAGATTTTTTTGTGTTCTGGGCTTTTTGCCCTTGTTGCCTGTCTGCATTTAGATATTCTTGGCTTCTTCCCCTCAGGTTTTTTCCTCTTCCTCTCTGGGCTCTCCTTCCTATTCTGTGGCCAGTTGGCCCATCCCTACCCCCCCCCCCTTTTTTTTTGCTCCGGCTTTATACCTTTTCTCTTGTTCTCGGCACCTCTGTTACCTCTCCTCGCATCCCCGCCGCACCATTGTTTCCTGCCTGCCCGTTCTCCATTGCGGCCGAGGTCTCGCGAGATTTTCGGCGGCCATCTTGTTCGGCACATTTGCCGACTATTCGGCTATCTTTCTCTTCCTGCAGTTTTTCTTTCGCGCGCTTTGAACTCCCTCTTGGCCACATCCCTTCCGCTTCCGCTCCGACCTGGATTCCTGCGGTCAGCGGTCCCTTGTGTGCACTCCAGTCTGGCTTAGTCAGGGTAACTCACCCTAAATTAACATTTTGTCCTCCTGCCTATCATTCCCTGTTTACCAGACTGCCTTTTTCTACCCAGGCTTTAGTGTTTTCTCAGGCTAGATCCCATGTTCAACCTTCCAAGATCCCCCAGTCCTCAGGCTGAGGCCTCCGATTTGGGGACCCACTCTCCCCATCTACCCCCTCTTTCTGAGGGTAGAGCAGCTTTGTCCCCCCCAGACATGTCCCAAGCGGAGGCCTTTCATCGCTCCGTCTCTGACGCCATTCTTGCGGCCATGGGATCCATGTCCCAGTCCCTATCTAAGTCTATTTCAGAGGCCCTAAGAGCTCAGCCTTCCACATCCAGGGACCCGGCCCAATCCCTTCCAGCAACACTACCAATCCATCATGCCTCCAGAAACCCAATGATTGGTGTGTCTTTTGCCACCCGTGATGGCGCGCCTGTTACGCGCAAACGAGCCTTACCACGCCAGGCAGAAAAGGCGCAGAACTGGAAATGTGCCAGAGCACAACCGGTGTCTGATACTGAGTCCGAAGAGGGCTCTCAGGAGGAGGCTGGGTTTGAGGACCTGGAGGTTTCGGAGGTGGACCTGTCAGGTATATCCCCTGATCGTCCCACCCCTATCCCTCCAGGTACCGCCGCAGAAACCTCCGGTTCTGAGGCCATGTCGGTCCCATCGATCCCTTTGACAGACCCATCGGGTGAGCCGCTCTTTGACCCGGACGTCCTTCACCACCCCAGGTCTGCCAAGTGGCTCCCTATGGACCATGTGGCCCAATATCTACTCTGCACTCTCAGCAAAGAAGCGCGTAATAAATTAAGGGCGGAATGCCCTAGGCCCCTTGTAGCCAACAAGGTCTGTGAGACTCCGGTCGTTGACCCCAAGATGGCCCAATATTTGTCAAAATCTGTCTGGAATCCCCGCAAGGGCTTGGAATCAGCCCTCAAGGCGTGTCAGGATAAGCTCCTAGATGTCTTCGGCCCCTTAGCAAAAATATTTGAATTAGCCAAAACCGCTAGAGCAGCGGATGAGTTGGTGGATCCGGAGGAGCTCCGGGGTTGGATCCAACGCGCTATATGCATTACCGGAAATGTGAACACGTCACTCTCTATTGAACCCAAGTCGGCTAATTTGGCGCTCTCTAAGGCTGGACGGAACACACAGGGCCTTTTATTTGGCGATTCTTTTATCAAGGATTTAAGCCGGTTTGTGGGCGCTTTCAGGGCCTTGGACAAGGCCCAATCCTCTATGAAGAGGGTGTTCCAGGGCAGGGTCTCCACCAGGGCCGGCAGTTCTAGGGGCCGTCTGTCCGGCCGCTCCACGTTCCAGACCCGGGGTTTGGCTCGAGGCTCCTACACCCATCACTCATTTGTCCAGGGAACCGGCGAACTTCTTCCCCTCCCGTGGAGCTCCAAGCCAGAGAGGGTACAGAGGGTACCCTGGCTTGCGCCGACCATTTGGTAAGTGTAAGTCCTCTTCCTTTTTCTCAGGTTTGTGTAGGGGGCAGACTTCGACATTTTTTTCATGCTTGAGCCGACATCACCACGGATCGTTGGGTCCTGTCCACGGTCATCGGGTTCCACGTAGGGTTGGTGGATTCCCTACTCCACTTACTTTTTCCTCATCCTCAGGTCCTGTCGGTGGCCGCACAGAGCTGCATCAACAGAGAACTGTTGGACCTCTGCAGGAAGGAGGCGATCAAACGGGCTCCAGTTACACACACTGGCATTCTCAGCAACATCTTTTTGGTTCGGAAGAAGGGCGGTCGAATGCGTCCGTTCTGTCATCAATCTCCGTCCTTTGAACAGGTTTGTCCGCTATCGTCATTTCAAGATGGAGGGCATCCACCTCCACAGAGACCTCCTACTTTGGGGAGACTGGATGGTGAAACTCGACCTCAGGGACGCGTACCTCACTGTTCCTGTAGCAGAGTCCTCCAGAGACCTCCGTTGCTTCCAGTGGAAAGGGAAGATTTGGCGTTTTACTTGCCAGACCTTCGGCCTTTCTTCAGCCCCGTGGTGCTTCACCAAACTGATGCGTCCGGCGATGGCTTGGCTCCGCAGCTGAGGAGTTCGGTTGATTATCTACCTGGACGACATCCTCCTGTTAGCACAGGACCCTGCTACCCTTCTCCAGCATCTGGACTCGACCATGTCTCTACTGTTCCGCCTAGGTTTTCTCATCAATCAGGAGAAGTTGGTCCTGGTTCCGACCCGTATCATGGAGTTCCTCGGTTTCTTGGTGGATTCCGCGGCGGAGACTCTCAGTCTCCCACCAACGAAGATTCGTGCAATATGCAAGGAATTACGCAGGACGCTGACCATGCCCCGGTTTTTCCTTCAACACCTGGCCCGGATAATCGGTCTTCTTTCTTCATCCATACAAGCGGTGTTCCCGGCCCCGCTCCATTACTGAGCTCTACAACGCCTGAAGACCTCTTACGCAGACCTGATCTCTTTGGATTCGGAGACCAGAGACGAGCTAAGTTGATGGATCCACAATCTTGCGGCATGGCACGGGAAGGCTATCTGCGGCCCTCAGCCGGATTTCACAGTGGATTCGGACGCCAGCCCACTGCGAGGGGGTGTCCACCAGAGGCTGTTGGTCGGATCAGTAGTCCTCTCTCCACATCAATGCGCTGGAGCTTTTTGCAGGCTCATTTGCCATTCGCAGTTTTACGAAGGGCATTGCCAGAGCTTGCATCAGGTTACGTATGGACAACGTCTCTGCTGTCCGTTATGTGAACTCAATGGGGGGTACTCACTCAGCCATGCTTTCACATTTGGCCAAGGAGTTTTGGTCTTTCTGTCTGTCTCAAGATATTACAGTGATCGCGGAGTATCTTCCGGGCCTGCACAACACTCAGGCGGATTGGAGCTCTCGCTATCTCACGGATGGCAGCGTCTGGAAATTGGACGTGCAGGTGTTCTCCACCATCTCGTCGCTCTGGAGTCCCTTCTCTATCGACCTCTTTGCTTCCCGCCTGAATACACAGCTTCCCCAGTTTTTCAGTTGGCGTCCAGACCCGTACGCAGAGGCGGTAGACGCTTTTCTCCAGGACTGGTACGGACCTCTGCTTTATGCTTTCCCCCCCCCCCCCCCCCCTTCTCGATGATTCCTCAGGTCCTGAATCAAGTTCGTCATCAGCTAGCCCGGCTGGTCCTGATCGTTCCCTTTTGGAGCTCCCAGTCTTAGTTCCCTCTTCTTTTGGAACTAATGTTACTTCCGCCCTTGCTTCTACCAGGGGGTCCATCTCTCCTCCGGGGTCCAGGGGGGCTTCTGCATCCGCTTCTCCTGGAGGGCTCCCTTCATCTGTTAGCATGCAGGATCTCGGGTGTTCCGGAGTTGGCAGAGAATTTTCGGAGGCAACTAGACGACATCTGGAGGACGCATGGGCTCCCGGCACGAAACGGGCGTATAGAGCAGCCTGGAGATCTTGGGCTAGCTGGTGCTTGGCTCGGGTTTTGGATCCCGTATTAGCACCTGTAGCGGAGATCTTACACTTTTTGACATCCCTATTCGAGGACAGTAAGGCCTACCGAACCATTAACCTCTTCAGATCCGCCATTTCATCTCTTCACCAGGGATTCGAGGGGCGTCCAGCAGGCCAACATCCATTGGTTTGTCGCCTGCTCAAGGGTTCTCGGTGTTCCCAGCCGCCTAGACCTCGTTTTTCCTCTACATGGGACGTCTCGTCGTTCTATCTCTGTCCTCCTCATGGACGACTAATTCTGATCTCTCTCTGCGTCAGTTGTTAGCCAAGCTTGTTACCCTGTTTTGCCTCATCTCTTGTAAGAGAGTGTCGGACATCCGGGCGCTAGATCATGACGCCAGATGCTTTTCTCCGGAGGGAGTTGTCTTCAACATCACTCGCCGGACCAAGACTCAGATTCGCTTTGTCTCTGAGTTTCCTTGCTGTTCCGGCGCTTTGCCCACTTGCTTGCCTGCAGAATTATGAGACTAGAACTCTTCAGTATCGTTCGAGGGACTCTCCCCAATTATTCCTCTCTTTTCGTTGGCCGTTTGCTCCAGTCACTAGCACCACGTTAGCACGTTGGGTTAAGTGGGTCATGACCTTGGCGGGGGTGGATACGCCCGTTTTTACAAACCACTCTACTCGAGGTGCATCTTCCACTTCTATGGTTATTTCGGGGGCCCGTTTGGAAGATATCATGAAGATAGCGGATTAGTCCAGGGTTTCCACTTTTAGGTAGTTCTATTTTCGCTTTTTCATCGATCATTACCAGCTATGAACCTGCAATAGGAGCCTCCGTGTCTTGAAATAAAATTGCATGATTTTCCTAGTCTATGACGTAAAGTCATGATTTTATGAAAGACACGGAGGCGAGTATTGCCCACCACTCTTTCTGGGCTCCCTCCCTTTTGTATAGTTGTTTTTGTGATTTATTTATGCTATTGTTATTACTGTTATCTATTGCTACTACTGGTGATATGTGTATACTTCCTTATTGCCTCGGTAGTCTTTGACCCCAGTAGGACTATAACATCCTCTTCGTGTCTTTTATGTTTTCGCAGGATGAGTAACCGATCTTTCCTAGTTCTGAAGAACCTCCCAATTTCAATTCCGGTGTGATTCTCCGAGTTTTCCTTCTTCAGTTCGGTTGGAGTTTCCATGTTCAAGCAGAGTTATGGGTGGCATCCGCCAAGAAAGAGGAGGATTTCCTGGTTCATGGACACTATATAGGGGCTCTAGAGGGGAGGGCCTGTTGCTATGGAGATATGTTAATCTCAGAACAGTTTTTCTTTGCTGCTGTGGTTGTCAGTAAAGAGAGATTACGCAATACTTGCCTCCGTGTCTTTCATAAAATCATGACTTTACGTCATAGACTAGGAAAATCATGCAATTAAACCCCCATGGCTTATAGCTACTGTAAAAAAGGCATTTAAAAATACAAATCTGAGGGGTCAGCTGTAGCGTTTGAAGATTACAAAGGGCTTAATAAAATCTGTAAAAAAGGAGATAAAATTAGCAAAAATGGGCTGGGGCTGTTAGTACATCCAGTGATATACTCAATTGGCTAACTGTAGATATGGTCCAAGATAAGTTAAATAAGGTAAATGTGAACAAGGCTCTGGGTCCAGATAGATTACACCCAAAAGTGCTTAAAGAGCTCAGTTCAGTCATTGCTGTGCCCCTGTTTATAATTTTTAAAGATTCACTAGGTACTGGCACAGTGCCAAGTGATTGGCGCAAGGCAAATGTGGTGCCCATATTCGAAAAAGGATCAAGGTCCTTCACAGGTAATTTTAGACCAGTTAGTTTAACTTCTGTTGTGGGAAAAATATTATAAATGATAACCAACATGGGTTTACCAAGGACAGAAGTTGTCAGACTAACCTGATTTGGTTTTATGAGGAGGTGAGTAGTAGCCTGGACAGAGAGGCTGCTGTGGATGTGGTGTTTCTGGATTTTGCAAAGGCTTTTGATACTGTCCCTCATAGACGTCTAATAGGTAAAGTAAGGTCTATAGGCTTGGATAGTATAGTCTGTAATTGGATTGAAAACTGGCTGAAGGAGCGTGTCCAGAGAGTTGTGGTCAATGATTCCTATTCAGAATGGTCCCGGGTTATAAGTGGTGTACCCCAAGGTTTAGTGCTGGGCCCTCTATTATTTAATTTATTTATTAAGGATATCGAGGACGGGATTAGTAGCACCAGTTCTATTTTTGCAGATGACACCAAGCTGTGTAGTACTGTACAGTCTATGGAAGATGTCCATATACTACAAGCTGACTTGAACACTCTGAGTGATTGGGCATCAACTTAGCAAATGCGGTTCAATGTGGATAAATGGAAAGTTATGCATTTTGGTAGTAATAATCTCCGTGCTTCATATGTCCTAGGGGATGTAACACTGGGGGAGTCACTTGTAGAAAAGGATTTGGGTGTCCTTGTAGATGGTAGATTAAATAACAGCATACAATGTCAATTAGCTGCTTCTAAGGCCACCAGGATATTGTCATGCATTAAACGAGGCATGGACTCGCGGGGCAGCGATGAAATATCACCACTTTACAAAGCGTTGGTGCGGCCTCATCTGGAATACGCCGTTCAGTTCTGGGCACCAGTCCATAGAAAGGACGCACTACAGCTGGAAAAAGTACAGAGAAGAGCGACTAAACTGATAAGCGGCATGGAGGGTCTTAGTTATGAAGAAAGATTAAAATAATTGAATTTATTTAGTCTTGAGAAGTGACGTCTAAGGGGGGACCTGAATAACCTATACAAATATATAAATGGGCCATACAAAAAATACGGTGAAAAACTGTTCCATGTAAAATGCCCTCAAAAGACAAGGGGGCACTGCCTCCGACTGGAGAAGAAAAAGTTCAGTCTCCAGAAGAGTCAAAGCTTCTTTACTGTAAGAACTGTGAATCTGTGGAATAGACTTCCTCAGGATGTGGTCACAGGAACAGTGGAAAGTTTTAAAAAGGGTTTAGATGAATTCTTAAAAGTAAACAACATTAATGCTTATGAAAACGTGTAGAAATCTGAGTCTCACTTCCTTCGGGGATTTGCGTCCCCACCTATCCCTTGGTTTAACTTGATGGACTTATGTCTTTTATCAACCGTATCAACTATGTAACAATTCGATGAAAACTGCTGTAGAGGGAAGTGCATATATTGGGTATATACAATATTTTTCGCTCCATAAGCGCTTATTAGTACCAGATTAGTACCAGAGGACCGGGAAGCGGTGAAGGCTCTGTACTCACTGCTTCCCGGTCCTCGGCTGTCGGCTGTGCAGCGTGAGGGTGCTCTGTGACCTCACGCTGTGCACGTCGGTTCACAGCACAGCTGACAGAAGGATGAAGAGGATCGCGATGTAGGTGAGGAGCAGCGGCATCTGGAGCACGAGAGGTAAGTGTTTTTTATTTTTTTATTTTTTATTTTGTGATCTGAGGCTGGCAGCTGCTGAATTATGGCTGGGGTCTGATCACATATGGCTGGGGCTGCTGAATTATGGCTGGGGGCTGAGTACATATGGCTGGGGGCTGAGTACATATGGCTGGGGGCTAAGTACATATGGCTGGGGGCTAAGTACATATGGCTGGGGGCTGAGTACATATGGCTGGGGGCTGAGTACATATGGCTGGGGCTGATTATATGACTGGGGGCTGATTATATGACTGGGGGCTGATTATATTACTAGAGGCTGATTACATATGGCTGGGGGCTGATTACATATGGCTGGGGGCTGATCACATATGGATAGGGCTGATATGAGGCATGGGGGTCTCATCTGAGGTCTGATTGGGGGTCTTCTTCATATTGGGCTCTGATCTGAGGTCTGATTGGGGGTCATTCACATTGGGGTCTGAGCTCAGGTCTGATCTGAGATCCTATTTACATTGGGGATCTGATTGGGGCTGTGAGCTGAGGTCTGACTAACATTTGGGGGTCTGATTTCTGATCAGATCTCTAATGAAAAATATTTTTTTCTTATTGTCCTCCTCTAAAACCTAGTTGCGTCTTATGTGCAATTACGTCCTATAGGGCGAAAAATACGGTGTATATATATATACCAGGCTAGTTATTATGCTCTCCCCAACCTTCTATTTAGGGATTGTTTATGACATGGATGTGTGTGTGGTGTATCTGGGGGCTGCTCTCATTTACACATTGGGCAGAAATTCCTTTGATTTCTTTGTCTGTACAGATCCTGAGCTACCCTCAGGGGGACAATTGGCAGTTATCTGTTACAGTCGGAGGGCATGCATTCCGTCACACACACACGATGATGTCATATCCCTGTGCCTTAGGTTGAGGAGGGGGAGGTGGGCTCCTATGGGCTTATATTAGCCCAAGCCAGGACAAGGGCTCTCTCTCTCTCGCTCTGTTGGGCTCATCACCACAAACATAGGAAGGACTTCACACATGGAAGAGTGGACATGTGTTGAACCGAGCAGCCCCTCCAGAAACAGAGACTATGAACATTGGCTGAGTATAATTAACCCCTGTTTATTATAGTGCTGTTAGTGTATTACTGTGTGTGTCTATATGTATATATTTATATAACCATTGATATAAATATATATAGCATAAATAATTGACTGTAGACTTGTAATTTTTTAATAAATACTTTATTGTTCAAGCACAGTTTATAGTCTTTTGTCACTGCCGTAATTCAGCGCACGCAGTTCAGGAAAAGGTAGAGTAACAGGTAGAATAAAGAAAAAAGAGTCAGCAATAGATGTTTTACGTCTATTTATTAATATTAATTATTAATATTAATCCAAAATATTAATAATTAATATTACCTTTTACAACTGCATTAAAGGGAAAATGTCCAGAAAAACTTTTCCTAAAAATAGTGCCATGTTTGTGGTCCAATGAGTACGCTCACCCCAGGTAAGTAAATATATTTTCTCACTTTTATTGATAAATTTTCAAGGTATACAGTTGTTTATTTGCTTCATAGCAAAAAAGAAGTTCCTGAGAAACTTCAAGAATATCTCTCTGATGTAAGTAACAAGTTTGGGAAAAAGCCAAAGATTCGTGCAAACAATGGAACAGAATACACAAGTAAGAAGACGCACACCATTTTAAAGAGAAATGGAATCTTCTTCCAGACTACTGCACCATACAATCCCGAACAAAACAGGAGAAAAATGCTGTTTGATGCAGATCTACCAACAACATATTGGGCTGAAGGAATCATGACAGCTTACTATATTCAAAAAGTAAAGCTACTGAGTAAAGCTACTGAGAAAACTCCAAATAAACGATAGAACAACAAGAAGCCCAAACTATGCCACATAAGAATATTTGGAAGTAAGGCATTTGTATATGTTCCCAAAGAAAAAAACTGCCAAATGGGAATCCCATGCTAAGGAAGGTATCCTGGTAGGCTACAGTCAATCTCAAAAGGGTTACAGAATCCTTGACCCAAAGACCAACAAGTTTACAATAAGTAGAAATGTAGTGATTGATGAGAGTCATGTTTCATGACGTCACACCAATAGTTCATCCTAAACAAGAACAACTTCAGTCACAACCCAAAGGCAACCAGAAAGAACATACAGAATTCTGGTTTGAGTCTTTAACTGAAGAAACAACCGAAGTAGCAGATCAAGTGCCAGATCAACCTCAAGTCAGAAGATCAGCTAGATCAAACAAAGGTATCCCGGCTCCATGGATATCTTACATGGTCAAGACACTTCCGGAGTCAGAGCCACAGTCATGGGAAGAGATGCAAAGATTACCTACTCATGAAAGCTGCTGGATTAAAGCTGCTGATGAGGAAACGGAATCCCTTCATCAACTTCAAACACGGAAACTCACAAAGCTACAGACAAGCAGTGAGTGCACTATGGCATGAAGCAAACAAGACTCACCCAGATATCATAGCAACAGTTGATATTCTTTGCAGACACATAAGCAAACCATGTCAAAGATACTGGAACGCTGTTAAGAGAGTTCTTAGATATCTGAAAGCAACTCTACAAGTTTGGAAAAGAGAGAGAGCTGAGAGAGAAGAAAGCCAGAAGCAGATATACTGAGATTCTGATCTTACTGAAAGTCCTATTCATATTCCGTTGGCCTAGCAGTCCCTGAGGTCTAAAATTTTTAATTTGATTTAAACAAAAAGATCTTTATCCTTTTCTACATATCAAATAAGTTAGTAAAAAGCTCTACACAAGACTTATCTGATTGTACCATGAAACCTCCCCAAGTGTCCTCCAATTTTAGATCAATTTAATGGCAATGTATGAACATCATATATAATATACAGTACAGGGCCGGCCTTTGGGGTGTGCGGGCCGTGCGGCCGCACAGGGCGCCATAGCAACAGGGGCACCGGGGCGGCCGACAGCCCGCCGTGAACTAAGTCTCTACTCTACTCACGATTATTCTGCGACTGTCTGCGGGCGGCCGATTAACACAGCGCTCAAAGCGCACGGTCCGGACAATTGAGGAGTGAGGAGGAGGCGGGGCCCGCGGCCGCTCTGAGCTCCGCTCTGCTGCCTGGCTGGCCTGCCTGTCTCTTTAAGAGAGCAGACCAGGCTGCTAGAGCGTAACTGCCGCACAGGCACGTCTTCCCTTTTGACGTTGCCACTGAGCTCTGCCCCCCAGAGAGAAGACGGAGCGCGCCCGAGCGCCAGCCAGCAGCCACAGTAAGGAAGCAGCACTACAATCTACACAGGCACAGCAAAAGAACAAGAAGGTATTTGGAGAAAAGTGCCATGGGGGCCGGGGGGGGGGGGGCAGAAATGTGCCATGGCATGGGGGCTGGGGGGGGGGGGGCAGAAATGTGCCCTGGGGGCTGGGGGGCAGAAATGTGCCCTGGGGGCTGGGGGGGAGCAGAAATGTGCCATGGTGGCTGGGGGGGAGCAGAAATGTGCCATGGTGGCTGGGGGGGGCAGAAATGTGCCATGGGGGCAGAAATGTGCCATGGGGGCTGGGGGGGTTCAGAAATGTGCCCTGGGGGCTGTGGGGGGTTCAGAAATGTGCCCTGGGGGCTGGGGGGCAGAAATGTGCCATGGAGGCTGGGGGGGGCAGAGATGTGCCATGGGGGCGGGGGGGCAGAGATGTGCCATGGGGGCGGGGGGGCAGAGATGTGCTATGGGGGCTGGGGGGGCAGAGATGTGCCATGGGGGCTGGGGGGGCAGAGATGTGCCATGGGGGCTGGGGGGGGCAGAGATGTGCCATGGGGGCTGGGGGGGCAGATATGTGCCATGGGGGCTGGGCAGAGATGTGCCATGGGGGCTGGGGGGGGGGGAACAGTTGTGCTGATGCTGCAGTGCCCATCTGGAGGGGATAAATGTGCCATGGGGGAGGGGGGACAGAGATGTGCTGGTGCTGCCCATCTGGAGGGGAGAAATGTGCCATGGTGACTGGGGGGGGGGGGTGCTGCTGCCAGCCCACTGGCCCATGGAGTGGGAGAAGTGTGCAATGGGGGAGGGGGGGGGGCTCAGAGAGGACTCAGGGGGGGTCATAGAGGACAGGGGGACAGTGTGCTTTTCTGCTACTACATCAACCCCCCCCCCCCCAGGGATTTTGGGGGCCATTAAGGGTTGGACCTTAACTCCTTGCTGCTGATGTTGAGTGTGCACATAGCCACCAATCATATTCCTCTCCCCCAGCACATCAGTTACCTTTAGGAGGGGGGGATATGATTGGTGGCTATGTGCACACTCCACATCATCCAACCCCTAATGCCCCCCAAAATGCCCGGTGTGGGGGGGGGTATGACAGGCAGGAGGAGCAATGTGTATGCGAGCCCTTGCCCTGCACTCGCTCAGCTGTGCTTGCATACATATCGCGCCCTGTGTCCACTGTCCTGTGCCCACTCTGCTTAAGCAGACAGGCAGGAACTGTGATGTGATCATATTTATTGTATGTGTGTGTGTCCGTCCCTGTGTCTGTGTGTCTCTTCCTGTGTGTCACCATCACCATGCCCACAGTGTTCCTATGTCTTGACGCAGCTGCATCAGGACGTTCTCTGCGGAGGAAGAAGGAAGAGGAGGCAGCGCCGCCAGCAGGGAGTCCGTGCGATAGACACAGGAAGGCACACTAAGGACGAAGGTAACACTACCACATTATCAGCACTAGTGTTATCTGTGGTTTTACATAGGACTGCAGGTAACACTACCACATTATCAGCACTAGTGTTATCTGTGGTGTTACATAGGACTGCAGGTAACACATTTTTTTCCTCTTTGTATGTGTTTATGCGACCAGGTGTAAGGAGGGGGGGCGCCACAAGGTTAGCTCGCACAGGGCGCTTGAACACCTAAGGCCGGCCCTGAGTATATATTAATGTGTATAGTATACCAATACTCCCCCACTTGAATCATTTCAGATCTAAATCGATGCACAGCAAAATACTCATTCTGGTTTATGTCTAAGTATCACTGCTCATTCTAAGTGTTTCTCCATTTCTTTCATCCTCTAAAGTTGTTTTCTCCCACTACGATACAATCCAAACAAAACACATATTAACAAACTGCACGAGTATGAATATTGAAGACATTGTTCGTAGTAAAAGGTGAGTGTAGGTATTACATGGGATGCTCCTCCAGAGCTCCAGAAATCCTTCAGTCATCCAATAGTAAGTACGCTAGGGGCACCACTGGGCAAGGAATACATTTACTGGGATGCAGGGAAGTTGGACTGAGCTGTACAAAGACCATATGGCCAATTTACGTGGGAGATGCCATATTGCTTGCCCCAAAAGCTGGTTGGCTGGGGTGTCGGGAGTCATATCCGCAGCCATTCAGATATTGATAACCTATCCTGAGGATGACCAACCTGTGATCTATTTCTGATTATGCTAAATATTCCCGTATACATATTTATATATCATACATTGGTTATGTTGCATAACAATGGGATCCCCGTATACAGTAAATACCTTTATTTCATAGGGGTCTGGTATGAAACCTCAATACCTGTTCTCATACGGATTGATGATTTCATTACAGTAATTGTGATCTCGCTCATTTTACACAGGAAATACACTACAAAATGATTATTTATAGAGCATCCTGTTTACTCAGCTATCAAATACAATTGCAGTAGCTTATTTTAATAACTGATACAGGTCATTACACTCCTCAGGAAACCACACTGATGCT